>NC_133818.1:9701536-10005598 GCF_043250625.1 Sebastes fasciatus | reverse complement strand
CAGACAGACAGACAGAGACAGCGAGACAGACAGAGACAGAGAAACAGACAGACAGAGAGACAGACAGACAGAGACAGAGAGACAGACAGAGACAGACAGACAGACAGACAGAGACAGAGAGACAGACAGACAGACAGAGACAGAGACAGACAGACAGACAGAGACAGACAGACAGACAGAGAGACAGACAGACAGAGAGACAGACAGACAGACAGAGAGACAGACAGACAGACAGAGACAGAGAGACAGACAGACAGAGACAGACAGACAGACAGACAGAGGGTGTATGTGACTCACGTTATTCGAAGTCCAAGTCTCCTTTCCTTCATTTAAGTGAAGTCTCCATGTTGCCATGACTCCTCTTCTCCTGTCTCCATGTTGCCATGACTCCTCTTCTCCTGTCTCCATGGCTACTAGCTAGCTAACCTTAACCAGGTTTACAAAAACCGTTAGCTAACATTTAAAAACTCTCACACTTGTTTCATTAAATACTACTAACATTTAGTTGTTTCTTGACAGGGTTCACACTTCTCTTCAGACTTTCTTTTCTTCAGTTTCGCGGTGCCATGACAGTAACCCATCTTGTTAATTGCTTTTAGTTTTTAGCTAATTAACTTCACCGAACGGTGAGGTAAAAGGGAACGCGCGAAATGGGATAAACTCTCGCGAGATGGTTAAGGTTTGTCTAGCATAGTAGCGCGTCGGGGAGTGAGTCTCGCGAGAGTTTTTCGCAGATCTCAGGTCAGATTTCGCAATTTGCGGGTTACCTTCTAGACCTCACCTAACATCAGCAGACTTCTGTAAGGGTGCAATACCGTTTTTTAACCACACAGATTGATTAACATGTACCAGCCATTATAACCAAGAGGGGCGCTGTTTCACGCGTTTTTTATATACAAAGATTATGACACAAAGATATTCACTGTACAAAGATAGATGACACAAAGATATTTAATGTACAAAGATAGATGACACAAAGATATTCACTGTACAAAGATAGATGACACAAAGATATTTAATGTACAAAGATAGATGACAGATATTCACTGTACAAAGATAGATGACACCATATTCACTGTACAAAGATAGATGACGCAAATGTGAATATATCTTTGTCCAGTGAATGTCTTTGTACAGTGAATGTCTTTGTGTCATCTATCTTTGTGTCATATATCTTTGCTTCTCTATTGTAATGGAACCCACCTTTGATGCCTCTTCTTCTTTCAATGCATTCGTCTGGCAGCCACCACCACCACACACTTGACCTTTCACCTTTCACCTAGATTTCTCCCTTTGCTGCAGTTCAACTTCTTCCAGTGTGTGGGATTATCATGAAGTGTGCATGTCTGTAAAGAGGAGACTCGTGGAAACCCATAGAACCAATTTTCATTCACATATCTTGAGGTCAGAGGTCAAGGGACCTCTTTGAAAAAAACGTTATAAGCTCCTTCACGACAAGCTAACATGATGTGGTTGGTATCAATAGATTCCTTAGCCTGCTACACTCTCCGAAAGAAAGTCTTTTAAAGTCGGTGGGGATCGTCTGCAATACTGCGGGCCTTTTAATTTAAAAAAAAATTACGCTTACATCTTGCGGTCCAAATTGAACCTGATGGCATGCCAACTTCAGCCCTGACAGCATAAAAAACACCAATTTACAAACTAAACTGCCAGTCCTTGGATCATATGCCCAGTCCGTCGGCTCAGCCAGTAATTGGACAAAAATTAAAGCTGTAGATTCACATGTTCAAAACAAAATCCGCCCTAACCCGCAAGAGCCCTTCAGATCCTCCAGTACATGGTTTACTATGTATGTTCCCTTTTAACTCAAAGGCTAATTGATTCAAACAACTCAAGGTCCCAGAAACCACATCTGAAAGCAGCGTAATAATCAAAGCAGACCAATCCAACTGACCTACTCCACCTCCTTTGTTCTGCATCTCAACTGCCGGGAAAAATGACACAGACATCCCATGATGCCACTGTCATTACGGGACAGGAGAGGGAAAGATGGGGGAAAATAACATCAGAATCATTTCATACATATCCTTCACCTAAAGTCAGTGCAATTTCAACGCATGGTGTAATTAAAGAGGGAAGGCAGATGTGGTGACAGTTAGAGCACTACTGTGGCAAATCTGCAGATAAGGTAACAGCGTACGAGCTGTTCTGGTCATATGACTGATTAGGATGTTGAATTCCTGGCAGTGGAAACAGACCTGAACGTTCGTGTGTGACGTTTTCAAATAAATTATTCAGAGAAACCGCAACTCAGATTCAGAACTTGGAAGCTAAACTGAAGAAAAAGGGGGAAGAATTTGACACCACGGACCAACAGGGTGACACATACTGTACATGCTGCAGGTTGCATCTTTAAAAAGGAGTTGTCAGTTTAGCCGGTCAAACCAGAGTCCACCAGGAGTCGGTCGCAACACCACCGCTGCTAGAAACCAGGAAATTAAATGGAAATGTTTATTTATTTTTATTTAATTGCAAGACAAAAAGACAACACATTAACAGAACAACAACAGGACGACATTTTGTCAGAGGATGAGAGGACAAGGTGATGTTGATGTTGGGAAAGAAGGAAAAATAAATAAAAAAAGCGGCAAACTAAGAGAAAACATAGGAAAGAAAATAACTAAATAGATAAATGAGCAAAGAACGTAAATAATATTCATAATCTCATCCCAACTCGTCACATACTGATGCTTTGTCAGACCCCTCTGCGTCACTTTTCAGTCGCAGTAAACACATGCATCATCTTCCAGTCACCTCTTCCTCTTCCTCTACCTCCTCTGTAGGAGTCTGCTGCTTGGCCGAGTTGGGGTCCTGCATGTCAATGATTTTCAGGAAGTCGGGAGAGGGAGGCCAGTTGTCTTTGCCGATCATCCCTACAAAGATAGAGATCGATAATTATAATGTGCAATTTGATACTGGAATAAAAAATAAACACTGGCATTTAATCTAATGCCACATAAAAAGCACTTTTGGCCTCCATAGAATGTTCAACTGCATTAAACCACCTGACGTTAAATTTATAATCATGAAAAATAACTCTGACTTCAACATTTACAAAGTAATCAAGATAATTATTCTCTACTTCCAAGATATATTGAGTGCCAGAAAATTAGAAAGTGACAGATTCAATCCAGAAGTCAGCATTTAAAAACACGTCTTAGACAAATGACAAAAGAGCTGCAACGATTAACCAATTAGTTGTCAACTATTAAATGAATCGCCTGACAATTGTCCACTCAACTGTCTATTCACTGTCCATTGTCTACTTCTGCAATAAATACATAAAAAAAATTTTTTTAAACTTTGGGAAACACTGATTGACATTTTTCACCGTTTTATAGACCGAACAACTAATCTATTAATCGAGAAATTAATCGACAATGAAAATAATCATTAGTTGCAGCCCTAAATGACAAGTACGTTTTGAAAAGTAAACTTCAGTCCAGAGAGTAACAGTCCAATGCTTTTTTGAAAGCCATTAGGTACACACTTCCAGTCAAAAGAAGCGTTTTGGAGACACAGACCCAGCAGGACGTAAACAGAGGACACTTGAAGCCTATGCATCTCGAAAGGTTGCAGGTCTGTAGTTTCTCCACAGAGAATGGATGGAATGCGCTGCATGACAAATCCTTTGGTTCAGATAGACGGGGACGAGTCACAGCAAGACCCGTCTTATCTCAGCCCTCACCTGCACCCGCTACAGAGTTCAAAAGGTCAAGGGTTAATGGCTGTGGACTGTTGAGGCTTAAAGACCTAACAATCATCACCTTCATTTAAAGGCCCATTTTATGTTGGTTACATGAGTAGCTGCTCAACTCAAAGCCTCTTCACATACCGCTCAAATTCCTCGGAGAGGAAAGACACAAGCTGGATCCTGTCACTGCTGGATCAACAGTCTGCCTTTAAACTCTATGGAGCATATGGGCCTCAATAAAGGACATATACTGTATAAATTTCCATAGGAGGGTGACTGTCACGTCTATTTTATCAGCTCTTTTTTTACTTTTTCCGAGTGAAGTCATTCACATGACACACTGCTCCATATGTTCTTGCAATTCTATTTTATCTCAATGCTTAATACATCCATGGTTGAGGCTGATGTCATTTGTTTCCTTGCAGAAAAGGTTCATGTGATGGGGCGAGATGTCGCGGCGGTCATGTGGCGGTGGTCATGTGGCGGTGGTCATGTGGCGGCGGTCTGCGTGATTCACACGTCGGGTGTTCAGACCAGCTGCCTTTCATAATGGCCATTTAATTTAATTATAAATGTCATTTATATTTATTTTAGACAGAGAAAGGTAAAGAAACGTGTGGTAATTTGTAAATAATAGGTATAATCCACAATTGTTCTACAACACTGTCCTGCAAATATTTCAGAATTAAAAGCCTTGATGAAGGAATTCTGTCCGCAGAAAAAAACGCTTGAGGGCTTTTATTTTGAAATGAAAGCCCTGTTCAGCCACTGCAGCACAGAGGAGGCTGCGATGGGCGTGTTGGCGGCGTGCTGGTAGATTTCACCTCCAGAGGGCAAATTGGCGAGGACCAGAGCAGGGAGGGGGGGTACGGAGCCCAGGTATGACCCCAGGACGGACATACCAGCGGGAGCACGGACACTGGAACACAGACGGAGAAAAGAAACATACGAATATACTGTATGATGGATGGATGGGTCATCTAGTAGGGCTTTCATTTTGATTGATGTACGTACAAGTAGATCCAGCAGGCCAGGTATGGCTCCATCCTCTGCCCTCTCATGTCCTCCAGCAGGGCCTGGTTCTGCCTCCGCCTGATCTCGTCCTCCTCTCCCATGAAGAGGAGCAGCAGGGCTTCACCCCGGGAGAGGAAGGACGGCAGGCTCTCCACCGTCAGCTCGGGCTGGAGACAAAACGGAGATGGAGAGTTAAAATGTGCACATTAATAAATCAAAGTTCGGCTCATAAAAAGCCAGCACAAAGCCTAGTTTCTGCCAAATATCTGAGATTTACACATCAGTGATTATTACTGCAGCTGCTACACCCAGCTGATGGCATCAAACCTGCTTGTTAGTATCAGCACGAAGCAAGTTAGAGGCAGCAGTTGTTATGTTATGTTACTTTCTTTATAAAAGAAATTGTGCTTCTAACTGGATGGACTCATTAGACCTTGCTGCATTCCAGTTGTGATAAAAGCGAGGACAACATCACCACCTAGAGGGACATTTGGTTATTGTTTGGACTTTACATCCAAAGTGCCCCACAATGAGTTTCACCAGTAGGATTTAGGTGGTTAAAATACTATTTACCTTCATAGCAACATAAACTACTCTGGAGCAAAATTCATCAGTCCAAAACAGCATAATAAACACTCTAAGGAAGAGATTAACTAGTCTTGTTGAGCAACAACTGCATTAACTCATTTTTGCCCAATATTTAGTATAATAAGGAAAAATGCCACATTAGTTCTAATTGGTCAAAAGTCTTGAAATTTGGTACAGACACCCAATAAGATGCTTCGTAGTACAGGCCTCTGCTGTGTGACTTATAATAGTTCTGTGCTACTTTTATTTATATGGAAAATATAGATATAGGAGCCCCTCAAAAGTGTGTACTGAAAATAATAAAAACCCCTTACATTTTTACTGCTTATTCTAAGGAATTTTCCACTTTTAAAAACAAAAACAGTAGTCCCAAAAACTGAATATAGTATGATATGTATGATAAGATAAACTCACTTTTCAGCAGAACGATTTGACCGATTTTGAAAATCTCTTCACATTTGTGAGTGGAAATTAAAAAAGGTTTCAGTCACGGGCACAAATGGGTTAAAAATAATTGTTTCCACATCATTGCAGTTGTTTAAAAGAGCAAATGTAAACTCAGACGTGACTCTTGGATGTATTGAGGAAACCACGTCCAAGCTCCACATATGGAGCGTGTTATCTGTGACATACTGTGAACGATTCCATCTCGGCCTCGACAAACTTCCCAGAAGTTACGCCCACGTCATTTATTTACGGCTATTTCATTTCATAAGAGCTGAATGAAGATATGGCAGACAAATCTGAGTTGACAGTTAGAATTAAATGGAATAGAATGAGCGCAGTTTGATTTACCAGTGGATGCAGCAGTGCAGCGTTCAGGGACAAGTGAGTGTCCCCCAGGATTGGAACACCAACAACGCAGGGAGCTCCACGTTATGCTCTGCCGCCCTGCACAGCACGCAGAAATACACATTTAAGACACTGAAGCTAATTTTTCTCCTACTCTTCATCCTTTGGTTACATTGTGTTTAGTCAATTCTAGACAAAAGCACTTTCACAAAAGTGAATGAGTGAATTATGACGTTAAACTGTCAGGGACGACCTTGGAACAGGAATGATGAGACTGAGTTTGTGTGTGTGCCTTCTTTTATTGTATTACTCCAGAAGTATAATCTTTACCTCCTCTGACAGTGCAAATAAACGGTCTCCATGGAAACTGTAGAATATTACCGCTGTAAAATCTCTTTCAAGCCAATAAATGCCTTAATGTTTTTCCTTAATTAAGAGATTCTGTGCAACACTCTTAACTAAGTCCCTCAGCTAAGGAGAAATGAAGCCTTAAGTGTCATACTTAAGGAGGAATCTATTAAAAACACATTAAAGAGCCCCACTGTTGCACCTTCATTACTATGAACACAGTTTGTTTAACTGACTCCCACATAGAAATACCCATTAAGGGTCCAGACACTGTGTGAAGAACTCCACCACAGCTCCGTCATTCATTAGAACGGAGCCGGTCCGACTCAGCGGGGATGTCAATGCAGAAGGGATACAAGTTGAATCGGACTCATTTTGCCAGACCACAACTCGCTGATCTCCAGCGAGGCACCACGGTGGCCAATCAAATATGTGCAGGCACACATTCTTTGTAGGTTACTTCAGAACATGAACGCCAAATTTCCGCTGTTTGCCTCGCGATTGTAAATAGTTGCAATCGTGGTAAGCATTGTAAACTGCTGCAACAAACACAGCCATGGGGATGCTCTATTATGTCTCATAAATTGTTGCAGCAATTTTGGGGGATTTTTGAGATTGGCTTTCGCAATTCTTGGTAGTAGAGCGACCTCGGATTGATCAAATCTTGATAGAATCTGTTGTGGTAGGAAATAGCCGGTTGGTCGTGCTACGGTTGCTAAAAATAGTAACACACTACCAGAATATGTCTGATGATCCTCGCCTCGAAACCCGTGTCACCCAAACCTCATGCCATTAATATTTAGCAAACACACATGAATAGATGGTTCTAAGGTGGATCTTTTATCGTTGCCGTTATAATGACGGTCATTTATCATTATTATCGCTATTTCCTATTGGCTTTATTATCGCAGATCGTCGAGCTATTAATGCTATAAATAGTAACATTAACGCGCTACCAAAACACGGCTGATGATCATCGCCTCGTATCCCGTGTTGTAATGATATGAAAGATGTAATTGGCTTTATTATTAAGGCGGTTCAAACGGTGTGTTAATAATGTCTGTTGTGCTTAATCTATGGTAGAAATTAAGCAGTGTGTGGTGTATGTAAATATTACAATATTTTGTTTATCACAAGCATTGACTATTAACTTTATACACTTGCCATTGTGATTAATTAATAGCCTATCATTTAGGAACAGGACAGAATAGTTTATATATAATATTATAATATAATTTAATATAATGTAGGCTAATAAAATAGATTATTATTAATACTATTATTACTAGAAGAGTATATATATATTTATTGAATATATAATATAATTCAGTGGTATGCTGTACATTGTATTTGAATGAAAAAGAACACTTGTATTGAGTCATCTTAATAACATATTTATTATAAACAAATTTTAAAAAACAGTACAGTAATAAAATCAGTGCAATCAGTGGTATATACATTTATCAACAATAAAATCAACAGGAATACAATGTAATGGAACAAAATAGAACAGAATATATATGTATATATATATAATACAATAAAAAAAATATATTATAAATACTATTGTTACTAGAATAATATATATATAATATAATGCAATATAATAAAATATAATATAATATAATACCATATAATATAATATAATACCATGTAATAGAATAGAATAGAATATAGTATCGTATAATAGAATATAATAGATTATTATTAATACTATATTACTAGAATACAATACAGTATATGAAATAGTATATAATACAATACAATATAGGCTAATGTGAACAGAGTTATCAGGGTCGAGTATCTTTTTTTGTGCCATATCCCCGGGCTTCAAGTGCAGCCCTCCACTCAGCCAGAGTCACGGTGGCTGTGGCCTGGCAGTACCAATTCCCAAAGTACTGTTGGTGGGTGGCAGGGTCCCGCTCCCTCTGACACTGCTTGCAGGTGATGGCGTCACTCTTCCAAGAGTATTTCCTCTTCCTTTTGCCACTCTGTTCCTCCTCCTGTCTTTTCCTCTTGTGGTAATTTTGAGTGGTGTAAGGCACATCTGTCAGGGAAGAACCTGCAGGAACCACAGATTGGAAGGCAGGCAAGAGAGGTTGTGGTGCAGGCAGGTGAGGTTGGGCTGCACACAGGAGAGGTCTGGGCGCAAGCAGGAGAGGTCTGAGAGGTTGGGGAGCTGCCTGGAGAGGCGGCTCGAGAGCTGCAAGGAAGGGCGGCCTAAGACCAGCAGATGGAGTTATGTTCAGTCTTTGTTTTAGCTGGGCCATCCCTGCAGTATTAGGGGGCAAAACAAAGATGTGGGGATTTGCCACACTGCTGTTAGGCATACAGGGTCTTCCTTTCCTTTCAACTGCAGGAGGCAGGCTCTCTGGGCTGACGAAGGTGATTTTTGGGGTGGAGATGGCCTGCTCGCAAAGAGGCTGAGGGCCGTGGTGAGGTGGAGGGCGGCTGTGTGGTGGTTGCAGCTCGGGAAGAGGCTGAGGGCCGTGGTGAGCTGGAGGGCGGCTGTGTGGAGGTGGCAGCTCGAGAAGAGGCTGAGGGCCGTGGTGAGTTGGAGGGCGGCTGTGTGGCGGTTGTAGCTCGAGAAGAGGCTGAGGGCCGTGGTGAGTTGGAGGGCGGCTGTGTGGAGGTGGCAGCAGCAGCAGTGGCAGGTTGGCTCTGGCTTCTAGCGGATCTCACCTCCCGCTTGACCTGGATGGCATAACGGCCTGCCGGATAATGTGAGATGTACCCCTGGAAGGCTCTTTTGTTGACGAGGTTGTTGTGTGAATCAGAGTTTCCTGACTCCTCTGACATTGATGCCACCACATAACCCGGGTCTCCACCGCGACGCAGAACAGCCATCTTCGCACTCTTTCACCCTCTCAGGCGACAGAGCCCGCACCCATGGCCTGTTCTCCCTCTTAATTCGTTTTGCTTCCTCTGTGTCGAAGAGGCTAGCATGGCCATCCCCCCTCCTCCTAAATTTAGGCTCCATTCTGTATGATTGGGGGAAAAAACAAAACACAGTTAGAATATGCTTGGTCTGTCCTCTTATATTGTAAAATTATGGCCTGCTATATGTTATGTTATAATTTCTTTCTTCTTTCTTAATTTCATATTTACTTTTAGTATATTTCACTACAGAATAGTGATCCAGCAAACTAAGAATGTCATTGCATTGATAACTTGTTTATTTATGCATATGCCAATACATCCTTGTATCCTGATCTCCAATCTAGCTAAACTAACATAAATTACACTCTGTGTCCATTACTTCTCATGCAAAAGAGGTTATGCAACATTTAGTTGCCTCTGTCTGTCTGTGATACAGTGTTTTCTAATAATGTACTTACTATACAGAATCTGTAAACAATTTAATTTTTTAAAACTAGTTACCAGGTGAGTACCTTACTGGACCTATGCATTACCATGTCTTATTCTCAACTGCTTTACAACCTGTAACTTAACACTATAACATTCTGAAACAATTCATATACACAGGGGCTACATTAGCATACTCAGCAAAATACCAAATACATAGACTGATCCACACATAAAGAGTGGAAACATAGATTACGTTGGTAAACTGTGGACTACGTATTTTCTGTCTTGTACTATTGATTAACGTTAACGTCAGTGTTATTACCAAATAGCCAGCCCGTTATTAACTGTAGGGCTACATAATGTGCTATGTAAACAGACAGGCTAACACACTAGTGTTGTCAGCTGCCTAAAATAAAGCATAGTATCATATCAGCTGACGTCAGCTGGTTATGAATGGAGAGTCGTTCGCGACTTCAACTAGTGTGAGATAGCCAGGTTACGTGGATATGACATTAGCTCGCTAGCGTGCTGGCTCGCCACCAATGTAAACCACATATTTTCAATAAATGGTTGACGATGAACTTACCCAAAATATAGCAAAGACGTCGGGTCGAAAAGAAATGCTGGTGAAGGACTTGACTTTCCGTTGAAGGGACCTGACGTTGATTTCTAGGGGCGTGGCTTCCGGCGTCAATCTTGGTAGCGATAGCGAGTGTGATTGGTCAAATCTTGGTAGACGCAACGGACGGTGATTGGCTGTCGCCATTCTTGGTAGCAGGGCGGCCTCCGATTGGTCAAATCTTGGTAGAATCTTGGTAGCGATACGCAAAATGATTGGCTCTCAAATGATGGATGAGCTCGACCGACAGGCGACAGGGAGCGCCAACGAGGCCCAAAATGCAGTCAAAGTTCATGAACCAAAGACATAAGTTCTTTTATTTAACGAGTAGAAATGGCTGGTTGTCCTTCACACAAATATGCATCTCATGCCTGCATAAAATGCAGATATAAGGTGTATTACTGGTGCATTATTGTGTCTAAGAAAGTACGGGTTTTTTTTTTTTTTTTTAAAAGAACGTTATAGCTATAACAAGCCTTACAGTACAAAATTCCCCACCTTGACCCCCTCCTTCACAGCTGGTGTTCACCAGCGGGTTCTTTGGTTGCTGCCACGACAGGCACCGAAGACCTTCCGACCACAACTCCTAGCAGCAGCCTTCAAAATGAATGCTTTGAACATGGCCAACTTAGATTTCTTGTTTCCAAGCCAACCCCGGGATCCACGAAAAGTTCTTCCAGAGGTGGGAGTTGAAGCCAGATATTCCCAGTTCACCCTCCTAACTACACGTTTAGGTCTACCAGATCTATCTTGAAGCCATCTGATCCAACTCAGTTGACAGCTGACTTTTCTTCACTCCTGTGTTTTTGTCTTTCAGCACTTAACAAGCCTTACACCACGTTACTAAATGAGCGTTGCATTGGCCGGGAATCGGACCCGGGCCTCCCGCGTGGCAGGCGAGAATTCTACCACTGAACCACCAATGCTCACATGACCACCGTAAATACCACTTCGTGCACAACGCTACCAAACATCTGGGGGTTAGAGATGGGTTTGTGTAAACGCCGAAATTGGGAGGAGTCTAAAAAGACAAGTCTCTTCGTTAGCATAGTGGTGAGTATCCCCGCCTGTCACATGGGGGACCGGGGTTAGATTCCCCGACGGGGAGTCTACGAGCTTTTTTTTGCCCCCTCACACTACCTAACCTATGCACAATATCTTTTTTTTTGAAGACTTAAGAAAAGAAAAAGATCTAAAACACACAGCTTTTCCTGAACTAGAAGACAGCAACCTCAGGCTCAGTTGTTTATTTGACTGCAGATAATTTCAGGTGAACATGTAACAAAGTATGTGCCCCGTGTGAGGCTCGAACTCACGACCTTCAGATTATGAGACTGACGCGCTGCCTACTGCGCCAACGAGGCCCAAAATGCAGTATTTTCAATGTCAATGAATTTACCCAAAATATAGCGAAAGACGTCGGTTCGAACAAACTCCGGGGAGATGGGACTTGACTTTCCAATGAAGGCACTTGACGTTCATTTCTAGAGGAGTGGCTTCCGGCATTAATCTTGGTAGCGATAGCTAGTATGATTGGTCAAATCCTGGTAGGCACAACGAAAGGAGATTGGCTTTCGCAATTCTTGGTAGTAGAGCGGCCTCGGATTGGTCAAATCTTGGTAGAATCTGTTGTGGCTGACTGCAGATAATTCCAGGTGAACATGTAACAAAAGATGTGCCCCGTGTGAGGCTCGAACTCACGACCTTCAGATTATGAGACTGACGCGCTGCCTACTGCGCCAAGGAAGTAGCCCGTTGGTTGTGGTACGGTTGCTAAAAATAGTAACACACTACCAGAATATGTCTGCTGATCCTCGCCTCGAAACCCGTGTCACCCAAACCTCATGCCATTAATATTTAGCAAACACACATGCATAGATGGTTCTAAGGTGGATCTTTTATCGTTGCCGTTATAATGACGGTCATTTACCATTATTATCGCTATTTCCTATTGGCTTTATTATCGCAGATCGTCGAGCTATTAATGCTATAAATAGTAACATTAACGCGCTACCAAAACACGGCTGATGATCATCGCCTCGTATCCCGTGTTGTAATGATATGAAAGATGTAATTGGCTTTATTATTAAGGCGGTTCAAACGGTGTGTTAATAATGTCTGTTGTGCTTAATCTATGGTAGAAATTAAGCAGTGTGTGCTGTATGTAAATATTACAATATTTTGTTTATCACAAGCATTGACTATTAACTTTATACACTTGCCATTGTGATTAATTAATAGCCTATCATTTAGGAACAGGACAGAATAGTTTATATATAATATTATAATATAATTTAATATAATATAGGCTAATAAAATAGATTATTATTATTTTTTTTATCACAAGCATTGACTATTAACTTTATACACTTGCAATTGTGATTAATTAATAGCCTATCATTTAGGAACAGGACAGAATAGTTTATATATAATATTATAATATAATTTAATATAATGTAGGCTAATAAAATAGATTATTATTAATACTATTATTACTAGAAGAGTATATATATATTTATTGAATATATAATATAATTCAGTGGTATGCTGTACATTGTATTTGAATGAAAAAGAACACTTGTATTGAGTCATCTTAATAACATATTTATTATAAACAAATTTTAAAAAACAGTACAGTAATAAAATCAGTGCAATCAGTGGTATATACATTTATCAACAATAAAATCAACAGGAATACAATGTAATGGAACAAAATAGAACAGAATATATATAATACAATAAAAAAAATATATTATAAATACTATTGTTACTAGAATAATATATATATAATATAATGCAATATAATAAAATATAATATAATATAATACCATATAATATAATATAATACCATGTAATAGAATAGAATAGAATATAGTATCGTATAATAGAATATAATAGATTATTATTAATACTATATTACTAGAATACAATACAGTATATGAAATAGTATATAATACAATACAATATAGGCTAATGTGAACAGAGTTATCAGGGTCGAGTATCTTTTTTTGTGCCATATCCCCGGGCTTCAAGTGCAGCCCTCCACTCAGCCAGAGTCACGGTGGCTGTGGCCTGGCAGTACCAATTCCCAAAGTACTGTTGGTGGGTGGCAGGGTCCCGCTCCCTCTGACACTGCTTGCAGGTGATGGCGTCACTCTTCCTAGAGTATTTCCTCTTCCTTTTGCCACTCTGTTCCTCCTCCTGTCTTTTCCTCTTGTGGTAATTTTGAGTGGTGTAAGGCACATCTGTCAGGGAAGAACCTGCAGGAACCACAGATTGGAAGGCAGGCAAGAGAGGTTGTGGTGCAGGCAGGTGAGGTTGGGCTGCACACAGGAGAGGTCTGGGCGCAAGCAGGAGAGGTCTGAGAGGTTGGGGAGCTGCCTGGAGAGGCGGCTCGAGAGCTGCAAGGAAGGGCGGCCTAAGACCAGCAGATGGAGTTATGTTCAGTCTTTGTTTTAGCTGGGCCATCCCTGCAGTATTAGGGGGCAAAACAAAGATGTGGGGATTTGCCACACTGCTGTTAGGCATACAGGGTCTTCCTTTCCTTTCAACTGCAGGAGGCAGGCTCTCTGGGCTGACGAAGGTGATTTTTGAGGTGGAGATGGCCTGCTCGCAAAGAGGCTGAGGGCCGTGGTGAGGTGGAGGGCGGCTGTGTGGTGGTTGCAGCTCGCGAAGAGGCTGAGGGCCGTGGTGAGCTGGAGGGCGGCTGTGTGGAGGTGGCAGCTCGAGAAGAGGCTGAGGGCCGTGGTGAGTTGGAGGGCGGCTGTGTGGAGGTGGCAGCAGCAGCAGTGGCAGGTTGGCTCTGGCTTCTAGCGGATCTCACCTCCCGCTTGACCTGGATGGCATAACGGCCTGCCGGATAATGTGAGATGTACCCCTGGAAGACTCTTTTGTTGACGAGGTTGTTGTGTGAATCAGAGTTTCCTGACTCCTCTGACATTGATGCCACCACATAACCCGCATACCCCAACGCATTTTCTGCCACCCATTGAAAAGTTTGGCCCCTGAATATCCCAAACTGCATCTGATGTTGGCCCAGGACATGCTGCATATTCTCCGGGTCTCCACCGCGACGCAGAACAGCCATCTTCGCAGACTCTTTCACCCTCTCAGGCGACAGAGCCCGCACTCATGGCCTGTTCTCCCTCTTAATTCGTTTTGCTTCCTCTGTGTCAAAGAGGCTAGCATGGCCATCCCCCCTCCTCCTAAATTTAGGCTCCATTCTGTATGATTGGGGGGAAAAACAAAACACAGTGAGAATATGCTTGGTCTGTCCTCTTATATTGTAAAATTATGGCTATATTTCACTACAGAATAGTGATCCAGCAAACTAAGAATGTCATTGCATTGATAACTTGTTTATTTATGCATATGACAATACATCCTTGTATCCTGATCTCCAATCTAGCTAAACTAACATAAATTACACTCTGTGTCCATTACTTCTCATGCAAAAGAGGTTATGCAACATTTAGTTGCCTCTGTCTGTCTGTGATACAGTGTTTTCTAATAATGTACTTACTATACAGAATCTGTAAACAATTTAATTTTTTAAAACTAGTTACCAGGTGAGTACCTTACTGGACCTATGCATTAGCATGTCTTATTCTCAACTGCTTTACAACCTGTAACTTAACACTATAACATTCTGAAACAATTCATATACACAGGGGCTAAATTAGCATACTCAGCAAAATACCAAATACATAGACTGATCCACACATAAAGAGTGGAAACATAGATTACGTTGGTAAACTGTGGACTACGTATTTTCTGTCTTGTACTATTGATTAACGTTAACGTCAGTGTTATTACCAGATAGCCAGCCCTTATTAACTGTAGGGCTACATAATGTGCTATGTAAACAGACAGGCTAACACACTAGTGTTGTCAGCTGCCTAAAATAAAGCATAGTGTCATATCAGCTGACGTCAGCTGGTTATGAATGGAGAATCGTTCGCGACTTCAACTAGTGTGAGATAGCCAGGTTACGTGGATATGACATTAGCTCGCTAGCGTGCTGGCTCGCCACCAATGTAAACCACATATTTTCAATAAATGGTTGACGATGAACTTACCCAAACTATAGCAAAGACGTCGGGTCGAAAAGAAATGCTGGTGAAGGACTTGACTTTCCGTTGAAGGGACCTGACGTTGATTTCTAGGGGCGTGGCTTCCGGCGTCAATCTTGGTAGCGATAGCGAGTGCGATTGGTCAAATCTTGGTAGACGCAACGGACGGTGATTGGCTGTCGCCATTCTTGGTAGCAGGGCGGCCTCCGATTGGTCAAATCTTGGTAGAATCTTGGTAGCGATACGCCAGATGATTGGCTCTGAAATGATGGATGAGCTCGACCGACAGGCGACGGGGAGCGCCAACGAGGCCCAAAACGCAGTCAAAATCCATGAGTGAAATATATAAATTCTTGTATTTAACGAGTAGAAAAAGCTGATTGTCCTTCACACAAATATGCATCTCATGCCTGCATAAAATGCAGATATAAGGTGTATTACTGGTGCATTATTGTGTCTAGGAAAGTACGGTTGTTTTTAAAAAAAAAACACGTCATAGCTTTAACAAGCCTTACAGTACAAAATTCCCCACCTTGACCCCCTCCTTCACAGTTGGTGTTCACCAGCGGGTTCTTTGGTTGCTGCCACGGCAGGCACCGAAGACCTTCCGACCACAACTCCTAGCAGCAGCCTTCAAAATGAATGCTTTGAACATGGCCAACTTAGATTTCTTGTTTCCAAGCCAACCCCGGGATCCACGAAAAGTTCTTCCAGAGGTGGGAGTTGAAGCCAGATATTCCCAGTTCACCCTCCTAACTACACGTTTAGGTCTACCAGATCTATCTTGAAGCCATCTGATCCAACTCAGTTGACAGCTGACTTTTCTTCACTCCTGTGTTTTTGTCTTTTAGCACTTAACAAGCCTTACACCACGTTACTAAATGAGCGTTGCATTGGCCGGGAATCGGACCCGGGTCTCACGCGTGGCAGGCGAGAATTCTACCACTGAACCACCAATGCTCACATGACCACCGTAAATACCACTTCGTGCACAACGCTACCAAACATCTGGGGGTTAGAGATGGGTTTGTGTAAACGCCGAAATTGGGAGGAGTCTAAAAAGACAAGTCTCTTCGTTAGCATAGTGGTGAGTATCCCCGCCTGTCACATGGGGGACCGGGGTTAGATTCCCCGACGGGGAGTCTACGAGCTTTTTTTTGCCCCCTCACACTACCTAACCTATGCACAATATCTTTTTTTTTTGAAGACTTAAGAAAAGAAAAAGATCTAAAACACACAGCTTTTCCTGAACTAGAAGACAGCAACCTCAGGCTCAGTTGTTTATTTGACTGCAGATCATTTCAGGTGAACATGTAACAAAGTATGTGCCCCGTGTGAGGCTCGAACTCACGACCTTCAGATTATGAGACTGACGCGCTGCCTACTGCGCCAACGAGGCCCAAAATGCAGTCAAAGTTCATGAACCAAAGACATAAGTTCTTTTATTTAACGAGTAGAAATGGCTGGTTGTCCTTCACACAAATATGCATCTCATGCCTGCATAAAATGCAGATATAAGGTGTATTACTGGTGCATTATTGTGTCTAAGAAAGTACGTTTTTTTTTTTTTTTTTTTTTAAAAGAACGTTATAGCTATAACAAGCCTTACAGTACAAAATTCCCCACCTTGACCCCCTCCTTCACAGCTGGTGTTCACCAGCGGGTTCTTTGGTTGCTGCCACGACAGGCACCGAAGACCTTCCGACCACAACTCCTAGCAGCAGCCTTCAAAATGAATGCTTTGAACATGGCCAACTTAGATTTCTTGTTTCCAAGCCAACCCCGGGATCCACGAAAAGTTCTTTCAGAGGTGGGAGTTGAAGCCAGATATTCCCAGTTCACCCTCCTAACTACACGTTTAGGTCTACCAGATCTATCTTGAAGCCATCTGATCCAACTCAGTTGACAGCTGACTTTTCTTCACTCCTGTGTTTTTGTCTTTCAGCACTTAACAAGCCTTACACCACGTTACTAAATGAGCGTTGCATTGGCCGGGAATCGGACCCGGGCCTCCCGCGTGGCAGGCGAGAATTCTACCACTGAACCACCAATGCTCACATGACCACCGTAAATACCACTTCGTGCACAACGCTACCAAACATCTGGGGGTTAGAGATGGGTTTGTGTAAACGCCGAAATTGGGAGGAGTCTAAAAAGACAAGTCTCTTCGTTAGCATAGTGGTGAGTATCCCCGCCTGTCACATGGGGGACCGGGGTTAGATTCCCCGACGGGGAGTCTACGAGCTTTTTTTTGCCCCCTCACACTACCTAACCTATGCACAATATCTTTTTTTTTGAAGACTTAAGAAAAGAAAAAGATCTAAAACACACAGCTTTTCCTGAACTAGAAGACAGCAACCTCAGGCTCAGTTGTTTATTTGACTGCAGATAATTTCAGGTGAACATGTAACAAAGTATGTGCCCCGTGTGAGGCTCGAACTCACGACCTTCAGATTATGAGACTGACGCGCTGCCTACTGCGCCAACGAGGCCCAAAATGCAGTATTTTCAATGTCAATGAATTTACCCAAAATATAGCGAAAGACGTCGGTTCGAACAAACTCCGGGGAGATGGGACTTGACTTTCCAATGAAGGCACTTGACGTTCATTTCTAGAGGAGTGGCTTCCGGCATTAATCTTGGTAGCGATAGCTAGTATGATTGGTCAAATCCTGGTAGGCACAACGAAAGGAGATTGGCTTTCGCAATTCTTGGTAGTAGAGCGGCCTCGGATTGGTCAAATCTTGGTAGAATCTGTTGTGGCTGACTGCAGATAATTCCAGGTGAACATGTAACAAAAGATGTGCCCCGTGTGAGGCTCGAACTCACGACCTTCAGATTATGAGACTGACGCGCTGCCTACTGCGCCAACAAGGCCCAAAACGCAGTCAAAATCCATGAGTGAAATATATAAATTCTTGTATTTAACGAGTAGAAAAAGGTGATTGTCCTTCACACAAATATGCATCTCATGCCTGCATAAAATGCAGATATAAGGTGTATTACTGGTGCATTATTGTGTCTAAGAAAGTACGTTTTTTTTTTTTTTTTTTTAAAAGAACGTTATAGCTATAACAAGCCTTACAGTACAAAATTCCCCACCTTGACCCCCTCCTTCACAGCTGGTGTTCACCAGCGGGTTCTTTGGTTGCTGCCACGACAGGCACCAAAGACCTTCCGACCACAACTCCTAGCAGCAGCCTTCAAAATGAATGCTTTGAACATGGCCAACTTAGATTTCTTGTTTCCAAGCCAACCCCGGGATCCACGAAAAGTTCTTCCAGAGGTGGGAGTTGAAGCCAGATATTCCCAGTTCACCCTCCTAACTACACGTTTAGGTCTACCAGATCTATCTTGAAGCCATCTGATCCAACTCAGTTGACAGCTGACTTTTCTTCACTCCTGTGTTTTTGTCTTTCAGCACTTAACAAGCCTTACACCACGTTACTAAATGAGCGTTGCATTGGCCGGGAATCGGACCCGGGCCTCCCGCGCGGCACCCGGGGATTCTTTAGCTAAAGCGCCCTAAACACATTGCCGTTCATTCTCTATGGTAGTGCTGAACCACTACGGATGCAATATATCTTTGGCCGCTATTGTTTGTTTGGCGCCCTTTTTCCGAGGAGAGGAGGAGGAGTTGTTGTTTCCTTCGCCACTCTGGCAGTGTTGGTCTGGATGAGCTACACTTCGCATCGACTTGAGCTTGAGCTGCGCTGTGTGGACATTACGCCAAACGGTGAGTTATATTTAGATAAATAACGATTACCGACATGTTACTATAATGTATCCTGGCGCTGTCTGACGTGTTCTTGCTTCTGTGGACGCTATAAAGTTAACGTTAGTCGTGTTTCTCCCGTTTATTGTGTCGCCGCGGTACTTTCGGATGAACTACAAGCTAACGTAACATTATTAACAATGAACCAACATGTTATTATAATGTATCCTGGCGCTGTCTGACGTGTTATAAAGTTGTCATTAGCCGTGTTTCCTCAGTTTATTGTGTCGAGCTGCTGCGGTACTTTGGGATGAATTACAAGCTAACGAAACTTAACATTCCTTAGGTTGAAAGCATCACGTTGTTAGTTAACATTAATGTCTAATGTAGCGTTAACTACGGTGTATCAGCAGCTTACATCAGCAGTAAGGTTAGATATAACGTTACTCTGGACACACTAACGTTACTTTACATACACACATTGACAGAATGATAAATGAACAAGCTTCATATGAATCATAAAGTCGTCGTGTTTGCACTTAACGCTGTTGTCACAGCATGTACTTATACTTAAGGTTTTTAATGCAGGACTTTTACTTGTAGCAGAGTATTTCTACACTGTGGTATCAGTACTATCACTGAAGTACAAGATCAGAGTACTTCTTCCACCTCTGTTAAAATGAGAGAACACCAGAATATTGTTTATTAATTGAGAACCAATGTCTCTGAGGGTTTTTCATACTTTGCCATGTTGTGTACAACGTACTATTCATGCTTAATTTTAACACTTATTATATGCTTCTATACCATATTACAATTTTCAAAATACTAAATAGGCCACGTTTGTCTGAGCTTGTCAAAAGCAGAATATATCAAATATAGTCTAATGCATGTCTGTTTGGGATAGGAAAGGTGAATTGAATGCAGGGCGTTGCTGGATAAGACACTTCACACTTCAGTGTTACTTGAGTCTGAATCACTGGTTGGGGGTGGGGGGGGCTGATCTGCCTCAACAACCAGAGCTCATCGTTAAGACATACACAAAGGCAGGCACTTAATCAAGGTACTATACAAAGTAGTAAAGGTAATATTAAAGTAAAGGTATTTGATATCATTTGTTCTTTCTTCAAAACCCTGATAAATACAGTGAGAATATGTAGACAGTAAAGGGGCTAGAGCTGAGATGTGAACCTCCTAATTCCTGCTCTCCCTTGAGACCCTCACTATTAACATTTGTTATGAAAACAATGCCTGTCTATAACATATTAATAGATCAATATGCTTTTCTTCATTACAGGTAAAATGCAGAAAACGGTTTTTTTCCCTGGGAGAATGAGTGTCACATTCCGCAAGGGACCACTCGGATATCTCCGTCAGGATCCAACGGATGCAGCCAAACTCCTTAAAGACAACCCCTCTCTACAGGACAAGTCTACACCCGTGAAGGAGGAGCTGGTCAGGAAAAATGCACTGACTGTGATCATTTTAAGAGGAGGGGATGCTTCAGATAAAACTGAGGTGGCTGGAGAATACATCCTGCGGTTTGGGAAATATAAAGGGAAGTCCTTCCGCTGGCTCCTTGAAAATGACATTGGGTATACCATCTACCTAATCAAGAACCAGCAAAAGGAGGAGACTGCAGGAGTGTTCATGGCAGGGGGGCACAGCAAGGACAGCCTGCTGTCATTTGTGAGCTATGCCCTCAGCTTTCAAGAAATCCAGTCTCTTCTCAATTATGAGAAACAAAAGCCAGTTGTGACAGCAGCAGCAGCAGCATCAGAGGATGACCAGCTGGTTGGTTTTGGCTCTCGTGCCAAAAGCACCTGGAGAGAGATTTGGGACAGCAGGGATGATGGCTATGCAGCCTTTATTATGAGGAAAAGCTGTGCTCCAGGAACAAAGATGCACAAACTACAAGTGTACCTGCAGAAGAAGTTGCCCTCCCCCTCTGGCTCCTCTCTGGTGACACATGCCTCACAGGCCCCTGCTGAAGCCATGGGTGGGTCTTGTTTTCCATTTGTTTTGTCAAAAAAATGTATATGCTGTCATGGTATCCAGTGTATTTTAGTACACCAAAGGGAGTAAACTTCGTCTTCCATTATTTCAGTGGTGATTTTATTCATACTATCCTAAGTACAGTAAAGCCATATTTTTAGTACATTCTAATTCTTGTCTGTTTGCATCACAGTGATGGATGAAGATGAAGAGCTGGAGAGAGCGA
Organism: Sebastes fasciatus; assembly: GCF_043250625.1. Lineage (NCBI taxonomy): Eukaryota > Metazoa > Chordata > Actinopteri > Perciformes > Sebastidae > Sebastes > Sebastes fasciatus. Next base: position 9,984,205 of record NC_133818.1, on the reverse strand, counting down.
TGCTGGGTATCTGTCCTTCTAAGCAACATGTGCAGAGCTGTGAGTAAACATTTGTTGTCTTATATTGGTTTGAAGATTCAAAATAATTTACAGTTCAGCCTGTTTAATATTAATTGTGTATTCTATATAGTTTATATTTAATTGTTTTTGTTTGTGTTTTACAGCTGTTTCTGCACCATCAGCATCAACTGCCAGACGACAGGCTTCGGGAACAGAAAGAGGTTCTTAACCAAACAAAAACGTCCTGTCGTTGACGGAGACTCTGGGACCATGAATTCTTATCCCAAACCGAAGCATGACATAAACCGTTCCTTCTCATGTTGACCATGTTCTGGTCATGTTTGTGTTTTGCTGTTCAACTTGTTGTCCTAGTGACTATGAATTGATTCCAGTCATGGCGAGGGTAAGTAGCACTCTTTATTCCAGTTTTTAGACTTCTATGATGAATATATATATATATATATATATACACATACATATAGGACTGCTGTGGTTACTAACACTTGTATGCATGTGTTTGCAGTGTGCCATGTTGCTTCCCCTGCTTAGGCTAAATTGTAATGACTGACTACTAAATATTTATCCATACAGAACTAAACTGCATGTGTATGAATGAAATTCTTTATACTTTAATGTAACAAACAGTCTGTTTAACTATATAAGGCTGAGATAAGCAGGTGAAGTAAAAGATGGATAATGTATGCCTTTACTAACACCAGTTTTTTTTATATTGTCAAAATATAAATGACTGACAAGATTTTTTCTGTTGTAGTACCATCTGCTACACTGTCCACACCAACTGAACTGACGGGTTCACAAGTAGATGGTAAATGCATTATATTTCTTTTTATCCATTTAAACCTTTCTGTCATATTCCCTCTGATTATGTCCGTTATAAACCAATAATTGATTACTTTTTGTGGTCCTTATCTCCTTGCAGCCCCTGCTCTGCCGATGGTAAAGAGACCTGTGCCCCTTCCTCAGGAGCTGATGTTCCTGATGCCAGAAACACCAGGACCCTTGCCAACAGAGACAACTGTCACTGTTCCAGGTGTGTATTATTTTAACTGTATTTGCATCTTAAAAATATCCATATGTAGTGTCCATCGGAACTGTTCTCATTGATGTAAATCAGATACTGGTGCACAATGTCACAGTCAAGTTTTTTATTTATCTTACTGTGAATAATAATGAAATGTTTAATATTCTATATAGTGTCAGAGGCACTTCCGATTTCTCCTGAGACGTCTGCAGAGCCCATTCAACCGCCGCTGCAACCGCCAAGAGCTCAAAGTAAGTATTTGAATGTTCTTGATTTGGCTGTGTGCGTGTCAAAGAGATAGAATCAAGTCAACACACAATCTTAATAATTTGCTATGTCTTTCTTCTTGCCTGACCAGGTCAGCCATTACCCAGGCCATCAGCTGTCCCCAGCTGTCCTCCTCCACAGCTTCCTGGCTATGACCATGATGTCAGTCAGTGGAACTGTTCACAGCAGCAGAGGATCTGGATGAAGACAGAGCTGGAATCCCTGGGTCTCTGGCCAGGCTCCATTCCTGTGCGCAACCCCATGAAGATGCTGTCACTGTGGCGTCTCCCTCCCCAGCCAGAATTAATTGACAGCATCTCTGATCTTCCATCCCCAAAGTACTCTCAGCTCCATCCCTTTTTCATATGGAAGCCAGAGAATGACAACTTGATGGCGAGGCTGAGGAACAACGACACTCTGCCATGTATCGAAGGTTGTGCTCAGCCTCAAGTTACCTCTGCAGGTGTTGGTAGGCCTCGTGTGATTGTTGGCATCACTGGACAGTACTACCTGTTGTCATCCAGGCTGTGCTGCAAAGTGTGCCGGAAGAGGTGGTATGCTGACAACCCACTGTGGCTGGAAAAGCTTCCAAAGAGGTTCACAAACCTGTTGCCAGCAATACTGACCTACAAGAAGGCCATCTGTAAATCGGTCATGGACGAGCTCAGGCGCACAGGTAACTCACCCACCGACATGACAAAGCAGATCATGGAGATGATGCATCTAAAATACGAACGTGCTCACCTGGCCTACCTGCTCAGCTGCCAAAACACCATGGATGGCGAGGCAGGGAGGTATGACCAAAGAACCATCACTCAGTTCATAAGACAGGAAACCAAGCCAGCTCCCTTCGGGGACTACGGGGATTCAGATGGCTGGAACGGGATCTCTGTGTCTGCACACTACCTGACTGACTGCCTACTGCATGAATATCAACACCAGGAAGATGCCATCAAAAACCTTCTGCAGGGCACCTTTGGACAGGCGTTCCGCTCAGACCACACACGGAAAGTTGCCAGAAAGGTCACCTTTTCATCCGGGACCATGTCATCGTATGCGGTCATGAACGAGAACTGGATGATCCTTTCATGGGTGATGGTGCAGTCTGAGACAGAGAAGTCCCTCAAGCCCCTGTACGAGGGACTAGCACACCGCTACAGCACTGCAGGCCTAGAGAAGGCACAATACCAGTGGGTAGACAGGTACGTTATCATCAATATTTTTTTCTATTATTGGTGACATGAACAGCTCATAATCACAACTTACATTGCTTTTCATATTTCATATTTCCAGTTTGATGAAAGAAAATCCCTTTGCATTCATTTAGCTCATAGGAATAATTATATTGTCATGAGTGAATACACTGGACTGCACATAGTGATTGATATGACTGCTTTAACATTCATGGCTATATTTGTCTCCATTCTTTCTTTCAGGGATTGCTGTGCAGCGTTTAAGGTGGCAGAATCTTGTGCAGGAGAGCATCTGAACTGGGATGCTTGGAGGACAACTGATGCCATTGTTGCTGAGGCCACTTCTGGTAACCTGCTGAATGTCTGTGCATCACGATCAGACTTCAATACAAACATGACCATCAAGCTGGACTTGTTCCACTGTCTGAGGCGGTTTCTCCGGGAGTGTGTGTCAGAGCACCATCCTCTGTACAGCTCTTTTGCCCAGTTTCTGTCTGCAGCCTTTTCTGTGGTGGACCAGGAAGACCTGCAGAGGCTTAAAGACGCCTATGCCTTCTGTGGAATTCAGCCTGCCAACCCAACAAAGCCACACACTCGCGAGCACTGCAGGACCAGAATTCCACTGCCTGAGGAGCTCATCAAGAGAGTCGAGGGAGTTTTCCAGCACTTTCACCTCACGTGTGATCCAAATGGTGCTCCTCTCTTCAAGCCCTCTATGCTGAAGACATGGCGGATTCAGCGTGTGCACATCCTGCGAGGTTGCCTGAGTGATCCTGAGGTGGAGGGTAGGATCTTGTACAGGCATGGAGGAACAGTGCAGTTGAATCATGTGAAGGGTGAAGGGGCTAGAGTTCCTGTTTGGATCCCCATCAGAGGCACATCCCAGCAGGAGGGATACCATTTCCACCAGGCTCAGTGGGTCACTGGAACACGTGTCTCCACAGAGCTGTTTCAGGCACAGGGGATGACAGGGGTGGCGCGGTGGAATTACCAGCGTCTGGTGGACTTGAAGCAGCCGGGCGTTCACCTCCCAGCTGTCTTTGATCCAGCGTTGATGGCAGAGCTCAATGCAGTCTCTGAACGGGTGTTGGGGCACGTGAAATATCCTGCTTTTCAACTCTCTAACAGAGACACTGGAGAGAAGTTTGGCCTTGAGTATGTTGAGCCTGGTTGCCGCCCAGTTCCTCTAGACTGGGACAAGCACAGGAGCAAGACCGACTCTACCACAGACCGGAATCCACCTCCGCAAAGCGGCCAGCTCACTGCCCAGTCTGAGCCTCTTCAGTCATCCTCCATGGCACCACAGAAGCTGTTTCAGTTTGCTGCATGCCCTCCTGCTGACTTGGCTATAAAACCAGAAGTGACTCCAAGTGCAACTCCCGAGCCTCAGACAGAGCCAGGTAAACATTTGACAGACAGACAAAGTACTTGACAAAACTTCAGCATCAGTAACTGGATTTTCATCCTATTTATTTAGTAAATACCCTAATAGATGTGTTGCATCTTTCTTTTCTTAGAGATGAGACAATATGAGGGCCTTATTTGATGTGTTAATGAATCTACTTTTACATAAACATACCAGTCAGCCATGAGCCATTATCTAAAAAATCTGACAAAGTATAAAATGTTTTCACCCATGCAAGTGTATGAATTGGGGTTTTCCCCCTTCTGTGTGCCAGAATGATTTATTGTACTCCGTCTTTTATTTTTATAGAAACCACATCTCCGCCGTCTCTGCCCCTGCTGTCCTCCCCAACTGGAGCTCGCACTGGACCTGTGAAGACTGGTGGGAGGGTATTTGTGTTGGACCACAAACGCTGGCCAGCCCCTATGAAGCAGGTTATTGACAACCTGCTGAACAAACACCGTGGGCAGAAGGACATGCTCAAGCTTGTGGACCAGGACTATGCTGCTCTAGTTCACAACACCTGTACAGACCCAAACAGCATGCTCCACCCAACTACCAAACTACATATTTCACAGTACGTAAAGCACCTCAGTAAATTATTAAACACCAGCTCCTCTTTAAACACCAGCCCCGAAAAACTGCAAGAGAGGCAGGAACTCTGGCACTCTCTGTCAGAGGGCAGTGAGACTACCACTGTGCCGGTTGTTACCATGCCTGTTGCAGTTTTTAACCCACCTCCGCCTGTTCAGACCCGTGCCACACCTCTAACGCAAGCATCAATTGAGAAAATTGTTCATAACATAATGGAAAAGCAACAGCAGCACCAACACCAGCCTCAGCAACAACAACCACAGCAAAAGAAGGCACACACAAAAACATGTCTTTCCTGTGGCCAGCCAAAGTCGAGGTATGAGAATGATGGTTCTTCCATCAACTTCTTCTTCCAGCAAGGTCCTGTCAGATATTTCTACTGCTCCACTAAAGTTTTCAAGGCTTATGGTGCTGAAGGTCTGACAAACCCCAAAATGCCCTTTCAAGACTTTGCAGCTACAAAGTTCTTCCAGCAGGAACTGGACGCCACAAAAAAAAGGGTGGAGGAGCGAGGACAGCAGAAGAGGAAAAGGACTGACTCCCCGCAGACAGGTCGCAAGTGTCGGTTCTGTAAGATGGAACTGAAACAGGGCCCAAACAGTCCTCACATTCACACTGGATTCCCTGGAATAGCAGGGAAGTACATTTACTGCCCTGCTAAAGTCTTTTCCCTCTACAAAGATCAGGGCATGGAGAAGGAGATGACCTGGAAGGAGTTCCAGGTGTCTGCTTTTTATGAGAGAGAAAAAAAGAGATGGGAAGTTGAAAGGGGAAAATGAGAGACAGCGAGGGGGAGTGTTTTACCATGTGATCACGTCTGTCCGGGTCAAATTGATCACTCTAAGCAGATTATTTAAACAGCATTTGCATAGGAATGATTCTGTCCCAAGCTTTTTGATCCATATTTTATTTATTTGTTTTTACCTTTATTTTATTCAGGGGGAGGTTCACTGAGGGCAATGCTCTCTTTTTCAGGAACGCCCTGATCACATTCACACAGTTACACATTCACACCTGGAAGCTGCCCAGTACAACCACAGTCTGATCTGCTGGTCACTGAGCAACTCCACTGGAGCGGTTGGGGGGGCCTTGCTCAAGGGCATCTCAGTGGTGGTAATGAGGGAGGGCCACCACTGCCCCATATAAGTGGTTTATCAATGTAACCGTGATCACTGTAACCGGTTTCCACTGTATATACTGTATATTTTGCTCATGTAAATAATTATTACATTTATTATATACAATATTATATTTACTTTACCTTACATTTTTGTGTGATATATGTGTGACCTTGCAATATGGGCTCTGTTGAATATTTACTGTTACAGTTGTGGTTAATAAATACATTTAATTCACTAATGTCTACATGTCTCATTAATAAATTAATAATTTATAGTGAACAGTAAAGTCTCTAATTGAAGTAATTAAGTAATTGCAATTTAAATGTTACACATAGGAAGAAAACTCTGTAATATAATTGGTTAATAGCTTTAAGTAAGTCAAGAACTTGATATAACCAGACTAGTCTAATCTAATGATAATCAGAAGAAGTAAATAACAAACTAAGACTCACATTTCTTGATTCCCAAATAGCTCATTATCTTTGACAATGTATCACAGACTTTGTACCAAGTGGGATTCGAACCAGCTCCAGATAATCATTCTTAAATATTCAGGAGAAAACTGCTGGACCAGAGCCGCGTTTTCAGCACCTTGGACAGCGTTAATAAGTCTGCAATTTCATTGGCTGTCAGTGTATGCCACCTATACGCGACTTGCCCCCGCGTGGCAGGCGAGAATTCTACCACTGAACCACCAATGCTCACATGACCACCGTAAATACCACTTCGTGCACAACGCTACCAAACATCTGGGGGTTAGAGATGGGTTTGTGTAAACGCCGAAATTGGGAGGAGTCTAAAAAGACAAGTCTCTTCGTTAGCATAGTGGTGAGTATCCCCGCCTGTCACATGGGGGACCGGGGTTAGATTCCCCGACGGGGAGTCTAGGAGCTTTTTTTTGCCCCCTCACACTACCTAACCTATGCACAATATCTTTTTTTTTTGAAGACTTAAGAAAAGAAAAAGATCTAAAACACACAGCTTTTCCTGAACTAGAAGACAGCAACCTCAGGCTCAGTTGTTTATTTGACTGCAGATAATTTCAGGTGAACATGTAACAAAGTATGTGCCCCGTGTGAGGCTCGAACTCACGACCTTCAGATTATGAGACTGACGCGCTGCCTACTGCGCCAACGAGGCCCAAAATGCAGTATTTTCAATGTCAATGAATTTACCCAAAATATAGCGAAAGACGTCGGTTCGAACAAACTCCGGGGAGATGGGACTTGACTTTCCAATGAAGGCACTTGACGTTCATTTCTAGAGGAGTGGCTTCCGGCATTAATCTTGGTAGCGATAGCTAGTATGATTGGTCAAATCCTGGTAGGCACAACGAAAGGAGATTGGCTTTCGCAATTCTTGGTAGTAGAGCGGCCTCGGATTGGTCAAATCTTGGTAGAATCTGTTGTGGCTGACTGCAGATAATTCCAGGTGAACATGTAACAAAAGATGTGCCCCGTGTGAGGCTCGAACTCACGACCTTCAGATTATGAGACTGACGCGCTGCCTACTGCGCCAACAAGGCCCAAAACGCAGTCAAAATCCATGAGTGAAATATATAAATTCTTGTATTTAACGAGTAGAAAAAGCTGATTGTCCTTCACACAAATATGCATCTCATGCCTGCATAAAATGCAGATATAAGGTGTATTACTGGTGCATTATTGTGTCTAAGAAAGTACGGGTTTTTTTTTTTTTTTTTAAAAGAACGTTATAGCTATAACAAGCCTTACAGTACAAAATTCCCCACCTTGACCCCCTCCTTCACAGCTGGTGTTCACCAGCGGGTTCTTTGGTTGCTGCCACGACAGGCACCGAAGACCTTCCGACCACAACTCCTAGCAGCAGCCTTCAAAATGAATGCTTTGAACATGGCCAACTTAGATTTCTTGTTTCCAAGCCAACCCCGGGATCCACGAAAAGTTCTTCCAGAGGTGGGAGTTGAAGCCAGATATTCCCAGTTCACCCTCCTAACTACACGTTTAGGTCTACCAGATCTATCTTGAAGCCATCTGATCCAACTCAGTTGACAGCTGACTTTTCTTCACTCCTGTGTTTTTGTCTTTCAGCACTTAACAAGCCTTACACCACGTTACTAAATGAGCGTTGCATTGGCCGGGAATCGGACCCGGGCCTCCCGCGTGGCAGGCGAGAATTCTACCACTGAACCACCAATGCTCACATGACCACCGTAAATACCACTTCGTGCACAACGCTACCAAACATCTGGGGGTTAGAGATGGGTTTGTGTAAACGCCGAAATTGGGAGGAGTCTAAAAAGACAAGTCTCTTCGTTAGCATAGTGGTGAGTATCCCCGCCTGTCACATGGGGGACCGGGGTTAGATTCCCCGACGGGGAGTCTACGAGCTTTTTTTTGCCCCCTCACACTACCTAACCTATGCACAATATCTTTTTTTTTGGAGACTTAAGAAAAGAAAAAGATCTAAAACACACAGCTTTCCCTGAACTAGAAGACAGCAACCTCAGGCTCAGTTGTTTATTTGACTGCAGATAATTTCAGGTGAACATGTAACAAAGTATGTGCCCCGTGTGAGGCTCGAACTCACGACCTTCAGATTATGAGACTGACGCGCTGCCTACTGCGCCAACGAGGCCCAAAATGCAGTATTTTCAATGTCAATGAATTTACCCAAAATATAGCGAAAGACGTCGGTTCGAACAAACTCCGGGGAGACGGGACTTGACTTTCCAATGAAGGCACTTGACGTTCATTTCTAGAGGAGTGGCTTCCGGCATTAATCTTGGTAGCGATAGCTAGTATGATTGGTCAAATCCTGGTAGGCACAACGAAAGGAGATTGGCTTTCGCAATTCTTGGTAGTAGAGCGGCCTCGGATTGGTCAAATCTTGGTAGAATCTGTTGTGGCTGACTGCAGATAATTCCAGGTGAACATGTAACAAAAGATGTGCCCCGTGTGAGGCTCGAACTCACGACCTTCAGATTATGAGACTGACGCGCTGCCTACTGCGCCAACGAGGCCCAAAACGCAGTCAAAATCCATGAGTGAAATATATAAATTCTTGTATTTAACGAGTAGAAAAAGCTGATTGTCCTTCACACAAATATGCATCTCATGCCTGCATAAAATGCAGATATAAGGTGTATTACTGGTGCATTATTGTGTCTAGGAAAGTACGGTTGTTTTTAAAAAAAAAACACGTCATAGCTTTAACAAGCCTTACAGTACAAAATTCCCCACCTTGACCCCCTCCTTCACAGTTGGTGTTCACCAGCGGGTTCTTTGGTTGCTGCCACGGCAGGCACCGAAGACCTTCCGACCACAACTCCTAGCAGCAGCCTTCAAAATGAATGCTTTGAACATGGCCAACTTACATTTCTTGTTTCCAAGCCAACCCCGGGATCCACGAAAAGTTCTTCCAGAGGTGGGAGTTGAAGCCAGATATTCCCAGTTCACCCTCCTAACTACACGTTTAGGTCTACCAGATCTATCTTGAAGCCATCTGATCCAACTCAGTTGACAGCTGACTTTTCTTCACTCCTGTGTTTTTGTCTTTTAGCACTTAACAAGCCTTACACCACGTTACTAAATGAGCGTTGCATTGGCCGGGAATCGGACCCGGGTCTCCCGCGTGGCAGGCGAGAATTCTACCACTGAACCACCAATGCTCACATGACCACCGTAAATACCACTTCGTGCACAACGCTACCAAACATCTGGGGGTTAGAGATGGGTTTGTGTAAACGCCAAAATTGGGAGGAGTCTAAAAAGACAAGTCTCTTCGTTAGCATAGTGGTGAGTATCCCCGCCTGTCACATGGGGGACCGGGGTTAGATTCCCCGACGGGGAGTCTAGGAGCTTTTTTTTGCCCCCTCACACTACCTAACCTATGCACAATATCTTTTTTTTTTGAAGACTTAAGAAAAGAAAAAGATCTAAAACACACAGCTTTTCCTGAACTAGAAGACAGCAACCTCAGGCTCAGTTGTTTATTTGACTGCAGATAATTTCAGGTGAACATGTAACAAAGTATGTGCCCCGTGTGAGGCTCGAACTCACGACCTTCAGATTATGAGACTGACGCGCTGCCTACTGCGCCAACGAGGCCCAAAATGCAGTCAGAGTTCATGAACCAAAGACATAAGTTCTTTTATTTAACGAGTAGAAATGGCTGGTTGTCCTTCACACAAATATGCATCTCGTGCCTGCATAAAATGCAGATATAAGGTGTATTACTGGTGCATTATTGTGTCTAAGTAAGTACGTTTTTTTTTTTTTTTTTTAAAAGAACGTTATAGCTTTAACAAGCCTTACAGTACAAAATTCCCCACCTTGACCCCCTCCTTCACAGCTGGTGTTCACCAACGGGTTCTTTGGTTGCTGCCACGACAGGCACCAAAGACCTTCCGACCACAACTCCTAGCAGCAGCCTTCAAAATGAATGCTTTGAACATGGCCAACTTAGATTTCTTGTTTCTAAGCCAACCCCGGGATCCACGAAAAGTTCTTCCAGAGGTGGGAGTTGAAGCCAGATATTCCCAGTTCACCCTCCTAACTACACGTTTAGGTCTACCAGATCTATCTTGAAGCCATCTGATCCAACTCAGTTGACAGCTGACTTTTCTTCACTCCTGTGTTTTTGTCTTTTAGCACTTAACAAGCCTTACACCACGTTACTAAATGAGCGTTGCATTGGCCGGGAATCGGACCCGGGCCTCCCGCGTGGCAGGCGAGAATTCTACCACTGAACCACCAATGCTCACATGACCACCGTAAATACCACTTCGTGCACAACGCTACCAAACATCTGGGGGTTAGAGATGGGTTTGTGTAAACGCCGAAATTGGGAGGAGTCTAAAAAGACAAGTCTCTTCGTTAGCATAGTGGTGAGTATCCCCGCCTGTCACATGGGGGACCGGGGTTAGATTCCTCGACGGGGAGTCTACGAGCTTTTTTTTGCCCCCTCACACTACCTAACCTATGCACAATATCTTTTTTTTTGAAGACTTAAGAAAAGAAAAAGATCTAAAACACACAGCTTTTCCTGAACTAGAAGACAGCAACCTCAGGCTCAGTTGTTTATTTGACTGCAGATAATTTCAGGTGAACATGTAACAAAGTATGTGCCCCGTGTGAGGCTCGAACTCACGACCTTCAGATTATGAGACTGACGCGCTGCCTACTGCGCCAACGAGGCCCAAAATGCAGTATTTTCAATGTCAATGAATTTACCCAAAATATAGCGAAAGACGTCGGTTCGAACAAACTCCGGGGAGATGGGACTTGACTTTCCAATGAAGGCACTTGACGTTCATTTCTAGAGGAGTGGCTTCCGGCATTAATCTTGGTAGCGATAGCTAGTATGATTGGTCAAATCCTGGTAGGCACAACGAAAGGAGATTGGCTTTCGCAATTCTTGGTAGTAGAGCGGCCTCGGATTGGTCAAATCTTGGTAGAATCTGTTGTGGCTGACTGCAGATAATTCCAGGTGAACATGTAACAAAAGATGTGCCCCGTGTGAGGCTCGAACTCACGACCTTCAGATTATGAGACTGACGCGCTGCCTACTGCGCCAACAAGGCCCAAAACGCAGTCAAAATCCATGAGTGAAATATATAAATTCTTGTATTTAACGAGTAGAAAAAGCTGATTGTCCTTCACACAAATATGCATCTCATGCCTGCATAAAATGCAGATATAAGGTGTATTACTGGTGCATTATTGTGTCTAAGAAAGTACGGGTTTTTTTTTTTTTTTTTAAAAGAACGTTATAGCTATAACAAGCCTTACAGTACAAAATTCCCCACCTTGACCCCCTCCTTCACAGCTGGTGTTCACCAGCGGGTTCTTTGGTTGCTGCCACGACAGGCACCGAAGACCTTCCGACCACAACTCCTAGCAGCAGCCTTCAAAATGAATGCTTTGAACATGGCCAACTTAGATTTCTTGTTTCCAAGCCAACCCCGGGATCCACGAAAAGTTCTTCCAGAGGTGGGAGTTGAAGCCAGATATTCCCAGTTCACCCTCCTAACTACACGTTTAGGTCTACCAGATCTATCTTGAAGCCATCTGATCCAACTCAGTTGACAGCTGACTTTTCTTCACTCCTGTGTTTTTGTCTTTCAGCACTTAACAAGCCTTACACCACGTTACTAAATGAGCGTTGCATTGGCCGGGAATCGGACACGGGCCTCCCGCGTGGCAGGCGAGAATTCTACCACTGAACCACCAATGCTCACATGACCACCGTAAATACCACTTCGTGCACAACGCTACCAAACATCTGGGGGTTAGAGATGGGTTTGTGTAAACGCCGAAATTGGGAGGAGTCTAAAAAGACAAGTCTCTTCGTTAGCATAGTGGTGAGTATCCCCGCCTGTCACATGGGGGACCGGGGTTAGATTCCCCGACGGGGAGTCTACGAGCTTTTTTTTGCCCCCTCACACTACCTAACCTATGCACAATATCTTTTTTTTTGGAGACTTAAGAAAAGAAAAAGATCTAAAACACACAGCTTTCCCTGAACTAGAAGACAGCAACCTCAGGCTCAGTTGTTTATTTGACTGCAGATAATTTCAGGTGAACATGTAACAAAGTATGTGCCCCGTGTGAGGCTCGAACTCACGACCTTCAGATTATGAGACTGACGCGCTGCCTACTGCGCCAACGAGGCCCAAAATGCAGTATTTTCAATGTCAATGAATTTACCCAAAATATAGCGAAAGACGTCGGTTCGAACAAACTCCGGGGAGACGGGACTTGACTTTCCAATGAAGGCACTTGACGTTCATTTCTAGAGGAGTGGCTTCCGGCATTAATCTTGGTAGCGATAGCTAGTATGATTGGTCAAATCCTGGTAGGCACAACGAAAGGAGATTGGCTTTCGCAATTCTTGGTAGTAGAGCGGCCTCGGATTGGTCAAATCTTGGTAGAATCTGTTGTGGCTGACTGCAGATAATTCCAGGTGAACATGTAACAAAAGATGTGCCCCGTGTGAGGCTCGAACTCACGACCTTCAGATTATGAGACTGACGCGCTGCCTACTGCGCCAACAAGGCCCAAAACGCAGTCAAAATCCATGAGTGAAATATATAAATTCTTGTATTTAACGAGTAGAAAAAGCTGATTGTCCTTCACACAAATATGCATCTCATGCCTGCATAAAATGCAGATATAAGGTGTATTACTGGTGCATTATTGTGTCTAAGAAAGTACGGGTTTTTTTTTTTTTTTTTAAAAGAACGTTATAGCTATAACAAGCCTTACAGTACAAAATTCCCCACCTTGACCCCCTCCTTCACAGCTGGTGTTCACCAGCGGGTTCTTTGGTTGCTGCCACGACAGGCACCGAAGACCTTCCGACCACAACTCCTAGCAGCAGCCTTCAAAATGAATGCTTTGAACATGGCCAACTTAGATTTCTTGTTTCCAAGCCAACCCCGGGATCCACGAAAAGTTCTTCCAGAGGTGGGAGTTGAAGCCAGATATTCCCAGTTCACCCTCCTAACTACACGTTTAGGTCTACCAGATCTATCTTGAAGCCATCTGATCCAACTCAGTTGACAGCTGACTTTTCTTCACTCCTGTGTTTTTGTCTTTCAGCACTTAACAAGCCTTACACCACGTTACTAAATGAGCGTTGCATTGGCCGGGAATCGGACACGGGCCTCCCGCGTGGCAGGCGAGAATTCTACCACTGAACCACCAATGCTCACATGACCACCGTAAATACCACTTCGTGCACAACGCTACCAAACATCTGGGGGTTAGAGATGGGTTTGTGTAAACGCCGAAATTGGGAGGAGTCTAAAAAGACAAGTCTCTTCGTTAGCATAGTGGTGAGTATCCCCGCCTGTCACATGGGGGACCGGGGTTAGATTCCCCGACGGGGAGTCTACGAGCTTTTTTTTGCCCCCTCACACTACCTAACCTATGCACAATATCTTTTTTTTTGGAGACTTAAGAAAAGAAAAAGATCTAAAACACACAGCTTTCCCTGAACTAGAAGACAGCAACCTCAGGCTCAGTTGTTTATTTGACTGCAGATAATTTCAGGTGAACATGTAACAAAGTATGTGCCCCGTGTGAGGCTCGAACTCACGACCTTCAGATTATGAGACTGACGCGCTGCCTACTGCGCCAACGAGGCCCAAAATGCAGTATTTTCAATGTCAATGAATTTACCCAAAATATAGCGAAAGACGTCGGTTCGAACAAACTCCGGGGAGACGGGACTTGACTTTCCAATGAAGGCACTTGACGTTCATTTCTAGAGGAGTGGCTTCCGGCATTAATCTTGGTAGCGATAGCTAGTATGATTGGTCAAATCCTGGTAGGCACAACGAAAGGAGATTGGCTTTCGCAATTCTTGGTAGTAGAGCGGCCTCGGATTGGTCAAATCTTGGTAGAATCTGTTGTGGCTGACTGCAGATAATTCCAGGTGAACATGTAACAAAAGATGTGCCCCGTGTGAGGCTCGAACTCACGACCTTCAGATTATGAGACTGACGCGCTGCCTACTGCGCCAACGAGGCCCAAAACGCAGTCAAAATCCATGAGTGAAATATATAAATTCTTGTATTTAACGAGTAGAAAAAGCTGATTGTCCTTCACACAAATATGCATCTCATGCCTGCATAAAATGCAGATATAAGGTGTATTACTGGTGCATTATTGTGTCTAGGAAAGTACGGTTGTTTTTAAAAAAAAAACACGTCATAGCTTTAACAAGCCTTACAGTACAAAATTCCCCACCTTGACCCCCTCCTTCACAGTTGGTGTTCACCAGCGGGTTCTTTGGTTGCTGCCACGGCAGGCACCGAAGACCTTCCGACCACAACTCCTAGCAGCAGCCTTCAAAATGAATGCTTTGAACATGGCCAACTTACATTTCTTGTTTCCAAGCCAACCCCGGGATCCACGAAAAGTTCTTCCAGAGGTGGGAGTTGAAGCCAGATATTCCCAGTTCACCCTCCTAACTACACGTTTAGGTCTACCAGATCTATCTTGAAGCCATCTGATCCAACTCAGTTGACAGCTGACTTTTCTTCACTCCTGTGTTTTTGTCTTTTAGCACTTAACAAGCCTTACACCACGTTACTAAATGAGCGTTGCATTGGCCGGGAATCGGACCCGGGTCTCCCGCGTGGCAGGCGAGAATTCTACCACTGAACCACCAATGCTCACATGACCACCGTAAATACCACTTCGTGCACAACGCTACCAAACATCTGGGGGTTAGAGATGGGTTTGTGTAAACGCCGAAATTGGGAGGAGTCTAAAAAGACAAGTCTCTTCGTTAGCATAGTGGTGAGTATCCCCGCCTGTCACATGGGGGACCGGGGTTAGATTCCCCGACGGGGAGTCTAGGAGCTTTTTTTTGCCCCCTCACACTACCTAACCTATGCACAATATCTTTTTTTTTTGAAGACTTAAGAAAAGAAAAAGATCTAAAACACACAGCTTTTCCTGAACTAGAAGACAGCAACCTCAGGCTCAGTTGTTTATTTGACTGCAGATAATTTCAGGTGAACATGTAACAAAGTATGTGCCCCGTGTGAGGCTCGAACTCACGACCTTCAGATTATGAGACTGACGCGCTGCCTACTGCGCCAACGAGGCCCAAAATGCAGTATTTTCAATGTCAATGAATTTACCCAAAATATAGCGAAAGACGTCGGTTCGAACAAACTCCGGGGAGATGGGACTTGACTTTCCAATGAAGGCACTTGACGTTCATTTCTAGAGGAGTGGCTTCCGGCATTAATCTTGGTAGCGATAGCTAGTATGATTGGTCAAATCCTGGTAGGCACAACGAAAGGAGATTGGCTTTCGCAATTCTTGGTAGTAGAGCGGCCTCGGATTGGTCAAATCTTGGTAGAATCTGTTGTGGCTGACTGCAGATAATTCCAGGTGAACATGTAACAAAAGATGTGCCCCGTGTGAGGCTCGAACTCACGACCTTCAGATTATGAGACTGACGCGCTGCCTACTGCGCCAACAAGGCCCAAAACGCAGTCAAAATCCATGAGTGAAATATATAAATTCTTGTATTTAACGAGTAGAAAAAGCTGATTGTCCTTCACACAAATATGCATCTCATGCCTGCATAAAATGCAGATATAAGGTGTATTACTGGTGCATTATTGTGTCTAAGAAAGTACGGGTTTTTTTTTTTTTTTTTAAAAGAACGTTATAGCTATAACAAGCCTTACAGTACAAAATTCCCCACCTTGACCCCCTCCTTCACAGCTGGTGTTCACCAGCGGGTTCTTTGGTTGCTGCCACGACAGGCACCGAAGACCTTCCGACCACAACTCCTAGCAGCAGCCTTCAAAATGAATGCTTTGAACATGGCCAACTTAGATTTCTTGTTTCCAAGCCAACCCCGGGATCCACGAAAAGTTCTTCCAGAGGTGGGAGTTGAAGCCAGATATTCCCAGTTCACCCTCCTAACTACACGTTTAGGTCTACCAGATCTATCTTGAAGCCATCTGATCCAACTCAGTTGACAGCTGACTTTTCTTCACTCCTGTGTTTTTGTCTTTCAGCACTTAACAAGCCTTACACCACGTTACTAAATGAGCGTTGCATTGGCCGGGAATCGGACCCGGGCCTCCCGCGTGGCAGGCGAGAATTCTACCACTGAACCACCAATGCTCACATGACCACCGTAAATACCACTTCGTGCACAACGCTACCAAACATCTGGGGGTTAGAGATGGGTTTGTGTAAACGCCGAAATTGGGAGGAGTCTAAAAAGACAAGTCTCTTCGTTAGCATAGTGGTGAGTATCCCCGCCTGTCACATGGGGGACCGGGGTTAGATTCCCCGACGGGGAGTCTACGAGCTTTTTTTTGCCCCCTCACACTACCTAACCTATGCACAATATCTTTTTTTTTGGAGACTTAAGAAAAGAAAAAGATCTAAAACACACAGCTTTCCCTGAACTAGAAGACAGCAACCTCAGGCTCAGTTGTTTATTTGACTGCAGATAATTTCAGGTGAACATGTAACAAAGTATGTGCCCCGTGTGAGGCTCGAACTCACGACCTTCAGATTATGAGACTGACGCGCTGCCTACTGCGCCAACGAGGCCCAAAATGCAGTATTTTCAATGTCAATGAATTTACCCAAAATATAGCGAAAGACGTCGGTTCGAACAAACTCCGGGGAGACGGGACTTGACTTTCCAATGAAGGCACTTGACGTTCATTTCTAGAGGAGTGGCTTCCGGCATTAATCTTGGTAGCGATAGCTAGTATGATTGGTCAAATCCTGGTAGGCACAACGAAAGGAGATTGGCTTTCGCAATTCTTGGTAGTAGAGCGGCCTCGGATTGGTCAAAT
Source organism: Sebastes fasciatus (assembly GCF_043250625.1). Lineage (NCBI taxonomy): Eukaryota > Metazoa > Chordata > Actinopteri > Perciformes > Sebastidae > Sebastes > Sebastes fasciatus. The sequence goes on along the minus strand of NC_133818.1, from coordinate 9,967,254 downwards.
CTTGGTAGAATCTGTTGTGGCTGACTGCAGATAATTCCAGGTGAACATGTAACAAAAGATGTGCCCCGTGTGAGGCTCGAACTCACGACCTTCAGATTATGAGACTGACGCGCTGCCTACTGCGCCAACGAGGCCCAAAACGCAGTCAAAATCCATGAGTGAAATATATAAATTCTTGTATTTAACGAGTAGAAAAAGCTGATTGTCCTTCACACAAATATGCATCTCATGCCTGCATAAAATGCAGATATAAGGTGTATTACTGGTGCATTATTGTGTCTAGGAAAGTACGGTTGTTTTTAAAAAAAAAACACGTCATAGCTTTAACAAGCCTTACAGTACAAAATTCCCCACCTTGACCCCCTCCTTCACAGTTGGTGTTCACCAGCGGGTTCTTTGGTTGCTGCCACGGCAGGCACCAAAGACCTTCCGACCACAACTCCTAGCAGCAGCCTTCAAAATGAATGCTTTGAACATGGCCAACTTACATTTCTTGTTTCCAAGCCAACCCCGGGATCCACGAAAAGTTCTTCCAGAGGTGGGAGTTGAAGCCAGATATTCCCAGTTCACCCTCCTAACTACACGTTTAGGTCTACCAGATCTATCTTGAAGCCATCTGATCCAACTCAGTTGACAGCTGACTTTTCTTCACTCCTGTGTTTTTGTCTTTTAGCACTTAACAAGCCTTACACCACGTTACTAAATGAGCGTTGCATTGGCCGGGAATCGGACCCGGGTCTCCCGCGTGGCAGGCGAGAATTCTACCACTGAACCACCAATGCTCACATGACCACCGTAAATACCACTTCGTGCACAACGCTACCAAACATCTGGGGGTTAGAGATGGGTTTGTGTAAACGCCAAAATTGGGAGGAGTCTAAAAAGACAAGTCTCTTCGTTAGCATAGTGGTGAGTATCCCCGCCTGTCACATGGGGGACCGGGGTTAGATTCCCCGACGGGGAGTCTACGAGCTTTTTTTTGCCCCCTCACACTACCTAACCTATGCACAATATCTTTTTTTTTTGAAGACTTAAGAAAAGAAAAAGATCTAAAACACACAGCTTTTCCTGAACTAGAAGACAGCAACCTCAGGCTCAGTTGTTTATTTGACTGCAGATAATTTCAGGTGAACATGTAACAAAGTATGTGCCCCGTGTGAGGCTCGAACTCACGACCTTCAGATTATGAGACTGACGCGCTGCCTACTGCGCCAACGAGGCCCAAAATGCAGTATTTTCAATGTCAATGAATTTACCCAAAATATAGCGAAAGACGTCGGTTCGAACAAACTCCGGGGAGATGGGACTTGACTTTCCAATGAAGGCACTTGACGTTCATTTCTAGAGGAGTGGCTTCCGGCATTAATCTTGGTAGCGATAGCTAGTATGATTGGTCAAATCCTGGTAGGCACAACGAAAGGAGATTGGCTTTCGCAATTCTTGGTAGTAGAGCGGCCTCGGATTGGTCAAATCTTGGTAGAATCTGTTGTGGCTGACTGCAGATAATTCCAGGTGAACATGTAACAAAAGATGTGCCCCGTGTGAGGCTCGAACTCACGACCTTCAGATTATGAGACTGACGCGCTGCCTACTGCGCCAACAAGGCCCAAAACGCAGTCAAAATCCATGAGTGAAATATATAAATTCTTGTATTTAACGAGTAGAAAAAGCTGATTGTCCTTCACACAAATATGCATCTCATGCCTGCATAAAATGCAGATATAAGGTGTATTACTGGTGCATTATTGTGTCTAAGAAAGTACGGGTTTTTTTTTTTTTTTTTAAAAGAACGTTATAGCTATAACAAGCCTTACAGTACAAAATTCCCCACCTTGACCCCCTCCTTCACAGCTGGTGTTCACCAGCGGGTTCTTTGGTTGCTGCCACGACAGGCACCGAAGACCTTCCGACCACAACTCCTAGCAGCAGCCTTCAAAATGAATGCTTTGAACATGGCCAACTTAGATTTCTTGTTTCCAAGCCAACCCCGGGATCCACGAAAAGTTCTTCCAGAGGTGGGAGTTGAAGCCAGATATTCCCAGTTCACCCTCCTAACTACACGTTTAGGTCTACCAGATCTATCTTGAAGCCATCTGATCCAACTCAGTTGACAGCTGACTTTTCTTCACTCCTGTGTTTTTGTCTTTCAGCACTTAACAAGCCTTACACCACGTTACTAAATGAGCGTTGCATTGGCCGGGAATCGGACCCGGGCCTCCCGCGTGGCAGGCGAGAATTCTACCACTGAACCACCAATGCTCACATGACCACCGTAAATACCACTTCGTGCACAACGCTACCAAACATCTGGGGGTTAGAGATGGGTTTGTGTAAACGCCGAAATTGGGAGGAGTCTAAAAAGACAAGTCTCTTCGTTAGCATAGTGGTGAGTATCCCCGCCTGTCACATGGGGGACCGGGGTTAGATTCCCCGACGGGGAGTCTACGAGCTTTTTTTTGCCCCCTCACACTACCTAACCTATGCACAATATCTTTTTTTTTGGAGACTTAAGAAAAGAAAAAGATCTAAAACACACAGCTTTCCCTGAACTAGAAGACAGCAACCTCAGGCTCAGTTGTTTATTTGACTGCAGATAATTTCAGGTGAACATGTAACAAAGTATGTGCCCCGTGTGAGGCTCGAACTCACGACCTTCAGATTATGAGACTGACGCGCTGCCTACTGCGCCAACGAGGCCCAAAATGCAGTATTTTCAATGTCAATGAATTTACCCAAAATATAGCGAAAGACGTCGGTTCGAACAAACTCCGGGGAGACGGGACTTGACTTTCCAATGAAGGCACTTGACGTTCATTTCTAGAGGAGTGGCTTCCGGCATTAATCTTGGTAGCGATAGCTAGTATGATTGGTCAAATCCTGGTAGGCACAACGAAAGGAGATTGGCTTTCGCAATTCTTGGTAGTAGAGCGGCCTCGGATTGGTCAAATCTTGGTAGAATCTGTTGTGGCTGACTGCAGATAATTCCAGGTGAACATGTAACAAAAGATGTGCCCCGTGTGAGGCTCGAACTCACGACCTTCAGATTATGAGACTGACGCGATGCCTACTGCGCCAACGAGGCCCAAAACGCAGTCAAAATCCATGAGTGAAATATATAAATTCTTGTATTTAACGAGTAGAAAAAGCTGATTGTCCTTCACACAAATATGCATCTCATGCCTGCATAAAATGCAGATATAAGGTGTATTACTGGTGCATTATTGTGTCTAGGAAAGTACGGTTGTTTTTAAAAAAAAAACACGTCATAGCTTTAACAAGCCTTACAGTACAAAATTCCCCACCTTGACCCCCTCCTTCACAGTTGGTGTTCACCAGCGGGTTCTTTGGTTGCTGCCACGGCAGGCACCAAAGACCTTCCGACCACAACTCCTAGCAGCAGCCTTCAAAATGAATGCTTTGAACATGGCCAACTTACATTTCTTGTTTCCAAGCCAACCCCGGGATCCACGAAAAGTTCTTCCAGAGGTGGGAGTTGAAGCCAGATATTCCCAGTTCACCCTCCTAACTACACGTTTAGGTCTACCAGATCTATCTTGAAGCCATCTGATCCAACTCAGTTGACAGCTGACTTTTCTTCACTCCTGTGTTTTTGTCTTTTAGCACTTAACAAGCCTTACACCACGTTACTAAATGAGCGTTGCATTGGCCGGGAATCGGACCCGGGTCTCCCGCGTGGCAGGCGAGAATTCTACCACTGAACCACCAATGCTCACATGACCACCGTAAATACCACTTCGTGCACAACGCTACCAAACATCTGGGGGTTAGAGATGGGTTTGTGTAAACGCCAAAATTGGGAGGAGTCTAAAAAGACAAGTCTCTTCGTTAGCATAGTGGTGAGTATCCCCGCCTGTCACATGGGGGACCGGGGTTAGATTCCCCGACGGGGAGTCTACGAGCTTTTTTTTGCCCCCTCACACTACCTAACCTATGCACAATATCTTTTTTTTTTGAAGACTTAAGAAAAGAAAAAGATCTAAAACACACAGCTTTTCCTGAACTAGAAGACAGCAACCTCAGGCTCAGTTGTTTATTTGACTGCAGATAATTTCAGGTGAACATGTAACAAAGTATGTGCCCCGTGTGAGGCTCGAACTCACGACCTTCAGATTATGAGACTGACGCGCTGCCTACTGCGCCAACGAGGCCCAAAATGCAGTCAGAGTTCATGAACCAAAGACATAAGTTCTTTTATTTAACGAGTAGAAATGGCTGGTTGTCCTTCACACAAATATGCATCTCGTGCCTGCATAAAATGCAGATATAAGGTGTATTACTGGTGCATTATTGTGTCTAAGTAAGTACGTTTTTTTTTTTTTTTTTTAAAAGAACGTTATAGCTTTAACAAGCCTTACAGTACAAAATTCCCCACCTTGACCCCCTCCTTCACAGCTGGTGTTCACCAACGGGTTCTTTGGTTGCTGCCACGACAGGCACCAAAGACCTTCCGACCACAACTCCTAGCAGCAGCCTTCAAAATGAATGCTTTGAACATGGCCAACTTAGATTTCTTGTTTCTAAGCCAACCCCGGGATCCACGAAAAGTTCTTCCAGAGGTGGGAGTTGAAGCCAGATATTCCCAGTTCACCCTCCTAACTACACGTTTAGGTCTACCAGATCTATCTTGAAGCCATCTGATCCAACTCAGTTGACAGCTGACTTTTCTTCACTCCTGTGTTTTTGTCTTTTAGCACTTAACAAGCCTTACACCACGTTACTAAATGAGCGTTGCATTGGCCGGGAATCGGACCCGGGCCTCCCGCGTGGCAGGCGAGAATTCTACCACTGAACCACCAATGCTCACATGACCACCGTAAATACCACTTCGTGCACAACGCTACCAAACATCTGGGGGTTAGAGATGGGTTTGTGTAAACGCCGAAATTGGGAGGAGTCTAAAAAGACAAGTCTCTTCGTTAGCATAGTGGTGAGTATCCCCGCCTGTCACATGGGGGACCGGGGTTAGATTCCTCGACGGGGAGTCTACGAGCTTTTTTTTGCCCCCTCACACTACCTAACCTATGCACAATATCTTTTTTTTTGAAGACTTAAGAAAAGAAAAAGATCTAAAACACACAGCTTTTCCTGAACTAGAAGACAGCAACCTCAGGCTCAGTTGTTTATTTGACTGCAGATAATTTCAGGTGAACATGTAACAAAGTATGTGCCCCGTGTGAGGCTCGAACTCACGACCTTCAGATTATGAGACTGACGCGCTGCCTACTGCGCCAACGAGGCCCAAAATGCAGTATTTTCAATGTCAATGAATTTACCCAAAATATAGCGAAAGACGTCGGTTCGAACAAACTCCGGGGAGATGGGACTTGACTTTCCAATGAAGGCACTTGACGTTCATTTCTAGAGGAGTGGCTTCCGGCATTAATCTTGGTAGCGATAGCTAGTATGATTGGTCAAATCCTGGTAGGCACAACGAAAGGAGATTGGCTTTCGCAATTCTTGGTAGTAGAGCGGCCTCGGATTGGTCAAATCTTGGTAGAATCTGTTGTGGCTGACTGCAGATAATTCCAGGTGAACATGTAACAAAAGATGTGCCCCGTGTGAGGCTCGAACTCACGACCTTCAGATTATGAGACTGACGCGCTGCCTACTGCGCCAACAAGGCCCAAAACGCAGTCAAAATCCATGAGTGAAATATATAAATTCTTGTATTTAACGAGTAGAAAAAGCTGATTGTCCTTCACACAAATATGCATCTCATGCCTGCATAAAATGCAGATATAAGGTGTATTACTGGTGCATTATTGTGTCTAGGAAAGTACGGTTGTTTTTAAAAAAAAAACACGTCATAGCTTTAACAAGCCTTACAGTACAAAATTCCCCACCTTGACCCCCTCCTTCACAGTTGGTGTTCACCAGCGGGTTCTTTGGTTGCTGCCACGGCAGGCACCGAAGACCTTCCGACCACAACTCCTAGCAGCAGCCTTCAAAATGAATGCTTTGAACATGGCCAACTTACATTTCTTGTTTCCAAGCCAACCCCGGGATCCACGAAAAGTTCTTCCAGAGGTGGGAGTTGAAGCCAGATATTCCCAGTTCACCCTCCTAACTACACGTTTAGGTCTACCAGATCTATCTTGAAGCCATCTGATCCAACTCAGTTGACAGCTGACTTTTCTTCACTCCTGTGTTTTTGTCTTTTAGCACTTAACAAGCCTTACACCACGTTACTAAATGAGCGTTGCATTGGCCGGGAATCGGACCCGGGTCTCCCGCGTGGCAGGCGAGAATTCTACCACTGAACCACCAATGCTCACATGACCACCGTAAATACCACTTCGTGCACAACGCTACCAAACATCTGGGGGTTAGAGATGGGTTTGTGTAAACGCCAAAATTGGGAGGAGTCTAAAAAGACAAGTCTCTTCGTTAGCATAGTGGTGAGTATCCCCGCCTGTCACATGGGGGACCGGGGTTAGATTCCCCGACGGGGAGTCTACGAGCTTTTTTTTGCCCCCTCACACTACCTAACCTATGCACAATATCTTTTTTTTTTGAAGACTTAAGAAAAGAAAAAGATCTAAAACACACAGCTTTTCCTGAACTAGAAGACAGCAACCTCAGGCTCAGTTGTTTATTTGACTGCAGATAATTTCAGGTGAACATGTAACAAAGTATGTGCCCCGTGTGAGGCTCGAACTCACGACCTTCAGATTATGAGACTGACGCGCTGCCTACTGCGCCAACGAGGCCCAAAATGCAGTCAGAGTTCATGAACCAAAGACATAAGTTCTTTTATTTAACGAGTAGAAATGGCTGGTTGTCCTTCACACAAATATGCATCTCGTGCCTGCATAAAATGCAGATATAAGGTGTATTACTGGTGCATTATTGTGTCTAAGTAAGTACGTTTTTTTTGTTTTTTTTTAAAAGAACGTTATAGCTTTAACAAGCCTTACAGTACAAAATTCCCCACCTTGACCCCCTCCTTCACAGCTGGTGTTCACCAACGGGTTCTTTGGTTGCTGCCACGACAGGCACCAAAGACCTTCCGACCACAACTCCTAGCAGCAGCCTTCAAAATGAATGCTTTGAACATGGCCAACTTAGATTTCTTGTTTCTAAGCCAACCCCGGGATCCACGAAAAGTTCTTCCAGAGGTGGGAGTTGAAGCCAGATATTCCCAGTTCACCCTCCTAACTACACGTTTAGGTCTACCAGATCTATCTTGAAGCCATCTGATCCAACTCAGTTGACAGCTGACTTTTCTTCACTCCTGTGTTTTTGTCTTTTAGCACTTAACAAGCCTTACACCACGTTACTAAATGAGCGTTGCATTGGCCGGGAATCGGACCCGGGCCTCCCGCGTGGCAGGCGAGAATTCTACCACTGAACCACCAATGCTCACATGACCACCGTAAATACCACTTCGTGCACAACGCTACCAAACATCTGGGGGTTAGAGATGGGTTTGTGTAAACGCCGAAATTGGGAGGAGTCTAAAAAGACAAGTCTCTTCGTTAGCATAGTGGTGAGTATCCCCGCCTGTCACATGGGGGACCGGGGTTAGATTCCTCGACGGGGAGTCTACGAGCTTTTTTTTGCCCCCTCACACTACCTAACCTATGCACAATATCTTTTTTTTTGAAGACTTAAGAAAAGAAAAAGATCTAAAACACACAGCTTTTCCTGAACTAGAAGACAGCAACCTCAGGCTCAGTTGTTTATTTGACTGCAGATAATTTCAGGTGAACATGTAACAAAGTATGTGCCCCGTGTGAGGCTCGAACTCACGACCTTCAGATTATGAGACTGACGCGCTGCCTACTGCGCCAACGAGGCCCAAAATGCAGTATTTTCAATGTCAATGAATTTACCCAAAATATAGCGAAAGACGTCGGTTCGAACAAACTCCGGGGAGATGGGACTTGACTTTCCAATGAAGGCACTTGACGTTCATTTCTAGAGGAGTGGCTTCCGGCATTAATCTTGGTAGCGATAGCTAGTATGATTGGTCAAATCCTGGTAGGCACAACGAAAGGAGATTGGCTTTCGCAATTCTTGGTAGTAGAGCGGCCTCGGATTGGTCAAATCTTGGTAGAATCTGTTGTGGCTGACTGCAGATAATTCCAGGTGAACATGTAACAAAAGATGTGCCCCGTGTGAGGCTCGAACTCACGACCTTCAGATTATGAGACTGACGCGCTGCCTACTGCGCCAACAAGGCCCAAAACGCAGTCAAAATCCATGAGTGAAATATATAAATTCTTGTATTTAACGAGTAGAAAAAGCTGATTGTCCTTCACACAAATATGCATCTCATGCCTGCATAAAATGCAGATATAAGGTGTATTACTGGTGCATTATTGTGTCTAAGAAAGTACGGGTTTTTTTTTTTTTTTTTAAAAGAACGTTATAGCTATAACAAGCCTTACAGTACAAAATTCCCCACCTTGACCCCCTCCTTCACAGCTGGTGTTCACCAGCGGGTTCTTTGGTTGCTGCCACGACAGGCACCGAAGACCTTCCGACCACAACTCCTAGCAGCAGCCTTCAAAATGAATGCTTTGAACATGGCCAACTTAGATTTCTTGTTTCCAAGCCAACCCCGGGATCCACGAAAAGTTCTTCCAGAGGTGGGAGTTGAAGCCAGATATTCCCAGTTCACCCTCCTAACTACACGTTTAGGTCTACCAGATCTATCTTGAAGCCATCTGATCCAACTCAGTTGACAGCTGACTTTTCTTCACTCCTGTGTTTTTGTCTTTCAGCACTTAACAAGCCTTACACCACGTTACTAAATGAGCGTTGCATTGGCCGGGAATCGGACCCGGGTCTCCCGCGTGGCAGGCGAGAATTCTACCACTGAACCACCAATGCTCACATGACCACCGTAAATACCACTTCGTGCACAACGCTACCAAACATCTGGGGGTTAGAGATGGGTTTGTGTAAACGCCGAAATTGGGAGGAGTCTAAAAAGACAAGTCTCTTCGTTAGCATAGTGGCGAGTATCCCCGCCTGTCACATGGGGGACCGGGGTTAGATTCCCCGACGGGGAGTCTACGAGCTTTTTTTTGCCCCCTCACACTACCTAACCTATGCACAATATCTTTTTTTTTTGAAGACTTAAGAAAAGAAAAAGATCTAAAACACACAGCTTTTCCTGAACTAGAAGACAGCAACCTCAGGCTCAGTTGTTTATTTGACTGCAGATAATTTCAGGTGAACATGTAACAAAGTATGTGCCCCGTGTGAGGCTCGAACTCACGACCTTCAGATTATGAGACTGACGCGCTGCCTACTGCGCCAACGAGGCCCAAAATGCAGTATTTTCAATGTCAATGAATTTACCCAAAATATAGCGAAAGACGTCGGTTCGAACAAACTCCGGGGAGACGGGACTTGACTTTCCAATGAAGGCACTTGACGTTCATTTCTAGAGGAGTGGCTTCCGGCATTAATCTTGGTAGCGATAGCTAGTATGATTGGTCAAATCCTGGTAGGCACAACGAAAGGAGATTGGCTTTCGCAATTCTTGGTAGTAGAGCGGCCTCGGATTGGTCAAATCTTGGTAGAATCTGTTGTGGCTGACTGCAGATAATTCCAGGTGAACATGTAACAAAAGATGTGCCCCGTGTGAGGCTCGAACTCACGACCTTCAGATTATGAGACTGACGCGCTGCCTACTGCGCCAACGAGGCCCAAAACGCAGTCAAAATCCATGAGTGAAATATATAAATTCTTGTATTTAACGAGTAGAAAAAGCTGATTGTCCTTCACACAAATATGCATCTCATGCCTGCATAAAATGCAGATATAAGGTGTATTACTGGTGCATTATTGTGTCTAGGAAAGTACGGTTGTTTTTAAAAAAAAAACACGTCATAGCTTTAACAAGCCTTACAGTACAAAATTCCCCACCTTGACCCCCTCCTTCACAGTTGGTGTTCACCAGCGGGTTCTTTGGTTGCTGCCACGGCAGGCACCAAAGACCTTCCGACCACAACTCCTAGCAGCAGCCTTCAAAATGAATGCTTTGAACATGGCCAACTTACATTTCTTGTTTCCAAGCCAACCCCGGGATCCACGAAAAGTTCTTCCAGAGGTGGGAGTTGAAGCCAGATATTCCCAGTTCACCCTCCTAACTACACGTTTAGGTCTACCAGATCTATCTTGAAGCCATCTGATCCAACTCAGTTGACAGCTGACTTTTCTTCACTCCTGTGTTTTTGTCTTTTAGCACTTAACAAGCCTTACACCACGTTACTAAATGAGCGTTGCATTGGCCGGGAATCGGACCCGGGTCTCCCGCGTGGCAGGCGAGAATTCTACCACTGAACCACCAATGCTCACATGACCACCGTAAATACCACTTCGTGCACAACGCTACCAAACATCTGGGGGTTAGAGATGGGTTTGTGTAAACGCCAAAATTGGGAGGAGTCTAAAAAGACAAGTCTCTTCGTTAGCATAGTGGTGAGTATCCCCGCCTGTCACATGGGGGACCGGGGTTAGATTCCCCGACGGGGAGTCTACGAGCTTTTTTTTGCCCCCTCACACTACCTAACCTATGCACAATATCTTTTTTTTTTGAAGACTTAAGAAAAGAAAAAGATCTAAAACACACAGCTTTTCCTGAACTAGAAGACAGCAACCTCAGGCTCAGTTGTTTATTTGACTGCAGATAATTTCAGGTGAACATGTAACAAAGTATGTGCCCCGTGTGAGGCTCGAACTCACGACCTTCAGATTATGAGACTGACGCGCTGCCTACTGCGCCAACGAGGCCCAAAATGCAGTCAGAGTTCATGAACCAAAGACATAAGTTCTTTTATTTAACGAGTAGAAATGGCTGGTTGTCCTTCACACAAATATGCATCTCGTGCCTGCATAAAATGCAGATATAAGGTGTATTACTGGTGCATTATTGTGTCTAAGTAAGTACGTTTTTTTTTTTTTTTTTTAAAAGAACGTTATAGCTTTAACAAGCCTTACAGTACAAAATTCCCCACCTTGACCCCCTCCTTCACAGCTGGTGTTCACCAACGGGTTCTTTGGTTGCTGCCACGACAGGCACCAAAGACCTTCCGACCACAACTCCTAGCAGCAGCCTTCAAAATGAATGCTTTGAACATGGCCAACTTAGATTTCTTGTTTCTAAGCCAACCCCGGGATCCACGAAAAGTTCTTCCAGAGGTGGGAGTTGAAGCCAGATATTCCCAGTTCACCCTCCTAACTACACGTTTAGGTCTACCAGATCTATCTTGAAGCCATCTGATCCAACTCAGTTGACAGCTGACTTTTCTTCACTCCTGTGTTTTTGTCTTTTAGCACTTAACAAGCCTTACACCACGTTACTAAATGAGCGTTGCATTGGCCGGGAATCGGACCCGGGCCTCCCGCGTGGCAGGCGAGAATTCTACCACTGAACCACCAATGCTCACATGACCACCGTAAATACCACTTCGTGCACAACGCTACCAAACATCTGGGGGTTAGAGATGGGTTTGTGTAAACGCCGAAATTGGGAGGAGTCTAAAAAGACAAGTCTCTTCGTTAGCATAGTGGTGAGTATCCCCGCCTGTCACATGGGGGACCGGGGTTAGATTCCTCGACGGGGAGTCTACGAGCTTTTTTTTGCCCCCTCACACTACCTAACCTATGCACAATATCTTTTTTTTTGAAGACTTAAGAAAAGAAAAAGATCTAGAACACACAGCTTTTCCTGAACTAGAAGACAGCAACCTCAGGCTCAGTTGTTTATTTGACTGCAGATAATTTCAGGTGAACATGTAACAAAGTATGTGCCCCGTGTGAGGCTCGAACTCACGACCTTCAGATTATGAGACTGACGCGCTGCCTACTGCGCCAACGAGGCCCAAAATGCAGTATTTTCAATGTCAATGAATTTGCCCAAAATATAGCGAAAGACGTCGGTTCGAACAAACTCCGGGGAGATGGGACTTGACTTTCCAATGAAGGCACTTGACGTTCATTTCTAGAGGAGTGGCTTCCGGCATTAATCTTGGTAGCGATAGCTAGTATGATTGGTCAAATCCTGGTAGGCACAACGAAAGGAGATTGGCTTTCGCAATTCTTGGTAGTAGAGCGGCCTCGGATTGGTCAAATCTTGGTAGAATCTGTTGTGGCTGACTGCAGATAATTCCAGGTGAACATGTAACAAAAGATGTGCCCCGTGTGAGGCTCGAACTCACGACCTTCAGATTATGAGACTGACGCGCTGCCTACTGCGCCAACAAGGCCCAAAACGCAGTCAAAATCCATGAGTGAAATATATAAATTCTTGTATTTAACGAGTAGAAAAAGCTGATTGTCCTTCACACAAATATGCATCTCATGCCTGCATAAAATGCAGATATAAGGTGTATTACTGGTGCATTATTGTGTCTAGGAAAGTACGGTTGTTTTTAAAAAAAAAACACGTCATAGCTTTAACAAGCCTTACAGTACAAAATTCCCCACCTTGACCCCCTCCTTCACAGTTGGTGTTCACCAGCGGGTTCTTTGGTTGCTGCCACGGCAGGCACCGAAGACCTTCCGACCACAACTCCTAGCAGCAGCCTTCAAAATGAATGCTTTGAACATGGCCAACTTACATTTCTTGTTTCCAAGCCAACCCCGGGATCCACGAAAAGTTCTTCCAGAGGTGGGAGTTGAAGCCAGATATTCCCAGTTCACCCTCCTAACTACACGTTTAGGTCTACCAGATCTATCTTGAAGCCATCTGATCCAACTCAGTTGACAGCTGACTTTTCTTCACTCCTGTGTTTTTGTCTTTTAGCACTTAACAAGCCTTACACCACGTTACTAAATGAGCGTTGCATTGGCCGGGAATCGGACCCGGGTCTCCCGCGTGGCAGGCGAGAATTCTACCACTGAACCACCAATGCTCACATGACCACCGTAAATACCACTTCGTGCACAACGCTACCAAACATCTGGGGGTTAGAGATGGGTTTGTGTAAACGCCAAAATTGGGAGGAGTCTAAAAAGACAAGTCTCTTCGTTAGCATAGTGGTGAGTATCCCCGCCTGTCACATGGGGGACCGGGGTTAGATTCCCCGACGGGGAGTCTACGAGCTTTTTTTTGCCCCCTCACACTACCTAACCTATGCACAATATCTTTTTTTTTTGAAGACTTAAGAAAAGAAAAAGATCTAAAACACACAGCTTTTCCTGAACTAGAAGACAGCAACCTCAGGCTCAGTTGTTTATTTGACTGCAGATAATTTCAGGTGAACATGTAACAAAGTATGTGCCCCGTGTGAGGCTCGAACTCACGACCTTCAGATTATGAGACTGACGCGCTGCCTACTGCGCCAACGAGGCCCAAAATGCAGTCAGAGTTCATGAACCAAAGACATAAGTTCTTTTATTTAACGAGTAGAAATGGCTGGTTGTCCTTCACACAAATATGCATCTCGTGCCTGCATAAAATGCAGATATAAGGTGTATTACTGGTGCATTATTGTGTCTAAGTAAGTACGTTTTTTTTGTTTTTTTTTAAAAGAACGTTATAGCTTTAACAAGCCTTACAGTACAAAATTCCCCACCTTGACCCCCTCCTTCACAGCTGGTGTTCACCAACGGGTTCTTTGGTTGCTGCCACGACAGGCACCAAAGACCTTCCGACCACAACTCCTAGCAGCAGCCTTCAAAATGAATGCTTTGAACATGGCCAACTTAGATTTCTTGTTTCTAAGCCAACCCCGGGATCCACGAAAAGTTCTTCCAGAGGTGGGAGTTGAAGCCAGATATTCCCAGTTCACCCTCCTAACTACACGTTTAGGTCTACCAGATCTATCTTGAAGCCATCTGATCCAACTCAGTTGACAGCTGACTTTTCTTCACTCCTGTGTTTTTGTCTTTTAGCACTTAACAAGCCTTACACCACGTTACTAAATGAGCGTTGCATTGGCCGGGAATCGGACCCGGGCCTCCCGCGTGGCAGGCGAGAATTCTACCACTGAACCACCAATGCTCACATGACCACCGTAAATACCACTTCGTGCACAACGCTACCAAACATCTGGGGGTTAGAGATGGGTTTGTGTAAACGCCGAAATTGGGAGGAGTCTAAAAAGACAAGTCTCTTCGTTAGCATAGTGGTGAGTATCCCCGCCTGTCACATGGGGGACCGGGGTTAGATTCCTCGACGGGGAGTCTACGAGCTTTTTTTTGCCCCCTCACACTACCTAACCTATGCACAATATCTTTTTTTTTGAAGACTTAAGAAAAGAAAAAGATCTAAAACACACAGCTTTTCCTGAACTAGAAGACAGCAACCTCAGGCTCAGTTGTTTATTTGACTGCAGATAATTTCAGGTGAACATGTAACAAAGTATGTGCCCCGTGTGAGGCTCGAACTCACGACCTTCAGATTATGAGACTGACGCGCTGCCTACTGCGCCAACGAGGCCCAAAATGCAGTATTTTCAATGTCAATGAATTTACCCAAAATATAGCGAAAGACGTCGGTTCGAACAAACTCCGGGGAGATGGGACTTGACTTTCCAATGAAGGCACTTGACGTTCATTTCTAGAGGAGTGGCTTCCGGCATTAATCTTGGTAGCGATAGCTAGTATGATTGGTCAAATCCTGGTAGGCACAACGAAAGGAGATTGGCTTTCGCAATTCTTGGTAGTAGAGCGGCCTCGGATTGGTCAAATCTTGGTAGAATCTGTTGTGGCTGACTGCAGATAATTCCAGGTGAACATGTAACAAAAGATGTGCCCCGTGTGAGGCTCGAACTCACGACCTTCAGATTATGAGACTGACGCGCTGCCTACTGCGCCAACAAGGCCCAAAACGCAGTCAAAATCCATGAGTGAAATATATAAATTCTTGTATTTAACGAGTAGAAAAAGCTGATTGTCCTTCACACAAATATGCATCTCATGCCTGCATAAAATGCAGATATAAGGTGTATTACTGGTGCATTATTGTGTCTAGGAAAGTACGGTTGCTTTTAAAAAAAAAACACGTCATAGCTTTAACAAGCCTTACAGTACAAAATTCCCCACCTTGACCCCCTCCTTCACAGTTGGTGTTCACCAGCGGGTTCTTTGGTTGCTGCCACGGCAGGCACCGAAGACCTTCCGACCACAACTCCTAGCAGCAGCCTTCAAAATGAATGCTTTGAACATGGCCAACTTAGATTTCTTGTTTCCAAGCCAACCCCGGGATCCACGAAAAGTTCTTCCAGAGGTGGGAGTTGAAGCCAGATATTCCCAGTTCACCCTCCTAACTACACGTTTAGGTCTACCAGATCTATCTTGAAGCCATCTGATCCAACTCAGTTGACAGCTGACTTTTCTTCACTCCTGTGTTTTTGTCTTTTAGCACTTAACAAGCCTTAGACCACGTTACTAAATGAGCGTTGCATTGGCCGGGAATCGGACCCGGGTCTCCCGCGTGGCAGGCGAGAATTCTACCACTGAACCACCAATGCTCACATGACCACCGTAAATACCACTTCGTGCACAACGCTACCAAACATCTGGGGGTTAGAGATGGGTTTGTGTAAACGCCGAAATTGGGAGGAGTCTAAAAAGACAAGTCTCTTCGTTAGCATAGTGGTGAGTATCCCCGCCTGTCACATGGGGGACCGGGGTTAGATTCCCCGACGGGGAGTCTACGAGCTTTTTTTTGCCCCCTCACACTACCTAACCTATGCACAATATCTTTTTTTTTTGAAGACTTAAGAAAAGAAAAAGATCTAAAACACACAGCTTTTCCTGAACTAGAAGACAGCAACCTCAGGCTCAGTTGTTTATTTGACTGCAGATAATTTCAGGTGAACATGTAACAAAGTATGTGCCCCGTGTGAGGCTCGAACTCACGACCTTCAGATTATGAGACTGACGCGCTGCCTACTGCGCCAACGAGGCCCAAAATGCAGTCAAAGTTCATGAACCAAAGACATAAGTTCTTTTATTTAACGAGTAGAAATGGCTGGTTGTCCTTCACACAAATATGCATCTCGTGCCTGCATAAAATGCAGATATAAGGTGTATTACTGGTGCATTATTGTGTCTAAGTAAGTACGTTTTTTTTTTTTTTTTTTAAAAGAACGTTATAGCTTTAACAAGCCTTACAGTACAAAATTCCCCACCTTGACCCCCTCCTTCACAGCTGGTGTTCACCAGCGGGTTCTTTGGTTGCTGCCACGACAGGCACCAAAGACCTTCCGACCACAACTCCTAGCAGCAGCCTTCAAAATGAATGCTTTGAACATGGCCAACTTAGATTTCTTGTTTCTAAGCCAACCCCGGGATCCACGAAAAGTTCTTCCAGAGGTGGGAGTTGAAGCCAGATATTCCCAGTTCACCCTCCTAACTACACGTTTAGGTCTACCAGATCTATCTTGAAGCCATCTGATCCAACTCAGTTGACAGCTGACTTTTCTTCACTCCTGTGTTTTTGTCTTTTAGCACTTAACAAGCCTTACACCACGTTACTAAATGAGCGTTGCATTGGCCGGGAATCGGACCCGGGCCTCCCGCGTGGCAGGCGAGAATTCTACCACTGAACCACCAATGCTCACATGACCACCGTAAATACCACTTCGTGCACAACGCTACCAAACATCTGGGGGTTAGAGATGGGTTTGTGTAAACGCCGAAATTGGGAGGAGTCTAAAAAGACAAGTCTCTTCGTTAGCATAGTGGTGAGTATCCCCGCCTGTCACATGGGGGACCGGGGTTAGATTCCCCGACGGGGAGTCTACGAGCTTTTTTTTGCCCCCTCACACTACCTAACCTATGCACAATATCTTTTTTTTTGAAGACTTAAGAAAAGAAAAAGATCTAAAACACACAGCTTTTCCTGAACTAGAAGACAGCAACCTCAGGCTCAGTTGTTTATTTGACTGCAGATAATTTCAGGTGAACATGTAACAAAGTATGTGCCCCGTGTGAGGCTCGAACTCACGACCTTCAGATTATGAGACTGACGCGCTGCCTACTGCGCCAACGAGGCCCAAAATGCAGTATTTTCAATGTCAATGAATTTACCCAAAATATAGCGAAAGACGTCGGTTCGAACAAACTCCGGGGAGATGGGACTTGACTTTCCAATGAAGGCACTTGACGTTCATTTCTAGAGGAGTGGCTTCCGGCATTAATCTTGGTAGCGATAGCTAGTATGATTGGTCAAATCCTGGTAGGCACAACGAAAGGAGATTGGCTTTCGCAATTCTTGGTAGTAGAGCGGCCTCGGATTGGTCAAATCTTGGTAGAATCTGTTGTGGCTGACTGCAGATAATTCCAGGTGAACATGTAACAAAAGATGTGCCCCGTGTGAGGCTCGAACTCACGACCTTCAGATTATGAGACTGACGCGCTGCCTACTGCGCCAACAAGGCCCAAAACGCAGTCAAAATCCATGAGTGAAATATATAAATTCTTGTATTTAACGAGTAGAAAAAGCTGATTGTCCTTCACACAAATATGCATCTCATGCCTGCATAAAATGCAGATATAAGGTGTATTACTGGTGCATTATTGTGTCTAAGAAAGTACGGGTTTTTTTTTTTTTTTTTAAAAGAACGTTATAGCTATAACAAGCCTTACAGTACAAAATTCCCCACCTTGACCCCCTCCTTCACAGCTGGTGTTCACCAGCGGGTTCTTTGGTTGCTGCCACGACAGGCACCGAAGACCTTCCGACCACAACTCCTAGCAGCAGCCTTCAAAATGAATGCTTTGAACATGGCCAACTTAGATTTCTTGTTTCCAAGCCAACCCCGGGATCCACGAAAAGTTCTTCCAGAGGTGGGAGTTGAAGCCAGATATTCCCAGTTCACCCTCCTAACTACACGTTTAGGTCTACCAGATCTATCTTGAAGCCATCTGATCCAACTCAGTTGACAGCTGACTTTTCTTCACTCCTGTGTTTTTGTCTTTCAGCACTTAACAAGCCTTACACCACGTTACTAAATGAGCGTTGCATTGGCCGGGAATCGGACCCGGGCCTCCCGCGTGGCAGGCGAGAATTCTACCACTGAACCACCAATGCTCACATGACCACCGTAAATACCACTTCGTGCACAACGCTACCAAACATCTGGGGGTTAGAGATGGGTTTGTGTAAACGCCGAAATTGGGAGGAGTCTAAAAAGACAAGTCTCTTCGTTAGCATAGTGGTGAGTATCCCCGCCTGTCACATGGGGGACCGGGGTTAGATTCCCCGACGGGGAGTCTACGAGCTTTTTTTTGCCCCCTCACACTACCTAACCTATGCACAATATCTTTTTTTTTGGAGACTTAAGAAAAGAAAAAGATCTAAAACACACAGCTTTTCCTGAACTAGAAGACAGCAACCTCAGGCTCAGTGGTTTATTTGACTGCAGATAATTTCAGGTGAACATGTAACAAAGTATGTGCCCCGTGTGAGGCTCGAACTCACGACCTTCAGATTATGAGACTGACGCGCTGCCTACTGCGCCAACGAGGCCCAAAATGCAGTATTTTCAATGTCAATGAATTTACCCAAAATATAGCGAAAGACGTCGGTTCGAACAAACTCCGGGGAGATGGGACTTGACTTTCCAATGAAGGCACTTGACGTTCATTTCTAGAGGAGTGGCTTCCGGCATTAATCTTGGTAGCGATAGCTAGTATGATTGGTCAAATCCTGGTAGGCACAACGAAAGGAGATTGGCTTTCGCAATTCTTGGTAGTAGAGCGGCCTCGGATTGGTCAAATCTTGGTAGAATCTGTTGTGGCTGACTGCAGATAATTCCAGGTGAACATGTAACAAAAGATGTGCCCCGTGTGAGGCTCGAACTCACGACCTTCAGATTATGAGACTGACGCGCTGCCTACTGCGCCAACGAGGCCCAAAACGCAGTCAAAATCCATGAGTGAAATATATAAATTCTTGTATTTAACGAGTAGAAAAAGCTGATTGTCCTTCACACAAATATGCATCTCATGCCTGCATAAAATGCAGATATAAGGTGTATTACTGGTGCATTATTGTGTCTAGGAAAGTACGGTTGTTTTTAAAAAAAAAACACGTCATAGCTTTAACAAGCCTTACAGTACAAAATTCCCCACCTTGACCCCCTCCTTCACAGTTGGTGTTCACCAGCGGGTTCTTTGGTTGCTGCCACGGCAGGCACCGAAGACCTTCCGACCACAACTCCTAGCAGCAGCCTTCAAAATGAATGCTTTGAACATGGCCAACTTACATTTCTTGTTTCCAAGCCAACCCCGGGATCCACGAAAAGTTCTTCCAGAGGTGGGAGTTGAAGCCAGATATTCCCAGTTCACCCTCCTAACTACACGTTTAGGTCTACCAGATCTATCTTGAAGCCATCTGATCCAACTCAGTTGACAGCTGACTTTTCTTCACTCCTGTGTTTTTGTCTTTTAGCACTTAACAAGCCTTACACCACGTTACTAAATGAGCGTTGCATTGGCCGGGAATCGGACCCGGGTCTCCCGCGTGGCAGGCGAGAATTCTACCACTGAACCACCAATGCTCACATGACCACCGTAAATACCACTTCGTGCACAACGCTACCAAACATCTGGGGGTTAGAGATGGGTTTGTGTAAACGCCAAAATTGGGAGGAGTCTAAAAAGACAAGTCTCTTCGTTAGCATAGTGGTGAGTATCCCCGCCTGTCACATGGGGGACCGGGGTTAGATTCCCCGACGGGGAGTCTACGAGCTTTTTTTTGCCCCCTCACACTACCTAACCTATGCACAATATCTTTTTTTTTTGAAGACTTAAGAAAAGAAAAAGATCTAAAACACACAGCTTTTCCTGAACTAGAAGACAGCAACCTCAGGCTCAGTTGTTTATTTGACTGCAGATAATTTCAGGTGAACATGTAACAAAGTATGTGCCCCGTGTGAGGCTCGAACTCACGACCTTCAGATTATGAGACTGACGCGCTGCCTACTGCGCCAACGAGGCCCAAAATGCAGTCAAAGTTCATGAACCAAAGACATAAGTTCTTTTATTTAACGAGTAGAAATGGCTGGTTGTCCTTCACACAAATATGCATCTCGTGCCTGCATAAAATGCAGATATAAGGTGTATTACTGGTGCATTATTGTGTCTAAGTAAGTACGTTTTTTTTTTTTTTTTTTAAAAGAACGTTATAGCTTTAACAAGCCTTACAGTACAAAATTCCCCACCTTGACCCCCTCCTTCACAGCTGGTGTTCACCAGCGGGTTCTTTGGTTGCTGCCACGACAGGCACCAAAGACCTTCCGACCACAACTCCTAGCAGCAGCCTTCAAAATGAATGCTTTGAACATGGCCAACTTAGATTTCTTGTTTCTAAGCCAACCCCGGGATCCACGAAAAGTTCTTCCAGAGGTGGGAGTTGAAGCCAGATATTCCCAGTTCACCCTCCTAACTACACGTTTAGGTCTACCAGATCTATCTTGAAGCCATCTGATCCAACTCAGTTGACAGCTGACTTTTCTTCACTCCTGTGTTTTTGTCTTTTAGCACTTAACAAGCCTTACACCACGTTACTAAATGAGCGTTGCATTGGCCGGGAATCGGACCCGGGCCTCCCGCGTGGCAGGCGAGAATTCTACCACTGAACCACCAATGCTCACATGACCACCGTAAATACCACTTCGTGCACAACGCTACCAAACATCTGGGGGTTAGAGATGGGTTTGTGTAAACGCCGAAATTGGGAGGAGTCTAAAAAGACAAGTCTCTTCGTTAGCATAGTGGTGAGTATCCCCGCCTGTCACATGGGGGACCGGGGTTAGATTCCCCGACGGGGAGTCTACGAGCTTTTTTTTGCCCCCTCACACTACCTAACCTATGCACAATATCTTTTTTTTTGAAGACTTAAGAAAAGAAAAAGATCTAAAACACACAGCTTTTCCTGAACTAGAAGACAGCAACCTCAGGCTCAGTTGTTTATTTGACTGCAGATAATTTCAGGTGAACATGTAACAAAGTATGTGCCCCGTGTGAGGCTCGAACTCACGACCTTCAGATTATGAGACTGACGCGCTGCCTACTGCGCCAACGAGGCCCAAAATGCAGTATTTTCAATGTCAATGAATTTACCCAAAATATAGCGAAAGACGTCGGTTCGAACAAACTCCGGGGAGATGGGACTTGACTTTCCAATGAAGGCACTTGACGTTCATTTCTAGAGGAGTGGCTTCCGGCATTAATCTTGGTAGCGATAGCTAGTATGATTGGTCAAATCCTGGTAGGCACAACGAAAGGAGATTGGCTTTCGCAATTCTTGGTAGTAGAGCGGCCTCGGATTGGTCAAATCTTGGTAGAATCTGTTGTGGCTGACTGCAGATAATTCCAGGTGAACATGTAACAAAAGATGTGCCCCGTGTGAGGCTCGAACTCACGACCTTCAGATTATGAGACTGACGCGCTGCCTACTGCGCCAACAAGGCCCAAAACGCAGTCAAAATCCATGAGTGAAATATATAAATTCTTGTATTTAACGAGTAGAAAAAGCTGATTGTCCTTCACACAAATATGCATCTCATGCCTGCATAAAATGCAGATATAAGGTGTATTACTGGTGCATTATTGTGTCTAAGAAAGTACGGGTTTTTTTTTTTTTTTTTAAAAGAACGTTATAGCTATAACAAGCCTTACAGTACAAAATTCCCCACCTTGACCCCCTCCTTCACAGCTGGTGTTCACCAGCGGGTTCTTTGGTTGCTGCCACGACAGGCACCGAAGACCTTCCGACCACAACTCCTAGCAGCAGCCTTCAAAATGAATGCTTTGAACATGGCCAACTTAGATTTCTTGTTTCCAAGCCAACCCCGGGATCCACGAAAAGTTCTTCCAGAGGTGGGAGTTGAAGCCAGATATTCCCAGTTCACCCTCCTAACTACACGTTTAGGTCTACCAGATCTATCTTGAAGCCATCTGATCCAACTCAGTTGACAGCTGACTTTTCTTCACTCCTGTGTTTTTGTCTTTCAGCACTTAACAAGCCTTACACCACGTTACTAAATGAGCGTTGCATTGGCCGGGAATCGGACCCGGGCCTCCCGCGTGGCAGGCGAGAATTCTACCACTGAACCACCAATGCTCACATGACCACCGTAAATACCACTTCGTGCACAACGCTACCAAACATCTGGGGGTTAGAGATGGGTTTGTGTAAACGCCGAAATTGGGAGGAGTCTAAAAAGACAAGTCTCTTCGTTAGCATAGTGGTGAGTATCCCCGCCTGTCACATGGGGGACCGGGGTTAGATTCCCCGACGGGGAGTCTACGAGCTTTTTTTTGCCCCCTCACACTACCTAACCTATGCACAATATCTTTTTTTTTGGAGACTTAAGAAAAGAAAAAGATCTAAAACACACAGCTTTCCCTGAACTAGAAGACAGCAACCTCAGGCTCAGTTGTTTATTTGACTGCAGATAATTTCAGGTGAACATGTAACAAAGTATGTGCCCCGTGTGAGGCTCGAACTCACGACCTTCAGATTATGAGACTGACGCGCTGCCTACTGCGCCAACGAGGCCCAAAATGCAGTATTTTCAATGTCAATGAATTTACCCAAAATATAGCGAAAGACGTCGGTTCGAACAAACTCCGGGGAGATGGGACTTGACTTTCCAATGAAGGCACTTGACGTTCATTTCTAGAGGAGTGGCTTCCGGCATTAATCTTGGTAGCGATAGCTAGTATGATTGGTCAAATCCTGGTAGGCACAACGAAAGGAGATTGGCTTTCGCAATTCTTGGTAGTAGAGCGGCCTCGGATTGGTCAAATCTTGGTAGAATCTGTTGTGGCTGACTGCAGATAATTCCAGGTGAACATGTAACAAAAGATGTGCCCCGTGTGAGGCTCGAACTCACGACCTTCAGATTATGAGACTGACGCGCTGCCTACTGCGCCAACGAGGCCCAAAACGCAGTCAAAATCCATGAGTGAAATATATAAATTCTTGTATTTAACGAGTAGAAAAAGCTGATTGTCCTTCACACAAATATGCATCTCATGCCTGCATAAAATGCAGATATAAGGTGTATTACTGGTGCATTATTGTGTCTAGGAAAGTACGGTTGCTTTTAAAAAAAAAACACGTCATAGCTTTAACAAGCCTTACAGTACAAAATTCCCCACCTTGACCCCCTCCTTCACAGTTGGTGTTCACCAGCGGGTTCTTTGGTTGCTGCCACGGCAGGCACCGAAGACCTTCCGACCACAACTCCTAGCAGCAGCCTTCAAAATGAATGCTTTGAACATGGCCAACTTAGATTTCTTGTTTCCAAGCCAACCCCGGGATCCACGAAAAGTTCTTCCAGAGGTGGGAGTTGAAGCCAGATATTCCCAGTTCACCCTCCTAACTACACGTTTAGGTCTACCAGATCTATCTTGAAGCCATCTGATCCAACTCAGTTGACAGCTGACTTTTCTTCACTCCTGTGTTTTTGTCTTTTAGCACTTAACAAGCCTTACACCACGTTACTAAATGAGCGTTGCATTGGCCGGGAATCGGACCCGGGTCTCCCGCGTGGCAGGCGAGAATTCTACCACTGAACCACCAATGCTCACATGACCACCGTAAATACCACTTCGTGCACAACGCTACCAAACATCTGGGGGTTAGAGATGGGTTTGTGTAAACGCCGAAATTGGGAGGAGTCTAAAAAGACAAGTCTCTTCGTTAGCATAGTGGCGAGTATCCCCGCCTGTCACATGGGGGACCGGGGTTAGATTCCCCGACGGGGAGTCTACGAGCTTTTTTTTGCCCCCTCACACTACCTAACCTATGCACAATATCTTTTTTTTTTGAAGACTTAAGAAAAGAAAAAGATCTAAAACACACAGCTTTTCCTGAACTAGAAGACAGCAACCTCAGGCTCAGTTGTTTATTTGACTGCAGATAATTTCAGGTGAACATGTAACAAAGTATGTGCCCCGTGTGAGGCTCGAACTCACGACCTTCAGATTATGAGACTGACGCGCTGCCTACTGCGCCAACGAGGCCCAAAATGCAGTATTTTCAATGTCAATGAATTTACCCAAAATATAGCGAAAGACGTCGGTTCGAACAAACTCCGGGGAGATGGGACTTGACTTTCCAATGAAGGCACTTGACGTTCATTTCTAGAGGAGTGGCTTCCGGCATTAATCTTGGTAGCGATAGCTAGTATGATTGGTCAAATCCTGGTAGGCACAACGAAAGGAGATTGGCTTTCGCAATTCTTGGTAGTAGAGCGGCCTCGGATTGGTCAAATCTTGGTAGAATCTGTTGTGGCTGACTGCAGATAATTCCAGGTGAACATGTAACAAAAGATGTGCCCCGTGTGAGGCTCGAACTCACGACCTTCAGATTATGAGACTGACGCGCTGCCTACTGCGCCAACAAGGCCCAAAACGCAGTCAAAATCCATGAGTGAAATATATAAATTCTTGTATTTAACGAGTAGAAAAAGCTGATTGTCCTTCACACAAATATGCATCTCATGCCTGCATAAAATGCAGATATAAGGTGTATTACTGGTGCATTATTGTGTCTAAGAAAGTACGGGTTTTTTTTTTTTTTTTTAAAAGAACGTTATAGCTATAACAAGCCTTACAGTACAAAATTCCCCACCTTGACCCCCTCCTTCACAGCTGGTGTTCACCAGCGGGTTCTTTGGTTGCTGCCACGACAGGCACCGAAGACCTTCCGACCACAACTCCTAGCAGCAGCCTTCAAAATGAATGCTTTGAACATGGCCAACTTAGATTTCTTGTTTCCAAGCCAACCCCGGGATCCACGAAAAGTTCTTCCAGAGGTGGGAGTTGAAGCCAGATATTCCCAGTTCACCCTCCTAACTACACGTTTAGGTCTACCAGATCTATCTTGAAGCCATCTGATCCAACTCAGTTGACAGCTGACTTTTCTTCACTCCTGTGTTTTTGTCTTTCAGCACTTAACAAGCCTTACACCACGTTACTAAATGAGCGTTGCATTGGCCGGGAATCGGACCCGGGTCTCCCGCGTGGCAGGCGAGAATTCTACCACTGAACCACCAATGCTCACATGACCACCGTAAATACCACTTCGTGCACAACGCTACCAAACATCTGGGGGTTAGAGATGGGTTTGTGTAAACGCCGAAATTGGGAGGAGTCTAAAAAGACAAGTCTCTTCGTTAGCATAGTGGCGAGTATCCCCGCCTGTCACATGGGGGACCGGGGTTAGATTCCCCGACGGGGAGTCTACGAGCTTTTTTTTGCCCCCTCACACTACCTAACCTATGCACAATATCTTTTTTTTTTGAAGACTTAAGAAAAGAAAAAGATCTAAAACACACAGCTTTTCCTGAACTAGAAGACAGCAACCTCAGGCTCAGTTGTTTATTTGACTGCAGATAATTTCAGGTGAACATGTAACAAAGTATGTGCCCCGTGTGAGGCTCGAACTCACGACCTTCAGATTATGAGACTGACGCGCTGCCTACTGCGCCAACGAGGCCCAAAATGCAGTATTTTCAATGTCAATGAATTTACCCAAAATATAGCGAAAGACGTCGGTTCGAACAAACTCCGGGGAGATGGGACTTGACTTTCCAATGAAGGCACTTGACGTTCATTTCTAGAGGAGTGGCTTCCGGCATTAATCTTGGTAGCGATAGCTAGTATGATTGGTCAAATCCTGGTAGGCACAACGAAAGGAGATTGGCTTTCGCAATTCTTGGTAGTAGAGCGGCCTCGGATTGGTCAAATCTTGGTAGAATCTGTTGTGGCTGACTGCAGATAATTCCAGGTGAACATGTAACAAAAGATGTGCCCCGTGTGAGGCTCGAACTCACGACCTTCAGATTATGAGACTGACGCGCTGCCTACTGCGCCAACAAGGCCCAAAACGCAGTCAAAATCCATGAGTGAAATATATAAATTCTTGTATTTAACGAGTAGAAAAAGCTGATTGTCCTTCACACAAATATGCATCTCATGCCTGCATAAAATGCAGATATAAGGTGTATTACTGGTGCATTATTGTGTCTAAGAAAGTACGGGTTTTTTTTTTTTTTTTTAAAAGAACGTTATAGCTATAACAAGCCTTACAGTACAAAATTCCCCACCTTGACCCCCTCCTTCACAGCTGGTGTTCACCAGCGGGTTCTTTGGTTGCTGCCACGACAGGCACCGAAGACCTTCCGACCACAACTCCTAGCAGCAGCCTTCAAAATGAATGCTTTGAACATGGCCAACTTAGATTTCTTGTTTCCAAGCCAACCCCGGGATCCACGAAAAGTTCTTCCAGAGGTGGGAGTTGAAGCCAGATATTCCCAGTTCACCCTCCTAACTACACGTTTAGGTCTACCAGATCTATCTTGAAGCCATCTGATCCAACTCAGTTGACAGCTGACTTTTCTTCACTCCTGTGTTTTTGTCTTTCAGCACTTAACAAGCCTTACACCACGTTACTAAATGAGCGTTGCATTGGCCGGGAATCGGACCCGGGCCTCCCGCGTGGCAGGCGAGAATTCTACCACTGAACCACCAATGCTCACATGACCACCGTAAATACCACTTCGTGCACAACGCTACCAAACATCTGGGGGTTAGAGATGGGTTTGTGTAAACGCCGAAATTGGGAGGAGTCTAAAAAGACAAGTCTCTTCGTTAGCATAGTGGTGAGTATCCCCGCCTGTCACATGGGGGACCGGGGTTAGATTCCCCGACGGGGAGTCTACGAGCTTTTTTTTGCCCCCTCACACTACCTAACCTATGCACAATATCTTTTTTTTTGGAGACTTAAGAAAAGAAAAAGATCTAAAACACACAGCTTTTCCTGAACTAGAAGACAGCAACCTCAGGCTCAGTTGTTTATTTGACTGCAGATAATTTCAGGTGAACATGTAACAAAGTATGTGCCCCGTGTGAGGCTCGAACTCACGACCTTCAGATTATGAGACTGACGCGCTGCCTACTGCGCCAACGAGGCCCAAAATGCAGTATTTTCAATGTCAATGAATTTACCCAAAATATAGCGAAAGACGTCGGTTCGAACAAACTCCGGGGAGATGGGACTTGACTTTCCAATGAAGGCACTTGACGTTCATTTCTAGAGGAGTGGCTTCCGGCATTAATCTTGGTAGCGATAGCTAGTATGATTGGTCAAATCCTGGTAGGCACAACGAAAGGAGATTGGCTTTCGCAATTCTTGGTAGTAGAGCGGCCTCGGATTGGTCAAATCTTGGTAGAATCTGTTGTGGCTGACTGCAGATAATTCCAGGTGAACATGTAACAAAAGATGTGCCCCGTGTGAGGCTCGAACTCACGACCTTCAGATTATGAGACTGACGCGCTGCCTACTGCGCCAACGAGGCCCAAAACGCAGTCAAAATCCATGAGTGAAATATATAAATTCTTGTATTTAACGAGTAGAAAAAGCTGATTGT
The DNA here is from genome assembly GCF_043250625.1 of Sebastes fasciatus. Lineage (NCBI taxonomy): Eukaryota > Metazoa > Chordata > Actinopteri > Perciformes > Sebastidae > Sebastes > Sebastes fasciatus. Next base: position 9,939,874 of record NC_133818.1, on the reverse strand, counting down.
CCTTCACACAAATATGCATCTCATGCCTGCATAAAATGCAGATATAAGGTGTATTACTGGTGCATTATTGTGTCTAGGAAAGTACGGTTGTTTTTAAAAAAAAAACACGTCATAGCTTTAACAAGCCTTACAGTACAAAATTCCCCACCTTGACCCCCTCCTTCACAGTTGGTGTTCACCAGCGGGTTCTTTGGTTGCTGCCACGGCAGGCACCGAAGACCTTCCGACCACAACTCCTAGCAGCAGCCTTCAAAATGAATGCTTTGAACATGGCCAACTTAGATTTCTTGTTTCCAAGCCAACCCCGGGATCCACGAAAAGTTCTTCCAGAGGTGGGAGTTGAAGCCAGATATTCCCAGTTCACCCTTCTAACTACACGTTTAGGTCTACCAGATCTATCTTGAAGCCATCTGATCCAACTCAGTTGACAGCTGACTTTTCTTCACTCCTGTGTATTTGTCTTTTAGCACTTAACAAGCCTTACACCACGTTACTAAATGAGCGTTGCATTGGCCGGGAATCGGACCCGGGTCTCCCGCGTGGCAGGCGAGAATTCTACCACTGAACCACCAATGCTCACATGACCACCGTAAATACCACTTCGTGCACAACGCTACCAAACATCTGGGGGTTAGAGATGGGTTTGTGTAAACGCCGAAATTGGGAGGAGTCTAAAAAGACAAGTCTCTTCGTTAGCATAGTGGCGAGTATCCCCGCCTGTCACATGGGGGACCGGGGTTAGATTCCCCGACGGGGAGTCTACGAGCTTTTTTTTGCCCCCTCACACTACCTAACCTATGCACAATATCTTTTTTTTTTGAAGACTTAAGAAAAGAAAAAGATCTAAAACACACAGCTTTTCCTGAACTAGAAGACAGCAACCTCAGGCTCAGTTGTTTATTTGACTGCAGATAATTTCAGGTGAACATGTAACAAAGTATGTGCCCCGTGTGAGGCTCGAACTCACGACCTTCAGATTATGAGACTGACGCGCTGCCTACTGCGCCAACGAGGCCCAAAATGCAGTATTTTCAATGTCAATGAATTTACCCAAAATATAGCGAAAGACGTCGGTTCGAACAAACTCCGGGGAGACGGGACTTGACTTTCCAATGAAGGCACTTGACGTTCATTTCTAGAGGAGTGGCTTCCGGCATTAATCTTGGTAGCGATAGCTAGTATGATTGGTCAAATCCTGGTAGGCACAACGAAAGGAGATTGGCTTTCGCAATTCTTGGTAGTAGAGCGGCCTCGGATTGGTCAAATCTTGGTAGAATCTGTTGTGGCTGACTGCAGATAATTCCAGGTGAACATGTAACAAAAGATGTGCCCCGTGTGAGGCTCGAACTCACGACCTTCAGATTATGAGACTGACGCGCTGCCTACTGCGCCAACGAGGCCCAAAACACAGTCAAAATCCATGAGCGAAATGCATAAATTCTTGTATTTCACGCGTTTTAACTGACAATGTACTCTATTCAGTTTTGAATAGTCCATGACTGTTAAAGTCCTTATGCACAGACCAAACGTCGACCACCTCCGGTCACCAAGAAAGTGCACAAACCACTGACATATCCTGTCCCGTGCCCTCCAGCTACGCCTTGTGGCCGATAGGTCCCCCCTCCACTTCTTACTCCACCAGTCCAATCCCTGTGATAATCACACAAAGTTTGAGCAACTAGTTCCCAACCTGTACTGGTGCAATCCACAAATATCAAAAACTTGACTCATTGTTATTTCAATACTTTATTCAAATATGTTCTCTTATAAACATATACATAAAACTATAATGTTATTATGGCATTATTTCACAACAAAAAATATCCCAGTCTTTACTGGTAATCTGTTTTCAGTCCAACATAAAATTTCTCCAAAATAAAATTAAAACAAGAGCTTGTATTGTAAATTCATGTAAAAGGAATAAAGTGCAATGTTCTTTTTGTGGAAAAAGTCCTCCACTCTGCTTCGTCTCATCCTGAAAAAGAGACACAGAAAGCCCATTAGAATAATGATAATAGTGGCACACTTTAAAATCTGTCTAATTTCCACAGCACTGTTGTGTTATGACATTAGGCTAATAATAATAATAATAATCCTCATCAGTATTTTTACTAAAGTACTTAACTTAAAACTTAAAACGGTTTACACATGGATTTATTTAATCACTGTAATAATATGCAGTTAAGATAAACACTAGCAAATGTACTTTTGCATTAGTGTGGAGCAAAAGAGAAATAATCGAAACTATTTACAGGCTAACAGTCACAGACTGTAGAACAATATGTAACGTTACTTTAAGCCATTTTCTCCCTTATACATCGCTGTTAAAGTAAACAGAAAAAATAAAACGGCCGAATAACAACATTAGATGACGCATGGTGTAACGTTACGTTACCATAACATTGGTCCATAAAATACTTTTAACATGGTGGTGATAAAGACACATTTTAAAAACAAACTTTAAATGACTACTGTTGACAGAAACACATCCGCGCTTTTACAATCTTAATAGATCATGCCTGGGTGGGGAAAAAGTCACTTACGGAAGTGTCTTGCTGCTGTCTTCTTCCCTCAGCGCTCCGGGATGCCTTCTTGTCAGGTGCTCGTACATTGCACCTGTACTGCTGTAGTATGCCATCTCCCTCCTGCGCAACTTACAGAGCACCCCATTGTTGGGTCTTTGTTTGAAGTATTCCCACACCTTTGATGAACGTGGTAGAGTTTTTTTTGACACTTCTTTCTCTCTGGGGGAATCAGAATCCATGCTCGGACCGGGCGCAGCTTTTTTTCATTACGTCATCCGATGCATCGACGCACGTTATGTAAATCGACGTATTTACGTATTCGACTACGTCGACGAATCGCCCCAGCCTTACCTTTTAACTCCCTATGCCTCACCTAGGTCACTCAGGTCTTCCGACCAGTCACTTCTGGTCGTCCCTCGGGCTCGGCAGAAGCTCTGTCTGTGGATATGTGTGATTTTGTTGTCTGCTCTGTTGACCTGTTTTTATTCTACCTATGTCTGTAAAGCACTTTGGTCAGCTCGTGTTGTTTTAAATGTGCTATAGAAATAAATTTGACTTGAGATAAATTAAGCCAAGCACAAGCTCACACAGAAATATCTTATCAAAATAAATGTAAATGTTTAGATTATGAAAAGGATGTTGCATTGGCCGGGAATCGAACCCGGGCCTCCCGCGTGGCAGGCGAGAATTCTACCACTGAACCACCAATGCTCACATGACAGTCCATAGGTGACGTAAATTTTTGTAAGTAACAAGCCGGTCTGCTGCAACCTTGTTCAAATCTCCTGACACGACAAGAAATAACACAACACACCAGAAGTCTGCCTCTGAATGAAGAGAGTTTAAAACACAAGGGGCATTAAAGCCCAGAGAGGCCACTCAGAGAGACCATTCTTTCAGCAGTGTGTTTCATCACCGGCTCTGAAGCTCTGTGTCAGCGTCACGAAGGTAACATTATATTTTTATTGAGCACATATTGAGAATTGAGCACACAACTTCTCCTTTAGACCTAAATAAATGCAGATAAAAGAAATTTAATTTGAATGCATTTGTGTCTAAAATGTTTCTGAAATGGTGGCAATTACTGTACTAAAAGCAAAAAAAGTGTTGGATAAAAAGCCTTCAAATATATTGTATTGTATGCTCATCATTTAGTATAATAATTCCAAAATGTGAAAAGTGTGCTGCATTGGCCGGGAATCGAACCCGGGCCTCCCGCGTGGCAGGCGAGAATTCTACCACTGAACCACCAATGCTCGCATGTGCAGCATTTCACGTCTGCAGCGTCATCTGGGTCTAGCCTAGGCCTCTCAACAGTTAGACGTGTGCAGAAAACTTCTAAAGGGTGGCATCCATGAGGCATCCTTGGAGGTACTGAGTCTCATCCCGAAGCACCCCAGTGCGTGCTGAAAGGCCACGGTCCGTTGGAGCCAACAGAACAACATCATCTGCAAAGAGCAGAGTCACAATTCTGAGGTCCCCAAACCGGACACTTTCCTCCCCCAGGCTGTGCCTTGAGATCCTGTTCATGAAAACCACAAACAGAATCGGTGACAAGGGACCATCCTGGTGAAGGCCAACACCCACGGGAAACCAAGTGTCCAAGACATACGGCTGCAGATCTGATGATAACGACCACAAAGTTGATCATCGACCTTTAGTCTAGGGTGGTCTGGTACCAAGTACACTTATGAACCACCCTATTCTTGAACAAGTTTGTTATTGCAAATCCATGACTAGCACAGAAGTCCAAAAACAAAGCACCACTCGGTTCAGCTCAAGCAGGCTGTTCCTCCCAATCACCACCCTCCAGGTTTCTCCACCGTTGCCCATGTGAGCATTGAAGTCGCCCAGCAGAACTATAGAGTCCCCAGTTGGCGCCCTCTCCAGGACGGCACCTAGGGACTCCAAGAAGGCCGGGTACTCTGAGCTGCTGTTTGGTGCATAAGCACAGACGACAGTCAGAGACCTTCGCTCAGCGACTTGCAGTCACGTAGAGACGACCCTCTTGTTCTTCAGGGAGAGCTCCAACACAGCAGCGCTAAGCTGGGGGTTCGTATCCCGACACCCTCAAAGCGCCTCTCACCCTGGGCAACTCCGGAAAAGGCTAGAGTCCAAACATGGAGAGACCTTAACATGGTGGAGGGGTTTGTTTGCCCTGGTGACCCTGGGAGCTGTGTTGTTGTGGGCTATAGCTCCTGGTAGGGTCTCCCCAGGCAAAGTGGTACCAGGGGACCAAAAATAATAATAAATATATGAATGGATGTAAAGAAAAATACAGGAATAAATACTGACATAAGTACATAAATGAATACAGCAATAAATTAATGCTGTTTTCATATTAGCATATAACGATTATGGTTTCAGGTAACATCGGCAACAATAAGCCTCACAGAGAATCATCTCCAAAAAATGTATGTTGCATTGGCCGGGAATCGAACCCGGGCCTCCCGCGCGGCACCCGGGGATTCTTTAGCTAAAGCGCCCTAAACACATTGCCGTTCATTCTCTATGGTAGTGCTGAACCACTACGGATGCAATATATCTTTGGCCGCTATTGTTTGTTTGGCGCCCTTTTTCCGAGGAGAGGAGGAGGAGTTGTTGTTTCCTTCGCCACTCTGGCAGTGTTGGTCTGGATGAGCTACACTTCGCATCGACTTGAGCTTGAGCTGCGCTGTGTGGACATTACGCCAAACGGTGAGTTATATTTAGATAAATAACGATTACCGACATGTTACTATAATGTATCCTGGCGCTGTCTGACGTGTTCTTGTTTCTGTGGACGCTATAAAGTTAACGTTAGTCGTGTTTCTCCCGTTTATTGTGTCGCCGCGGCGGTACTTTCGGATGAACTACAAGCTAACGTAACATTATTAACAATGAACCAACATGTTATTATAATGTATCCTGGCGCTGTCTGACGTGTTATAAAGTTGTCATTAGCCGTGTTTCCTCAGTTTATTGTGTCGAGCTGCTGCGGTACTTTGGGATGAATTACAAGCTAACGAAACTTAACATTCCTTAGGTTGAAAGCATCACGTTGTTAGTTAACATTAATGTCTAATGTAGCGTTAACTACGGTGTATCAGCAGCTTACATCAGCAGTAAGGTTAGATATAACGTTACTCTGGACACACTAACGTTACTTTACATACACACATTGACAGAATGATAAATGAACAAGCTTCATATGAATCATAAAGTCGTCGTGTTTGCACTTAACGCTACGTCGACTACTTTCAGTCTCCGTTGTATAACGTTGCTGTTGTCACAGCATGTACTTATACTTAAGGTTTTTAATGCAGGACTTTTACTTGTAGCAGAGTATTTCTACACTGTGGTATCAGTACTATCACTGAAGTACAAGATCAGAGTACTTCTTCCACCTCTGTTAAAATGAGAGAACACCAGAATATTGTTTATTAATTGAGAACCAATGTCTCTGAGGGTTTTTCATACTTTGCCATGTTGTGTACAACGTACTATTCATGCTTAATTTTAACACTTATTATATGCTTCTATACCATATTACAATTTTCAAAATACTAAATAGGCCACGTTTGTCTGAGCTTGTCAAAAGCAGAATATATCAAATATAGTCTAATGCATGTCTGTTTGGGATAGGAAAGGTGAATTGAATGCAGGGCGTTGCTGGATAAGACACTTCACACTTCAGTGTTACTTGAGTCTGAATCACTGGTTGGGGGTGGGGGGGGCTGATCTGCCTCAACAACCAGAGCTCATCGTTAAGACATACACAAAGGCAGGCACTTAATCAAGGTACTATACAAAGTAGTAAAGGTAATATTAAAGTAAAGGTATTTGATATCATTTGTTCTTTCTTCAAAACCCTGATAAATACAGTGAGAATATGTAGACAGTAAAGGGGCTAGAGCTGAGATGTGAACCTCCTAATTCCTGCTCTCCCTTGAGACCCTCACTATTAACATTTGTTATGAAAACAATGCCTGTCTATAACATATTAATAGATCAATATGCTTTTCTTCATTACAGGTAAAATGCAGAAAACGGTTTTTTTCCCTGGGAGAATGAGTGTCACATTCCGCAAGGGACCACTCGGATATCTCCGTCAGGATCCAACGGATGCAGCCAAACTCCTTAAAGACAACCCCTCTCTACAGGACAAGTCTGCACCCGTGAAGGAGGAGCTGGTCAGGAAAAATGCACTGTCTGTGATCATTTTAAGAGGAGGGGATGCTTCAGATAAAACTGAGGTGGCTCGAGAATACATCCTGCAGTTTGGGAAATATAAAGGGAAGTCCTTCCGCTGGCTCCTTGAAAATGACATTGGGTATACCATCTACCTAATCAAGAACCAGCAAAAGGAGGAGACTGCAGGAGTGTTCATGGCAGGGGGGCACATCAAGGACAGCCTGCTGTCATTTGTGAGCTATGCCCTCAGCTTTCAAGAAATCCAGTCTCTTCTCAATTATGAGAAACAAAAGCCAGTTGTGACAGCAGCAGCAGCAGCAGCAGCATCAGAGGATGACCAGCTGGTTGGTTTTGGCTCTCGTGCCAAAAGCACCTGGAGAGAGATTTGGGACAGCAGGGATGATGGCTATGCAGCCTTTATTATGAGGAAAAGCTGTGCTCCAGGAACAAAGATGCACAAACTACAAGTGTACCTGCAGAAGAAGCTGCCCTCCCCCTCTGGCTCCTCTCTGGTGACACATGCCTCACAGGCCCCTGCTGAAGCCATGGGTGGGTCTTGTTTTCCATTTGTTTTGTCAAAAAAATGTATATGCTGTCATGGTATCCAGTGTATTTTAGTACACCAAAGGGAGTAAACTTCGTCTTCCATTATTTCAGTGGTGATTTTATTCATACTATCCTAAGTACAGTAAAGCCATATTTTTAGTACATTCTAATTCTTGTCTGTTTGCATCACAGTGATGGATGAAGATGAAGAGCTGGAGAGAGCGATGCTGGGTATCTGTCCTTCTAAGCAACACGTGCAGAGCTGTGAGTAAACATTTGTTGTCTTATATTGGTTTGTTTCTACTGCCTGAAGATTCAAAATAATTTACAGTTCAGCCTGTTTAATATTAATTGTGTATTCTATATAGTTTATATTTAATTGTTTTTGTTTGTGTTTTACAGCTGTTTCTGCACCATCAGCATCAACTGCCAGACGACAGGCTTCGGGAACAGAAAGAGGTTCTTAACCAAACAAAAACGTCCTGTCGTCGACGGAGACTCTGGGACCATGAATTCTTATCCCAAACCGAAGCATGACATAAACCGTTCCTTCTCATGTTGACCATGTTCTGGTCATGTTTGTGTTTTGCTGTTCAACTTGTTGTCCTAGTGACTATGAATTGATTCCAGTCATGGCGAGGGTAAGTAGCACTCTTTATTCCAGTTTTTAGACTTATATGATGAATATATATATATATATATATACATATAGGACTGCTGTGGTTACTAACACTTGTATGCATGTGTTTGCAGTGTGCCATGTTGCTTCCCCTGCTTAGGCTAAATTGTAATGACTGACTACTAAATATTTATCCATACAGAACTAAACTGCATGTGTATGAATGAAATTCTTTATACTTTAATGTAACAAACAGTCTGTTTAACTATATAAGGCTGAGATAAGCAGGTGAAGTAAAAGATGGATAATGTATGCCTTTACTAACACCAGTTTTTTTTATATTGTCAAAATATAAATGACTGACAAGATTTTTTCTGTTGTAGTACCATCTGCTACACTGTCCACACCAACTGAACTGACGGGTTCACAAGTAGATGGTAAATGCATTATATTTCTTTTTATCCATTTAAACCTTTCTGTCATATTCCCTCTGATTATGTCCGTTATAAACCAATAATTGATTACTTTTTGTGGTCCTTATCTCCTTGCAGCCCCTGCTCTGCCGATGGTAAAGAGACCTGTGCCCCTTCCTCAGGAGCTGATGTTCCTGATGCCAGAAACACCAGGACCCTTGCCAACAGAGACAACTGTCACTGTCCCAGGTGTGTATTATTTTAACTGTATTTGCATCTTAAAAATATCCATATGTAGTGTCCATCGGAACTGTTCTCATTGATGTAAATCAGATACTGGTGCACAATGTCACAGTCGAGTTTTTTATTTATCTTACTGTGAATAATAATGAAATGTTTAATATTCTATATAGTGTCAGAGGCACTTCCGATTTCTCCTGAGACGTCTGCAGAGCCCATTCAACCGCCGCTGCAACCGCCAAGAGCTCAAAGTAAGTATTTGAATGTTCTTGATTTGGTTGTGTGCGTGTCAAAGAGATAAAATCAAGTCAACACACAATCTTAATAATTTGCTATGTCTTTCTTCTTGCCTGACCAGGTCAGCCATTACCCAGGCCATCAGCTGTCCCCAGCTGTCCTCCTCCACAGCTTAAACAGCATTTGCATAGGAATGATTCTGTCCCAAGCTTTTTGATCCATATTTTATTTATTTGTTTTTACCTTTATTTTATTCAGGGGGAGGTTCACTGAGGGCAATGCTCTCTTTTTCAGGAACGCCCTGATCACATTCACACAGTTACACATTCACACCTGGAAGCTGCCCAGTACAACCACAGTCTGATCTGCTGGTCACTGAGCAACTCCACTGGAGCGGTTGGGGGGGGCCTTGCTCAAGGGCATCTCAGTGGTGGTAATGAGGGAGGGCCACCACTGCCCCATATAAGCGGTTTATCAATGTAACCGTGATCACTGTAACCGGTTTCCACTGTATATACTGTATATTTTGCTCATGTAAATAATTATTACATTTATTATATACAATATTATATTTACTTTACCTTACATTTTTGTGTGATATATGTGTGACCTTGCAATATGGGCTCTGTTGAATATTTACTGTTACAGTTGTGGTTAATAAATACATTTAATTCACTAATGTCTACATGTCTCATTAATAAATTAATAATTTATAGTGAACAGTAAAGTCTCTAATTGAAGTAATTAAGTAATTGCAATTTAAATGTTACACATAGGAAGAAAACTCTAATATAATTGGTTAATAGCTTTAAGTAAGTCAAGAACTTGATATAACCAGACTAGTCTAATCTAATGATAATCAGAAGAAGTAAATAACAAACTAAGACTCACATTTCTTGATTCCCAAATAGCTCATTATCTTTGATAATGTATCACAGACTTTGTACCAAGTGGGATTCGAACATGCTCCAGATAATCATTCTTAAATATTCAGGAGAAAACTGCTGGACCAAAGCCGCGTTTTCAGCACCCTGGACAGCGTTAATAAGTCTGCAATTTCATTGGCTGTCAGTGTATGCCACCTATACGCGACTTGCCCCCGCGTGGCAGGCGAGAATTCTACCACTGAACCACCAATGCTCGCATGTGCAGCATTTCACGTCTGCAGTGTCATCTGGGTCTAGCCTAGGCCTCTCAACAGTTAGACGTGTGCAGAAAACTTCTAAAGGGTGGCATCCATGAGGCATCCTTGGAGGTACTGAGTCTCATCCCGAAGCACCCCAGTGCGTGCTGAAAGGCCACGGTCCGTTGGAGCCAACAGAACCACATCATCTGCAAAGAGCAGAGTCACAATTCTGAGGTCCCCAAACCGGACACTTTCCTCCCCCAGGCTGTGCCTTGAGATCCTGTTCATGAAAACCACAAACAGAATCGGTGACAAGGGACCATCCTGGTGAAGGCCAACACCCACGGGAAACCAAGTGTCCAAGACATACGGCTGCAGATCTGATGATAACGACCACAAAGTTGATCATCGACCTTTAGTCTAGGGTGGTCTGGTACCAAGTACACTTATGAACCACCCTATTCTTGAACAAGTTTGTTATTGCAAATCCATGACTAGCACAGAAGTCCAAAAACAAAGCACCACTCGGTTCAGCTCAAGCAGGCTGTTCCTCCCAATCACCACCCTCCAGGTTTCTCCACCGTTGCCCATGTGAGCATTGAAGTCGCCAAGCAGAACTATAGAGTCCCCAGTTGGCGCCCTCTCCAGGACGGCACCTAGGGACTCCAAGAAGGCCGGGTACTCTGAGCTGCTGTTTGGTGCATAAGCACAGACGACAGTCAGAGACCTTCGCTCAGCGACTTGCAGTCACGTAGAGACGACCCTCTTGTTCTTCAGGGAGAGCTCCAACACAGCAGCGCTAAGCTGGGGGTTCGTATCCCGACACCCTCAAAGCGCCTCTCACCCTGGGCAACTCCGGAAAAGGCTAGAGTCCAAACATGGAGAGACCTTAACATGGTGGAGGGGTTTGTTTGCCCTGGTGACCCTGGGAGCTGTGTTGTTGTGGGCTATAGCTCCTGGTAGGGTCTCCCCAGGCAAAGTGGTACCAGGGGACCAAAAATAATAATAAATATATGAATGGATGTAAAGAAAAATACAGGAATAAATACTGACATAAGTACATAAATGAATACAGCAATAAATTAATGCTGTTTTCATATTAGCATATAACGATTATGGTTTCAGGTAACATCGGCAACAATAAGCCTCACAGAGAATCATCTCCAAAAAATGTATGTTGCATTGGCCGGGAATCGAACCCGGGCCTCCCGCGTGGCAGGCGAGAATTCTACCACTGAACCACCAATGCTCGCATGTGCAGCATTTCACGTCTGCAGTGTCATCTGGGTCTAGCCTAGGCCTCTCAACAGTTAGACGTGTGCAGAAAACTTCTAAAGGGTGGCATCCATGAGACATCCTTGGAGGTACTGAGTCTCATCCCGAAGCACCCCAGTGCGTGCTGAAAGGCCACGGTCCGTTGGAGCCAACAGAACCACATCATCTGCAAAGAGCAGAGTCACAATTCTGAGGTCCCCAAACCGGACACTTTCCTCCCCCAGGCTGTGCCTTGAGATCCTGTTCATGAAAACCACAAACAGAATCGGTGACAAGGGACCATCCTGGTGAAGGCCAACACCCACGGGAAACCAAGTGTCCAAGACATACGGCTGCAGATCTGATGATAACGACCACAAAGTTGATCATCGACCTTTAGTCTAGGGTGGTCTGGTACCAAGTACACTTATGAACCACCCTATTCTTGAACAAGTTTGTTATTGCAAATCCATGACTAGCACAGAAGTCCAAAAACAAAGCACCACTCGGTTCAGCTCAAGCAGGCTGTTCCTCCCAATCACCACCCTCCAGGTTTCTCCACCGTTGCCCATGTGAGCATTGAAGTCGCCCAGCAGAACTATAGAGTCCCCAGTTGGCGCCCTCTCCAGGACGGCACCTAGGGACTCCAAGAAGGCCGGGTACTCTGAGCTGCTGTTTGGTGCATAAGCACAGACGACAGTCAGAGACCTTCGCTCAGCGACTTGCAGTCACATAGAGACGACCCTCTTGTTCTTCAGGGAGAGCTCCAACACAGCAGCGCTAAGCTGGGGGTTCGTATCCCGACACCCTCAAAGCGCCTCTCACCCTGGGCAACTCCGGAAAAGGCTAGAGTCCAAACATGGAGAGACCTTAACATGGTGGAGGGGTTTGTTTGCCCTGGTGACCCTGGGAGCTGTGTTGTTGTGGGCTATAGCTCCTGGTAGGGTCTCCCAAGGCAAAGTGGTACCAGGGGACCAAAAATAATAATAAATATATGAATGGATGTAAAGAAAAATACAGGAATAAATACTGACATAAGTACATAAATGAATACAGCAATAAATTAATGCTGTTTTCATTTCTGGATTTATTTATTTTCGTATTCCTTCATTTTCCATCAGGAGTATAACGTCTTCAGGAGTATAATGTCTTCAGGTAACATCGGCAACATAGAGAATCATTTACAAAAAATGTATGTTGCATTGGCCGGGAATCGAACCCGGGCCTCCCGCGTGGCAGGCGAGAATTCTACCACTGAACCACCAATGCTCACATGACCTTTGTCTTTACATTTACGACGTCTACTGGGGACGTACCCAGAAAACCTCTAAAGGGTTGCGTCCAGGAGGCATCCTGATCAGATGTCCGAACCAGCTCAGCTGGCCCCTTTCGACGCAGAGGAGCAACGGCTATACTTCAAGCTCCCTCTGGATGTCTGAGCCATCAAGCCATATACTGAATCATTTTCCAAAAAAGGATGTTGCATTGGCCGGGAATCGAACCCGGGCCTCCCGCGTGGCAGGCGAGAATTCTACCACTGAACCACCAATGCTCACATAGCACTATTCTCGCCTATTTTAATTAAATAGTATTCCATCCACAGATACAACTATTGCTTCTGTGGAGTCAAGACGTCAACTTGATGTATACAGATCTACTTAAAGATCAACTTACATCTCAAATACCAACATTACATCACAGTCAGCTATACCCGCGAATCCCAGCAGATAATCAGTGTACTGAAGAGGAGAGAAAGTGGAAAAAAAAAAGTAGTGCGCCCAACGTGGGGCTCGAACCCACGACCCTGAGATTAAGAGTCTCATGCTCTACCGACTGAGCTAGCCGGGCATGTTTCATCATGAAAAACTTTGTATTTTTATAATGTCTCATTAATTCTATGAAAAATACAACCAGGCAGGAAATCAGAGTAGCAGAGAGAAGCTACACTGAAAAGCTAAAAAAATTCAAGCAACTACCCTGCTTCAGTGTGGAGAGGCCTGCAGAACATCACTAGCTGAGAGAAACAGTCTCCCCACAATAGTGTTGTCACAATACCAGTAACCGGACCTCCGCCTGCCGCAAGAGTTTGCAACAAACCGTTCATGTGTTATGAAAGGGGGCGTGGCTAATGTGTAGGGCGTGGGGATAAACATACCAATGAAACAGGAACTGTCTGGTGAGTGATATGACAACTCCCGACAAGACTCTGCGACAAACGGTTCAATATTACGATTACAGTTTAATATAGAGTAAAATACATAGATAGATAGATAGATAGATAGATAGATAGATAGATAGATAGATAGATAGATAGATAGATAGATAGTAACTTTATTGATCTGGAGGGAAATTCAAGTTTCCAGCATCACAGTTCAATAGTGCAACACATGTTAGTAAAAAGGCAGTAAAAAAGTTAGTAGTGCAAAGTACAAAAAATATAGCAGATATAAAAATACATGGAGATGAAGAAAACTGTTAAAAAAGTGAATATAGTGCCGAAGAGACTGTTAAAAATGAGTATAGTGCAAGGTAACTCCAGTATCTTAGTCTATGAAAGTGTACTGTGTGCATCATTATCTATATAAATATCTAAATCTAAATAATCTAAATATCTAAATAATACAGATGTGTGTAAATGCATTGTTCATTTTGCTTCGCCTTTTGCTCATCCCAGGTGTGCCCTCATTAAAAATATGGTCATATTGCAAAAGATCTGCCCCGTGTGAGGCTCGAACTCACGACCTTCAGATTATGAGACTGACGCGCTGCCTACTGCGCCAACGAGGCTACAAATACACATAAACAGGAAGTCTTTAAAAAGGAACTACAGTTAAAGTCAACTGCAAATATGAACTGTGAGTACTGCTTGACAATATATCAGGTTATATCAGCACATATACTCAAACAAATGCACCCCGAACGTCCTCATATTAAAAATACAGCACAAAAACAAGCAGAATATGTTGGTTGTAGTTTCTATCATTGTCCACCAGAGGGAGGCAAACCGCTTCTCTATGTTGGTTGTAGTTCCTATCATTGTCCACCAGAGGGAGGCAAAGCGCTTCTCTATGTTGGTTGTAGTTCCTATCATTGTCCACCAGAGGGAGGCAAAGCGCTTCTCTATGTTGGTTGTAGTTCCTATCATTGTCCACCAGAGGGAGACAAAGCGCTTCTCTATGTTGGTTGTAGTTCCTATCATTGTCCACCAGAGGGAGGCAAACCGCTTCTCTATGTTGGTTGTAGTTCCTATCATTGTCCACCAGAGGGAGACAAAGCGCTTCTCTATGTTGGTTGTAGTTCCTATCATTGTCCACCAGAGGGAGGCAAAGCGCTTCTCTATGTTGGTTGTAGTTCCTATCATTGTCCACCAGAGGGAGGCAAAGCGCTTCTCACCGCAGTGGACATCAGGTCCACTGCGGTGAAAGCTAGAAGGGAACCAGCGAAGTGGGGAAACTCTCGCGAGAATTGTTAAAGTTGAGGATTAAGGAATACCTTTTTTTATTATTATTATTAAGGAATACTTAAGGTTAAGCATTAACCTCGAATAGTTAAGATTAAGCATTGACTTTGAATGATTAGCGTTGGGATAGGTCGTCGGGCATCGAACTATCGCGAGAGTTTCTGCACATCTCGATAAAGATTTCGTAGTTTGCGGGCTCCCTTCTAGACACTACCAGCCCACTGCCCTCGCTTACTTTTACACAGTCCATTTAATGTGATATACACACTTACCTTAACCAGCAAAAAGCTTATTAGACAAGAGGATTTAATGTAGATGTACACACCAAAAAAATGACAATAATACTTCCTTCTATTTAAATGGTTCATATTTTGTTACACTTTGTTTAGCTCTTTTTTTACTGTGTTAGCTGATGCATCTTGTTTTTTGCATTATCCCCTTTGCTGCTGTACACTGCAAATGTCCCCACTGCGGGACTAATAAAGGAATATCTTAACTTATCTTATCTTATGGGTGAAAATGTAGCCAAAAATACATCTTCACCATCATTAATATAACATTATTTCTATGAAGTTCACGAATGTCACACTACAAAAAGTCACGTTAAACCTACGAAAACACAGTAAAAAGGCCAATTTAATATCACATTTTACTGTAAACATAATAGAGAATCTCTGTTATAACATGTAGGCAACATGTGAGTGACATAACTACGTGTAAAATGACGTCACGCAATGAGCTAGCTAGCTATCTTTGACACTCTTTTACATGGTAAAACACAGCAAAGTTATAAACGCAACATGGTTGGTAAGCGTTGTGGTATTAATTTGATAGTAACTCACCCACTGGCTGCAAAAAAATTGATGATTAAAAGACTTTTTAGCAGTTTTATCCCTCCATCCGTCGGGCCAAACTGGTGCCTGCGGCCGCAAAGCAAGATAATAATCCTCCGGAGCTGGTGAATAGCGTCCTGTTTCTTCACAGATTAGCTGGTAATAATGATAAACGTTCTACCTTGAAACATAAACGTATGAAAAGTAAAACTACACGGTAATAACTGCGACGCAACCAGGTAATTCCTCCCGTTTCCATCAAAGCGACGACCTCTAGACACCGAGGCACCTTCAATTAACCAGCAGCCAATGAGAGTGCTGTGCATACGGCACTACGATGGTACAGTCAAAGAGTAGAGAAGCAAAGAGATCAATCTCCGGTTGTTGTTGTTTTGGTTTTTCTTTACAAAAACTGCCATTAATGAATAAAAAAGCTAATTATATTTCATTTTTCAACATTTTGGTACAACATGATAACTTGAATAGAAATAATTTTGTTTTACTTTTGCACGGCACTTCATAGGCGTGCGTTTTACTCTGTGCTGATGTTGCAATGGAATGAACTATTACCTTCTTTGGCTACACTATAAAAAAAAACATTAAAAACTACATCACATAAAAGTTTAAAGGCACTGTTTGTAAGAATCAGAAATGCTTGTTAACAGCGACACCTGTGGCCGTTAAGTCAACGAAAGTCAGCGTTGGACTCGCGCTTGCTCACTCTAAATAGACATGAACGAGCATCGCTCAAAACAGTGAGGCGACACACATCAGCTAAAACCACAAAATGTACACATGCGCCAGCTGAGAGCCATATTTAATAATTTAATTTCACCATGCATAAACCATATAGAAAATACTTTACAGCAATGACAGTAATATTAAAAAAAAAGACATTTCATGATGCAAAAAAAAAAATAGTGTCACAGATCACTGAAGGCTCACATTGTCATCGGTTAGGCTGACGGTAATTAGTACAACATAAAATCAACAAAACAGCTGAAATAAAGACATGAATAACCAAACATTTTTTACAACCGTAACTGTCTTTGTGTCGTCTTGGCGGGTCGTCACTAGGAGTAGATAATGAGTGACCCCCGACAGAAATGGGGGTAGAAATGAATGAAAAAGGGGGTTTTAGTGTGCTGGCATCCACTTTACACCTCCACCCTTTTCAAATGGCACTAGTTAAGAAATAAAAATAAAAAAACGTGGCAAATACACTCCTTCATATTACGGCAACATCATCCCACAGCTAATACTGCTTTCATCACATCAGAGCACGGTCAAAACATTACAGCAATGTTAGCTCATCTTCACATATCTGGAAGAAACATCTGTGTGTAAGATGTAAAATCTCATCTTGTCTCCGTCTGTAAAAACATAATAAATGTGATACGAACTGGACTTATGTGCAAGCAATATTATTTATCACAATTTCACAGTCTTTCCCAATGTGAGTGGGAAGCCCCAATACTACTTTAATGGCAAACACGGATAATTAACATTATGAGTTTTTTGTTTTATTGAGCTTCTTCGCTTTAATTTGTGGGACGATATTAAAATTTAAAACACCCGTCTCGGTGCTGAAGTGTCTGAATTATCCCACTCAGGCCAATAAAGTCGACAGGCCGTGAAATTATTATTCCAATCTGTTGAATTGCATCCAGGAACAGCGATCGAGAATTTCAATTAGCATTTTGAGTGCAAAACCTGCACGTTAACACTCCTTAATTACAATACTGCTTTAAACACAACGGAAAGCACTGATTCACACATTTATGTTTTAAGTCACCATCTGCCAATGAATTAGTGTTGTGTTGATTTAAAGCCCTGATGGAGAACTAGAAAAAGGCGGAATATTCAGAGGAACATGTACACGTGTTCGCTGCGGAAATGTTCTCAAAGCTTCCCTTTAAATGGGCCGCATAACACATTTTAAAGTGTCTTTTTCACCTTCAGAACTGCTCCATCAGTTGTAATGTAATTATACAACAACAAGCCTCTAATATGACACAAAAAAAGGGTAAGTCTGCATTGTTTTTTTCTATGTTAGCGACTAAAAAACTACTTAGTTCTTAGTGTAAAACGACTGCATAATTACATTTCAGTCAATGGAACAGAAGAGGGAGCTGTAAAGTTATAAAAGAAGAATGAAAACACAATAGGTCCAAGTCACTTATGTTCCATTCAGAGGAATGTGTGCATTATGGGTCCCTTTTTTCCATTCAGTCATTCATCCAGCTGTCTACAGTTATGAAGTTGAGGAGGATTAAAGGGATATCTTGACACAGAGCAAGCAAACTAATCTCTTACCGCCAGAGTCTGAGGGAAAACACTGATTAGAAAGCAGCATTATTGCATTTTTCGTTTAATTTTTTTTACCCCCCTCAACTGTGACGCCTAAAATAAGTGGGGTGAAGAAAACTAAAAAACTGTCAAGGCATCCATTTAAGAAAGATATTGACATAAAGATGGATCACACAGTGTTTCCTCTACATTGACAAAGTTGTGTTTAATTAAAGGGCAGGTCCATCTGCGTACTTTTACAATTTAATTCAAATTTTGGATCTGCTAATTGTAGGGAAACACTGCAGCCTTCCATCTATTATTTTTAATAATTTCCTTCATTGCAAATAGTCCTTCATTGTTCTCCTAACAAAAACAGTCCTTGCTGTCTTCTCTATCAAGACACAAGCTCCTTGTTTCTTCTTCATTTCCGAGTAAAAAGTCAACTTTTGTCCTTCCTCTCCTCAGTGGAAGAATCCCTCCCCTCCTCTCAGAACAACACGTCTTCGTTTTTAATGAGCGTCTCCACCACGAGTCTCTGGTATCGGATGTCGTTGAGCGCCGTCATGGCGTCCAGCCCGGGGGCCCTCATCAGTGTCGGGCCGAAGACGATACCCAGGTTCTCGCTGGACATGAGGTTGTCCTTCTCGTACTCGGTCACTCTGAATAGAGAGAGGAAGGAAAGTATGTGTCATGGAAAGGGGAAAGCAAAATAGATTAAACTCCCGTTATGAAGCTGAATCTTAAACGACTTAACCACCACAATATGGGATTTTTGAAAATGACTTGTGTGTTCAGACCTCTTGAGGTGAGCCATGAGGTATCGCAGCGTCTCGCAGTGAGCTGGCGGCAGCAGCTTCAAGGACTCGTGGAGAGACTCCAGACGTTTTTCCGGGTCTGCGATCTCTGCGACACACAAAAATGAACAAAGATTAAAGGAGCACTAAACACATAAGAATCCTATAATAAACTGTAAAGAAAAAAAACGGACAAAATACATTTCATCCACATCTTTTCCTGATTTGCAGCACATGCTAAACTGCCCTTCCAGTCATTCTTGCATCTTATGTAAGGTAGATAAAGCGCAAAGACCTACGTCCTGTTTCTATGAAGCGTGGGTAGGCGTCATATGTGATGAGGGGAATAGGCAGCTCTCTGAAGTAGAGCTTGAGGGCCCCGGCGATGATGTTGAGGTCCTCGTAAGCATTTGAGGAAATGTCCGCCTTCTCTCCGTCTGTGGAGAAAACCAAACAAATGATCCAAAACAATGAATCAGTGAGAGACACGACGTTATGAAATATCTGCCTTCAGAATTGTATTGATATCTCACTGATCCTAAAGGGGCGACACTCACCTCTGTCAAAGGCCAGCTTGACATCTTCGATCAGCTCACTGAAGCCTGATATCCTGTACAAACCCTCTGACTGGAGACCTGAGACACAAAAGGAGAGTTGAATGGACGCAACCGTTCATTTAATGAATTTTGACACCAGGTAGCTCGTACCTAGACCGTCATCTACTGTAGGTAATACACGGACTATGGATAAATACCTCACACAACCCCACTTCAAAAACACCTGAACTCTCCCTTTAAGGCTGCAGCAAACAACACAATCCTCTCACCTCTTGCCTCGATCTCCTGTATGCACATGTCAACCACCATGGGCCTCTTGGTGTTGTGGGCTCTCACCAGCGTCGTCAGGTCGCAGCTGTACACCTTCTTGACGTGCCGCAGGTCCGGCTGGCAGTCGTTCGGCACCACTTTGGAGCACTGCTTATGGACGTTCAACCCACAGTCTTGACAGAGAAAGAGAGAAATTTGTGTGGCTGTATTAACATCAAAGTGAGCCTGCACTCCTTTATCGTGCTTTCAGCTCTTCACAACCAGCAGCAATATCAGGATCATTGTGTCTGATACTTAAAAGTGTAATAACTAGAAACGTAGGCGCTGCAGAGGCACACAGTAATAATCACACAGTGTTCTTTGGCACCAAATTGAATCTTTTAACATTTAAAATACCACGACACGCAGCAGATGAGTCAACAGCAAAAGTGACTAACTTTACGCCGCCTGCTGTCCCAGTTTTGAGTCACGGTTTAAGAGAGAGGAGGCGCAAAGGATAGGATAGAGAAAAGTGCATTATACACTCATGTGTGTGTGAGAAAGGATGTGTTTGTCTGTGTGTGTTTGTTACCTGCACACTTGACTCCCTGAGCGATGAGACCCCACATGAAGTTGGCACAGTACTCACACCAGTGGGGGCCTCTGAATGTATGAACCTGGTGAGAGAGAAAAGGAGAAAGTTGATTATTTTTAAATGTCAATTTATAGAATTAGTTTCTCTTTCAAAATGTATTATTATTATTTTTATTATGATTTCCTTTGTCTTTCTCTTCCTTTTTTTTTTTTTAAACCATCTTGATTGTACCACATACATCCCACATAGAACTCTATTGTAAGATTACTTGTAAAAATCCAATAAAAAGAAATTGAAAAAATATAAATTTATCATCACAACAAATATTAAAGTGAAAACAATTATGGTCAGACGAAATAATAAATATAAAAATACATTAGTTAAATGCGCCAAAATGATATATTTGCACAGGTCTACACATAGAAAAATATTTGTGAGCCAGATTGGGTATACCATACCTGTGATATTTATTATAGACACTGACAAGAGAATGACGGAGACACAATAGGAGTGCTGAAAGGGCGTTTACAGAAAAAATACAGTGAGAACTGTAGTTTTAATCTGCTTATTTTTCGTATAAATTAGCTCTATATAATGAAATGCTAATAAGCTCCATCACACTGTGGCTCTGACCTTTGTGCTCTTCACTAATGACGACTTGTAATGTGGAAATCTGGGAATCTAAAGCACCAAAACAAACCTGTAATGTAAATGCAGAAATGTGTGTTTCTCTATCCTGATGCGCTCTTTGCTTTCTGAGGTGAATTTGAATATGAGCTGAATCAGCGAATCTGGCATCATAAACAGGATGGCGGAGCGAAGGAGAAGCTCACCTTGAAGTTGTGGACCTTCTCGTACTTGGGCGCCAAGTCGCTCTCCCTCAGGGTGGCCCGCCGCACCAGCGATGTGAGCTGCGAAAGGGCAAAAGATCTGATTGGTTGCCAGAAGGTGGAAGCAGGGGAGGTTGGTTTGGCAGGGGCCGGCGCCCGGTTGAGAGGGTCCGAGGCGCTGCCGCCGGAGACCGGCAGGGAGGGGATTGAGCCAGCGCTGACATTCAAACTGAGAGCTGCGTTAAACAAAGAGCCCTTCCGTCCCATTTCCTTCTCGGCTCGCCTGCGTGATTGCTTTTTAGCTCTTTTAACGACATACGACTCTCGGCTTGGCATTGTGGGATTTGTAGTTTTGGTGTGA
Source organism: Sebastes fasciatus (assembly GCF_043250625.1). NCBI lineage: Eukaryota > Metazoa > Chordata > Actinopteri > Perciformes > Sebastidae > Sebastes > Sebastes fasciatus. The sequence goes on along the minus strand of NC_133818.1, from coordinate 9,918,770 downwards.
ATTTAACTCACACTTGGGGTTTAAATAAAATGCTGGTGCCTTGACTAAAATCCCATTAATAAATACAGTACAAGGAAACCAAAAGCAGAAAAGATTGTGTTTAAAAATAGAATAATGAATAAAAACAGGAATAAATAGACTCTCAAATCATCAAAGCTCCATCCGACAACAACATCCCAATCCGAGGAGCCAACAGAGGACCAATCCTGCCGTCTTAGCACCACAAAGATCAGCCAATCAGATTAGCTCTGCATACTGATGCCGTGCTTGCATGGTGCAATTCCAGTTCATAACAACAAATAAAAGCCAGCCAATAAGAAGCAGAAAATAAAAAAATGTGAAAGAAAGTTCCCTTAATATGATTCAATAAATCTTCCTGAAATGCGTTCCCAAAATCCTTTGAAGCGGAGTGATGCTGCAGAGTCCCGTCTCTCCGTCTCGTGTAGGTGAGCACATGGCTCAGTGTGTGTGTTAATCCTCTTTCCCTCCACACACTCACCAGGCAGAGCTAGTGGAGGAGGGAGGAGGGAGGAGGTGAAGGCGGAGACAAAAAGAAGAGGAGGAGGGGAGGCTGAGCTACGGCGCAGTAATGGATGAATTTAACAGGTCACATTGAGAGGAGAAGAAGCCAATCAGAATACAGAGATTGTTGTTGTTTGTCACCGATTTCTGCCACCTCAATTGTCCCGGGAGAGAAAGAGAAACAAGCTATTAGTTCATTCATTCGTTCACACGTTTTGTTTACCTCTCGTCTTTTGTCATTTTACCGATTGTAAAAGGAAACGCTGCTGCTGTGCAGTATGTGAGTATATCTGGATTGAAATATGCTCCACAGAAAACACACAAACCCATGTCCTTAGATGGCCCCGGTCTCCCGTTACCTTAGATCTTACATTATATAAGAAGAGTTTAAGGCTACATTTTCACTTAAGAAGGGCACTCTCGTTAAGTGGCGCCTCTGGTGGGTGGATGTTTGGACTGCTTTGACATTTTTGGGCAGAGCAAACTGTCAACAAACAAGCAGTGAGACCGCATTAAATCCTGTTATCAGTGTTCATTTTGGCAGCTAGTTTAGATTTAGTCTTAGTGTTAAGATGAAAATGCTTATTAGTTTTAGTCCCATTTTACAGATTTTTATCCTTTATAGTTTTAGTCTAGTTTTAGTCGACGACAACTCAAAACGTTTTAGTCACCGAAAAGTAATTTGATTTCAGTCAAAATGTTTTCTCTCTTAATTTAATTTTATTATTATTTTATTATTATTTAATCTTAGTCCTGTTTAGTCATCAGATTATATTGAAAATTCCTGTAATTTCAGTCAAATTTATTTCACATAAATACATAGTAAATAATAAATAATAAAAAAAACATAAGCTTGATGATATTTTACACATCATACAAGATACTGCAAATCTTATTTTGTAGCAAAGTAGTAACAAAAATGTTAGAATTAACTTGAATTTTTAACACAAAATGCAACCACATGTTCAAATCACTAATCCTCCGCTTTTATATACAACACGCTGAATATGTATGGCTGGTCATGGATATTTAATGATGTGTTTTCATTGGATTTGGGTGGCGGGGTGGATAACAAAAGAGCACCCCAGTTATAGAGATGAACGAGGGAAAAGCTAATTTATTTATATGTGGTCCTTTAAGCTCCTAACAAGCAGTTTGTGTATTATTTTCTGTCAGATCTAAAGTATTCAAATCTGGTTTCTCCTCTCACCAAAATTCTTCCCGTCACCGTCCAGTGAACTCGCTCTCACAACATGGTCTTAAAAATTAAAATTTAAAAACTCATCACCAGAGCCGCGTCTTTATCACCCCCCACGGGGACCGTAAAAATGGCACTTAACCCACGATGAAAGGCGATTAGCCGTGTGAAATATGTATCTCTCGTGTGCTTGAGCCACCGCTGGTCTCAATGTCACAGCCGTACTTGCTTTGTCTGCAAATCCGCCCAATTATGAAAAGCACACACGTACACAGGACCACCCCCACCACACACACACAGACAGTGATGTATGAGGTGCAGTGTAGGTGGTCATGCACTGCAGGTCACACGAGACCTCAGGAGGTTCACTACTGGTGTAGCAGATAAACGCATTGCACACACTTGGTTACGAGCCTGTTGGTTTGTTTTGGTGCACCCACCTGCACAAACACAACGCTGCAGACCAGTAATTTACATTAAATGTTGCCCAGTGATTAGCATCTGCGTCAAACAGTAAACCTCACATCTCCAAACTTTCCTCTGGGTTCAAAAAAACGAATCACAGAAAACAATTATCTCACAGCTGAAAGGAAACTAATGAGCCAACAACAAACTCCGTTCCTGAATACTTAGCATACAGCTTTTGGGGAGATGGCAGCTTTCTGCAGGCAAACTGCTGCTGTTATGTAATTTTACTGCAGAGCCTTTGGCTGGAGGCCATCTCTCCTCTGCATCCATCCAACCTCCTCCTCCTCCTCCTCTTCAACGCTCATCCTTCCATCTTAGTACTTTACATACAGCAACTTTCTTCACCTTTACCCTTATTCTACCTCTGCAGGGTTTCTCAACATTTATTTTCTTAACGTTTTATACTTTCTACCACATTCTGGAAATATTATGATGGCATACATGCCAACAATTACTGCTTTACAATTTACAAAATTTTTGTTTATGTAGTTAAGGACCAGTGACTTTAAGAGATTGATTTTTTTAGGTCTGTCAAAGTTAATGCAATATTAACGCGTTAACGCAAAATCATTTTAACGCCACCAATTTCTTTAACTAAAATCTGTTGCGTTAATGCGTTAAAGAAATTATTATCGCGTTAACTTTGACAGCCCAAGCTCAAACACATTTGAAATGTTTTTCTTCTACCAAATGTGCAAAACAAACCAAACCAAAACCGTGACCCAAAAACCACGACACAGACCGAACCGTGGGCTTGTTTAACCGTTGCACCACTAGTTACGGATTCCTTCCTCTGCTGAACTGAAACTGTCAATGTCTCAAAGTCAATTTGCAAAACACCCAGCCAAAGAGATGTGATGAATGATTCATTTTGTCTTAGACTAGTTACTTTTAAGAACTACTTTCAGACTGTAGTTTCCTAAAGGGGATATTCTTTGGTCTGTAGCCAATTCTCTGTGCCAACGCAACTCAATTTCTTGTTCAAACCGACCCCTCAAAAACCCAGAAGCCTTCAGGTCAGTTTGCCAAAAACACATGTTAATTGAAGGATGCTTTTGGTCTGAGTTCCTACACTGTTTCCATTTCCATATTTCTTGCAGAGAGTGATGAGTTTTGAAGATATTGATCAGTATTCATTGTGATTACGGTATGCAGCCTCTAAAAGATACTTTGTCAGAAAGCGTCAACAGCATCAACATTCATGCACGTGTGTCTGTCCTCACCCTCTCCTCGGCGTTGCGGTCGTCTTTGGCCGGAGCAGGTCCATCTGGGGCCTCGGGGCTCTGAGGCAGGTGTTTTTTCAGGGTGGGCTCCTGGTTCAGGGTGGTGTAGCCCACGTGTTCATAGATGGGGTTTATGGTCATCTTAGCGATGTACTCCGCCGCCTGACAACAGAGAGGTTTACTGTAAACATGACAGGTTTCAGTACAGTATGAATGATTGTTTTTCCTGGCTGTGAAACCAGCTTTTTGTCCCTGGACTCTTGCAATAATATTAGTTTGCATCTTCTCCCCGTTCTCCCCTGTTAGTTAAGAAGGAAAGAGTGAGGGACACATGGACACACACACACCTTTGTCTCAATGTAGAGTGTGATGAGGCCGTCTGTGACCAGGTCGTGGATGGACTCGAACCTCTTCTCTCCAACAAAGTGTTTCCCGTCATGGTAGAGACGGAAGTTTCTCGTCTGGTTCCCAAACCTGAATGGAACGGAGGAAGACGCTTTTAGCTTCAAGACTGACTAGCAGCAGCGGACTGGGTCCTAATAGTTTAAAGGAACAGTTTGGGTGTTTTGGAGTGGGGTTGAATGAGGTACTTATGTCAGTGTACATTGCTTTGCTCCCGTGCTGGTACTCCTGTCTGATTCTCCGAGCTGGGGGCGTGCTGACCGTCATCTACTGTAGGTAATACACTGACTATGGATAAGTAGCTCATACAACCCCACTTCAAAACACCTGAACTATCCCTTTAAACAAAGTAGGCATCTGGGTTGGACCATTAATGCTTCAAATCTTAGTTACACTTATTTTGAATATAAGATTTAATCAAAATGAAAATGGCTTTATGCTTCAAAGAGCGTGAAAAAAAGAAATATAGGAAGCATCAAAGCAAAAATACAAAACGCTTCATCATAAACAAACTCTCTTTATACACACAAAAACTGCAGCCCTTCATGAAGATAGTCAAAAATGGCACAAACTCTATGATAGACAGACTCTGAACTGGGCCAACACATTATCTGCTCCTCAGTGGATCACTACGAAACCACCGCGAGATAAAACACCACTGTTAGATCATTAACCCAAAACCCAACCGTTCCTTTTCTGCCAACCCAGAGTGGGACGCCAGTTTATGAGGAGGTATTTATGGAAGGTAATTATAAACCACAGGGATGGGAGGGAGAGAAACGTGTGCAGGTGGAAGAATGACGCGGCTATGAATAGAGCAAACTGACCCAAAATCAAATTCAAATTATGCCGTGCACCCATTTTAAAAGTGTGGCACCTACTCGGAGAAAATGATAGCTCACATTCAAGTATGCTTACAAGCTAATCGGGCACTTTGAGCTTCTACAACATCAACACACTTTGACCTCTCCTTGTGAGGAAAGGTGTGTGGAGACATGTGAGTTTAGAGATGAGCGGCCTCTGAGCAGCTTAGTGTTGCTTTTTAAACCCTCACACCTCGCAGCGCCCGGAGGTCTGATCACACGATCAGACATGCTCAACGTTCACACGGCACCTTTTCTTGCCTTGTCACTTGGTGTTGTTGCAGTGGTTAATTTTCTAATAAATGCACTGAAATCCCTGCTCCAGTACTTAAGCTTACACATATCCATTGGCATCACTGAGCTCCTGTTTGTTCATGATTGTCTGCATCTCCCTAAATTAGCTACAGGACACAAGTATTACCTTAGAGCCAGCGTGTACGTGCCCGGCTGTCTCTGACTCTCTCTGATGAGGTAGCTGCCTTCGGCCTGACTTAGCAACTGGTCGGCCTCTTCTCTTGAGATCATCCCATGGTACCTGCACGTGAAGAGCAGCAAAGTATTAGGTCAAGATTTCCTCCACAAATCACGCTTTTATGTAGTATATTGTGAGGCCTGCGGTCAATAAAGGTCGCTGTCGTCTTCTTTTATTCCTTCTTTCAGTGATTGCACATGTGAATAGATGATAAGACCTACTAGCGGGTGTAACAGGGCCCTTCTGACCCACATCTATGAAGCTAATAACCACAAATAACGCCTATTTAATGACCTGATAACAGTCTAATTGGCGGAACTATTGGAGATGAATTGAAGGAATGTGTCTCACATAAATCACTGATAAAGACAAGGCCAACTTACTCTCTTCCATAGTATTTAGGTCGGTTGTCCACCTGCGGGGAAAAGAAGAATATGTAGTAAAGCACTAAAAAGGTACGGGTTGTTAGATCACATAAATGTTCCAAAGGGAGTATAACATTGTCATATTGCTCTGCAGGACAACTGCACTCTGTGTGCTGCTCTTCGTGAGTGCGTGGGCGCAGAGAATATTGCACGAGTCAGATAAAAAAGCTGAACGTTGCGTTGTTCCCAACAGAACTGCTGTGGAGCCAATAAATCCACAAAGATCCGACAAAGAGCGCTGAATATTAATTTGGATGCAATGTGTGTGTGAGGATGAAGGTGTGTGTATGAAAGACACAGGAAGAGAGGAAGGTAAGGTACAAATTAAGCCTTGTAAGTGCATAATGCCAATAATCTCCTATTCTAACAGTCTATATTTGTCCTTGTTTTAAGTTTAAGTTTTCAGTGTTAATAATAATGTAACCCAAGGTCTTCCAGCTACTCATTTAAGTCACCCTGACATGCCACAAATTAAAAAGTACCAGCCTTAGATAAATGCTTATTGGTGCATCATTAAATCACAAATGGCTGAACTCCCAGCAGACAACATGGAGCTGCCGGTAGCAGGGGGGGGGCTCTTCTTTGCCGTCTGTTTGCTGGTTTTATGTGGGTCAGCACCGGCTACCTGACCGGGCCAGGGCATCAACATCAACAGCTGTTCATTTAGCATCTACACACACACACTACCATCCATCCAGCAGACCCTAAAGGGACTGTTTTACAGATTAACACCAGACGCCCCATTCTTTAATCCTCCTTGGATTCCCCCAAACCTCGCTGTCCCCCACACACATCTGGTGGCTGGCCCGTCCTGTGGGTGTATGGCATTTGGTGGGTGCCCTCAACTAGGACGGAGCCTCTACTTTTCTGTATAAAATAAACTTACAGATGCTTGAATCCATGTTGTTTTGATGAGAAATTAAAAGGCCACACCTACACTAATTGGGTGCTTGTTTAAGGTCACCAAATGATGCTTGGATAATTGTACCAATATCACTATAGTTTCGTTTCATCTCATTCCTACTGAAGCAAATATAACAGGAACTAAAAGTACTAAAACACTGATGTTGGTTTTCCTCTAGGGTTGGGCGATATGACGGTATACACCGCGCAACCATAGAAATGTGTCCACCTGTAAAGATTTAGCAATAACGTAAAATTCCCACGTGATCTCGAGATTATTGCGTAATAAAGCAATCTAGCAGGCAATTTAGAGTATACAATTAACCTAACCTGCATGTCTTTGGACTGTGGGGGGAAACCTGAGCACCAGGAGAAAACCCACGCTAACACGGGGAGAACATGCAAACTCCACACAGAAGGGCCTCAAGCCGGATTTTGACCTGCGACCCTCTTGTTGTGAGGCGACAGTATTTTCCTTTAATAATACTGAAGGTGCTTTTACCAACATGAAAAACCATGCAGTGTTTAACATTTTTATTCTGGCTTAACAGATGCCTTCCCTGAAGACAATGGATTGGTGAACTACAGCAAAAACAATCAGCCGAGTCAGCGAATACAGTAGGAGACACACACACACATTATGAAATGTTGAGCTTGCTCGAGGCTTGATCCATACCATTATTGTTTGTTATCGTAAGTGATGTTGGAGAACATGCCAAAGTAATGGGATATCAAACTGACCTCCTTAGGGCTTTAATTCAAATGAAACATCTGCGAAAGGATATACCCAGATGACAACGCTATTGATATACTGCACCTGAGCTCAAATCTCCTGCTTTAAGCTACAAGAGGGCCTTGCTATTGCATGCAAAGTGACAGCACATCCACAGTGGACACAAAGTTTATGAGCTGGAGCGCAAGTGCGCACTTCAATTATCCTGGAAACAGGAGTTTAGTTGGGTGGCGTTAGACGATGTTGGCAAAACTCCAGATTAATTTACTTAAATAAAGATTAAACATGACAATTAACTATAGTCTTTGTTATTATTTGATAACCGCTAATAAATGAAAATAGTTGTATTGGGGCAAACAAAAATTGACTTCGGGCCAATAGATTTCTGAACCTGAAGAAAAACATTACCAGTGAACCCTGCTTTCAAATTTCCAAGTAAACTAAACACTAAATGTGTTACAGCGAGACATGACAGACTAATTAGGAAGTGCGTTCTCACCTCGCAGGTGCAGGTGAGTCTGCGTGGGTGAGGCGCCTCCTGCTGAAGCTGGTACACTGTGGCAAAAAAACACAAATCATCATGTCACCACCATAAAGAAACACTCAAGACAAAGAATGAGAGTATCTTAAAGTTTGAAAAGGTTCAAATCAGGGTTAATAACACACAAAATGTTCCATTAATACTCACAGTAAGACTTCCACACCGGTGGCCTGTATTCATCATGATCTGAGGACAGAAAAAGTACAACGAGGTTTTTAACTTTGTGAAATAATTCACAATACTGTCATTAATACTGCATTTATACTGCACATTTAAAAAAATATTCATATTCATTTCTTATTTATACCATTCTGGCATTTATATTTAACAAACATGTTGTATTTACTCATTTGCACTGTGGTTATTGGTTATGCAGCACATTTTAATGCAAATATTTCTTATATTCTCATTTTCTTGTTTTTAATTTTAGTACTTACTAATATGTCTTTACATATATTGTGTTTATATTGTAGCATTATGTGCATATTGTAGCATTATGTACATCATTTAGATGTTACTTACTCCTTTATTTCCATTTCCATTTCTCTATGTTGTTTATACAAGAGCAACTGGGGATCAATAAAGTATTTCTGATTCGGATTACTCTAACTTGATTCCATTTGCTACAGAGCCCCCAAGTGGACAAAACATGATCATGATCAGTTTATTTTATCTGCCTACTGTGTGTCTCAATTTTGATATGAACCACCAATCAGATACAAATAACCGGCATTACATATGACGCACTGTAGCTCAGTGCTTGTTCAGCTGATGCAGACCATAAACAACACATTAATATTAAACTTTTAGCAACATTAGACAATGAGAAGAACAGGATCATTTTCAGCCCCAAGCACTTGTTTGGAGTTTGGCTGAACTCTGCAGTAGCATGTGATTACTGTGAAATCCTCTCAGGTTCAAATTCTGTGCTGTGTACATGCATTATATTATTTTAGGACTGGTTAAGTCTAACTTACAACTAAGTTAACTACTAACAACTGAACTTGCTCCACTTATACATTAAAAAAATCAGCTAGAAATAAACTAATTTTGATGATGGAAAATAATATGCATCCGTCTTGCAATTCCAGGCATACGCCATCTTCCATCTTCTCTGCATGGGTAAAACTAACAGCCTGTTTCCTCTGCAAGCCTTATCTATTCAACACTTGTCGTCCCGGTATCCTGTCTTCAAAATAACTCCTCCCCGGGCAAGTGTCTCGCACTCCTTCTCAAGGCAACAAACCCTCAGTTAGACACACTCACAAGAAAGCAGACAAAACATATCGACTGCTGACAACTCGCAGTGTCTGAAACAAGGGGGGAAAGAAATATAATGCAAATGTAAAGCATTGGTGCTTTAGTTGACTTTAGACTGTTACCCTGCTACATTTAAAAGAGAAATATTGCACTTTTTTCTCCACATTTTTTTCCCCAACAGCTACAATTGCAGATAGTTGTTGTTGTAATAGTTAGAGTAGTTGTTATATAGTTTGGGCTAGTTCTTTTCCTACATCAAATTTTGGTCCTCCAAAAACGTTTTGTTAGGATTGCAACTCGATCAGAGTCACACATCTCCTCTGCTTCTCCATTTCAGAAACTCTTACTAAATGTGACATCAATATTTCTCAAATATGTGTTTTTATTTTTAAGATACTCTCTGGCCAATCTTTAGATCTTCATCCTTTTAAATTTCTCACAAGTAGAGGTCAATTTTCAATAAGATTTAGGGGTACTAAATTATGGAGTAGCTTTTCACAACTATTAAAAAACTGTTAATTAAATATTAAATGTTTCAAAAGATGCTTAAAGGGTCATTTAACTGATCTAACACATTACTTGTCATTTATGATATTTTTATTGTTGTTATATATATCTTGTTCTAATTGTTTGTCATCACTATTTTGTAGTTATATTATTTCTCGAGATTTCTCCAGGGCTACTGGATCCAAAAGAATATCTAGTGGCCTCTCCCAATTTTACCAAAATACATAAAATAAATCATATTAATTGATGGCTGTCTCCCACCACAAAAAAGCAAAAAAACTACTTTATACACCGTTGGATAGTTTAATCTATAAAAATGCATCATATTTTATAATGATTTGTATGTAAAAACTTAGTCTGCACAATAAACAGTAACTATAATTGTTAAATAAATGTAGTGGAGTAAGAATTTATTTATTTATTTGCCTCAGAGATTTAGCAGAGAGGAAGTATAAAGTAGCACAAAATGGAAATAACCAAGTATACAAGTGCTTCAAAATTGTAAGTTATGCTCCAGGGCTACTGGATCCATAAGATTTCTAGTGGCCTCTCCCAATTGGACCAAAATACATAAGATAAGATAAGATAAGATATCCCTTTACTAGTCCTGCAGTGGGGATATTTGTAGTGTACAGCAGCAAAAGGGATAGTGCAAAAAACAAGATGCATCAGCTAACACAGTAAAAAACTAAATATGAACCATTTAAATAGAAGAAAGTATAAAAATAGGAGCAGTATATAGAGTATTGAAAATAAACAGACTATTAAAAAAAATTGCAAGTGGAAAATGATATTGTAGAGTGAGAATGAAATGAATGAATGAAATTACACCTGAATATATCAGGTTATTGTCAGTTTTTTGGTGTGAAAGTGGTCATAAAAGAAACCTGAACATAATAATTGATGTCTGTCTCCCACCACAAAGAAGCAAAACCATTAATCCTCTCAGGTAAAGGCACTAAAGGCTGATATCTGATGCTTACCAAAGACATTGAGGGCCATCGTGACTCTCTGATGAAGATGATGAACAATCAGCAGATTCACAGTAAACGGACTCACTCAGCTTAAATCCTGAAACAGAGAAAAAGAGGAATAATATGAATGCTAACGAACATTTTTTAACATCAAACTGTAGATAAATATCTGCTTTATAATACACATAACGTGTTTACGCCAGTATATAACCACACACGTGTTAATTCATGTAACAGCTGGCTGATAATAAAACACCGTAACGTTACTCACACTCTGCATTGTGGTCGCCATCTTTGCTACGTCACCGCGAGCAGGCTCGCCCCTCTCGCTCTCTCTGGAGTAACTATGGCAACGGAGCTTTTTTTTTAATGATGTGTGCAAGAAACACGTTGTTTTCCCCGATTTAAAGTGTGTTTTGTGATTTAATAAGTAATATAATGTGAGGTGTGGTACATTATGTCCTTGCTGTTGTAATTGGGGTTTTAAAAGAGAGCTAACTAAAGCTTTAGGCCAGATATTTCACTGGATAATCATCTCCCTCCTCTCTCAGTTAGCAAGATAGTGAACCAACGTTGTTTACGCTATAAAACGTGATGTCGTCATTGTGATGAATTGTGACCGGTTAGCTCAGTTGGTTAGAACCTTTTATATTAAATTTTGTATATATAATATATCAGTGGGCAGCCATCTCGTTTGCAAGATAAACTTACAAAAGGCAATGAAACAACTCTGTGTAAGCTATGTACAAGTTGTGATGTCTTCTCCATGGAAAGTCGTGGCCGGTTAGCTCAGTTGGTTAGAGCGTGGTGCTAATAACGCCAAGGTCGCGGGTTCGATCCCCGTACGGGCCATTGAGTCTTTTCTACATTGCCACAAGAACGTCCGTAGCACTAGAGATTGTTTATACTTCTTTTTGGTTTGATTTACAGAAGAACTTCTCTAAACATTTCGAAAAAATATCATACTAACAAAGATTGAGATATTACTCACTTTTAACAGTCCTAGTTTTTTGGCAGATGAGATTTACATAATTAATTTGATTATTATCCTAGCAAAATATTATACACATAAAATTATATGGCTTAAAATACCCTCCTTTTCTTTTTTAAAACGTTTGACTATGATCAAAAACTTGAAATAAAATGGCCCAAAACTAATAGATTGTTTAGACATTTCAAATTTATTCCAATTGTTTAACAGACCCCGATTGTTTTTATTAATCTTTTCCTTTCCTTAAATTTTATTTGTTGTATAATATATTTAATTTTTATACTGTCAAATATATTTGCAGAATTGTAATGAAAAATCTGAACATGTTTATGAATAAACTGTATTGAGCTTTTGAAATAAAAAAAACTCTGAGGCACATTCTGCGATTGCGCGTGGCGAGCCAATCAGGCTATCCAACTCTTTGGCATCCAATCAGATGTCCCCTTTAATGTAACCTACGAATGACTTTGACTTGTTCAACAAAAACAGGCCAAACTGTGCCGAAGTGTGGATTGTTGTCTCAGACTGAATGATTTTATTACACATTTAAAAAGATAATCATGTGTGAGTCTGTTTAATGATGAAGGCCTACTTTCACAGGACTGATGTGGTCTTGTTCTCACTGTTTATGGTGTTGTAGTCAGTCTAACAACCTTGACCTCACCTTGAAGCTCTTCTCCATCTTTGCCGGAGGCAGGGATCGAACCGCTGACCTTGAGGTAAAGAAATAACCACCAATACGAATCTATTGCGATACTTTAATATGATTTGTATATGTGGAATCTTTTTTTGGTCATTTTCATTATATTGTTGTGTTTTTGCATCCTCAAAATTAGATAGAAGAGACATTTTAGGAGACAAAATTAATTTATAGTTTTCTCGGGTTACAGGAAGACAATCCATAAGAAAATAGGTGTAAAAATTGAGAGGGGGGTAAAAATAACCAGGACAGCGAAGAACAAAGCGTTTTCTACTGTACAAAAATCTAAATCACTGCTGCTTTCGTCCGCCTGTCACAACACTGATAGTGTCCATCATTCTGTCCTTATTGTCTGTGGTGGAGTCCATGTGGAGCTTTATGCCCCCGCATCTGTCTGACAGGCTGAGTATTTGTAGGTGTACAGCTTGTTATCTGCACCTCCGCTCAGCATCAGCTGAAAATAAAGAGATAGACAAGATTACACATTGATTTCACGTATTAAGTTTGTGTGGAACGGACATATTTAAAGATCTTTTGTCTTCCATATCATATAGTCTTTTGCTGTATTTATTCTTTGGGATTATATTTGTGGAAACCAGACTTACCCCACTTTCTGTCCAGTCCACACAAAACACTTTGTCCTCGTGGGCTGCCAGGTCATACAGAGGAGCCTTACAGCTGGGAGACACGAAAGTGACGTTTATTCACTCAAAAAGGACAAATATATACCAAAATACAGTACCAACATAAGACAAGATTTCAGTGTTGAGATGCTGTGGGTGTAGAAAGCTGAAGAGACATTTCATAAACTGACAGTATATTTATTCTGACAAAGACAGGAAGCTTGTTCCAGACATGAATCGGTTTACTCTCAGATGTGTGGAATTAACAGGATGTCCTGCTCGAGTGACCTTTCATACTGAAACAGTACGGGTCATGATCCAGCTGATTAGCTACTGAAAATCGAATTAAGGTCGCCAGATTTGTCTATATCCGTCTATGCTCTCTTCAAAGCCACCAGACTCCACTGACAAAAACAGTCATTTTACCTCGCAGAACACAGGAATTGCTGGTCTACCGCTGCCTCGATCGGTTAGTTTGTTGTGTTATTGTGTGACTTTGGTGAATTTGAACTAACCCTTTGAAACACCAATATCACACAATACCACAAACAAACTAAGCGATAGAGGCAGCGATAGATCAGCAACTCTTGTGTTCTGCGAGGTAAAATTACTAGTTTTGTAAATGGAGTCTGGTGACTTTGAAGATTGCATAAATGGATAGAACAACTTCAGTTCCCCATCGGAAAGGGCCGTCTCACGGTAAGGTAAACCGGGGAAAATATTCTAAATATAGCATACACTTAAACTGATTGATGTTTTCACAAACTCTACAAAGTATACACTGTGAACTACTACCTTCTGGTGTCCCACAGTTTGACCAGGTTGTCAAGGGAACCGGAGACCAGCTGGTGCTCGTGTGACGGCGCCCACTTCACTGCGGTGACCCACCCGGTGTGGGAGGTCAGAGACAGCATCACCAGCGACCCGTCTGGAGAGAGGAGAGTGGAAATAAAACTGCTGAAACAGCTCGGGTTGTGTATTTTTTAGGGAGACAGAGAAGTAGTATTTAGAGCACAGCTGGTACCTTTGGTGCGAGGGTCCCACAGTCTGATGTGTCGGTCGGTGCTGCCGGAGGCCAGCCGTCGACACAGAGGGGAGTAGGAAATACAGTTGAACACTTTACTGCCCGTCTGTGGAAGGAACAGAAACGTCAGTTTATCCAACTATAAAACAAAGTCTCAAAGTCTATCTTTGTGTCCTTCACATATCTCTAGAACCGTTCATCAGATGGACTTCACACTTGATGGGTGTATTGCTGCAGAACCAAGGAAGTGCAGTTTCGAATCTGATGTAATTGGACACTTTATATATATATACAGCGGGTAAAATAAGTATTGAACACGTCACCATTTTTCTCAGTAAATATATTTCCAAAGGTGCTATTGACATGAAATTTTCACCAGATGTTGGTAACAACCCAAGTAATCTATACATACAAAGAAACCGAAACAAATAAGTTCAGAAATTAAGTTATGTGTAATAATGTGAAATGACACAGGGAAAAAGTATTGAACACATGAGGAAAGGGAGGTGCAAAAAGGCATGGAAAGCCAAGACAACAGCTGAAATCTATCAGTAATTAGAAAGCAATCCGACCCTTTGTCAGTGCAAATTAATATCAACTGGTTCAGTCCCAACTGATGGCCCATAAAAAGGTGTCTCATGACCAAGGTGTCACACAAGAAACATCTCACGATGGATACAAGCAAAGAGCTCTCTCAAGACCTTCGCAACCTTATTGTTGTAAAACATACTGATGACATTGGTTACAGACGCATTTCTAAACTTCTGAATGTTCCAGTAAGCACTGTTGGGGCCATAATCCGGAAGTGGAAAGAGCATAATTTCATCATTAACTGGCCACGACCAGGTGCTCCTCGCAAGATTTATGACAGAGGAGTGAAAGAATTATCAGAAGAGTTGTCCAAGAGCCAAGGACCACTTATGGAGAGCTTCAGAAAGACCTGGAATTAGCAGGTACAATTGTTTCAGAGAAATCAATAAGTAATGCACTCAACCGCTATGGCCTGTATGCACGCTCACCACGCAAGACTACATTCCTTAAGAAAAAGGAAGTTGAAGCTCGTTTAAAGTTTGCTGCACAACATTTGGACAAGCCTGTGAAATACTGGGAGAATATAGTCTGGTCAGATGAGAGCAAAATTGAACTCTTTGGATGCCATAAGTCTGCTTGTCAGTGTGTTTCTCACCAGCGTGGTCTTCATTCCTCCCGTCTCGACGTCCCACAAGCGGATGGTGTGGTCCCATGATGCACTGCAAACTTCCTCGCTGTCGCGCCACAGGACGGAGGACACCGCCTCGTTGTGTCCGGATAGCGTCATCAGGGGAGTCTGTGGCGGCGTGGCGAAATGGGAACATCGTTTTGGTGATACCTCTTCATATTTAACTCTATTAATACATCAGTTTTTAAGGGTTACTGATATTGGACCACTCACCCTGGTGAGGCCGAGCTGCTGAGTCTTCTGTTTCTTCCTCGGTCTGTCAGCGGGTTCTTCGACCTCGTCTGCCTCGTCCGTGGGCACTGACGGGAAAAAGGTTGTTAAAAATTTGCATTTTATTCAGTAATGCTTAACATGCGGTCTTTCTGTCTACCTACCAGCTGACCAAATCTTCAACATTTTGTCCCAGGAGCCGCTGCAGAACTGTACGGGAGGAACACAAATGCTTTGACTGACAAAATAACAACTGTGAAACCCCTTTTAATTAGTCCCTCGTCATTCTCCATCCCTCTTTACCTTTGAGCCGGTGGGGTCTGTCGCGACAGCGTCGACGCTCCCCGTGTGTCCCCGACAGCAGTGTCTGGCTTTCACCTTGTTCCTCTCGGAGTTCCACTCCCACAGCAGGAGGGTCTGGTCCAGAGAGGCCGTCAGGAGCAGAGACGTCAGACCGTCTGCGCAGAAACATCCAGATGTTTTAAGACAGGCTGTCGTTATTTACTAGCAGAGTGAATGTCTGTCCCGCTCACCTCTTTTGACCCAGGCTACATCTTTGACTACGTCCGTGTGTCCGGCAACCGTCATCACCGCCTTGCCCTCCACAGACCATATCCTGGCCGTCTTGTCATACGACCCTGTTAGGATCCTGCAAAATAAATAAATGAAAGTAAGCAAAACTTGCTATAAATGCTATAAAAAGTGGGGGCATTTCCCCCCCCTTTGACAGTCTGGTGTCTTTCATCTTACCATTCAGAATCTGCATCTACGGCGCTAATCCAGTCATCGTGCATCATGCACTCCTCTGGCTCTGGTGCTGTGATCCGCTCTACATACTCGATCTCCACCACTTCTTCCTGGAACACACACACACACACCGAATGCATAAATGACATACACCATTTCTATGTGGCATCTACTGTTGACCTGATATCTCCCCCTGAAAAAAACCCTTTCCCCCCCTTAAAGAGGTAAAAATGGATTTATGGCAAAGAGTGGTGGAGTGGAAAAGGTTAACGCAACACAGCATATACACTCAAGTTTAAGGCTGTTCATACCGTTGATATGCCTTCTATGTCCATGTGAGTGGACAGCGACGTTCGCAGGAACTGAGCCCTGACCAGGAAGTCGAACTCCACTTTGCTGTGAGATGCTGTGGAAGCAGAAAACAACATATGCATTAAAGTTATTATGTACGACGGCGTATTAGGGCCACATTGAGATTTCGAGAATGGACATAATATTACGAGAAAAAAGTTGTGATTTAATGAGAATAAAGTCATAACTTAATGAGAATTTTTTTTTTAATATTACAAGTATAAAGTCATAGTTTTACGAGAAAAAAGTCGTAATTTAATGAGAATAAAATCATAACTTAATTCATAATATTATGACTTTATTCTCATAATACTATGACTTTTTTTTCACGTAAACTTCTGACTTTACTCTCATAATATTACAACTTTTTTCTTGTAAACATATGACTTTATTCTCGTAATAATATGTCTTTTTCTCGAAATCTCTGATTTATTTATTTTTCCTCAATGTGGCCCTAAAGTACTGGGATTTTGTGAACCACTTGATATAATTTAAGTTTAGTATAAACAATAGAAAATATGAAATATGCATAATCAGAATTTTTTTACTTGATAATATTGTTACCATTTTTCGCCTCCAGCAGCTTGTTGATGACATTGCTGAGGTCCAGCACCTCAGAGGCAGCAGGGATGGAGAATGGGACATCATCTACAACATACCTAGAAAGAAACATATGTTCTGTTTATACCTTAAAGTTACACCAATCAAATACACCCATGCATTTTATATTAAATGTTTGACATATAATTTAATGTGTAACATAGAATAAAATATGAGGTCAGGCATTTATTGGGAGTGTTAGCATCAGATAGCTAAATCTACAAGCTAAAAACAGCAAGTAGAGGCTTATAATAAAAAGCTAAAAGGTAATAAGAGCTCACCTTTTGTCCTCTGTGAAGAACCTCGCTTGTAACTGCGACATGTTTTAGTTCTATGTATTTATCTTAAACACTAGTAATAAGAATATATGTGTAAGTCTGCTCCTTCACAACACACCAGACTCTCATGCAGCCATGCCATGTGGTACGAAGGAAGCAAGGCGCTGCAGCAGAGCGCAGATAGAGGGCAGTCGATCGATGATGCGGATCTGTGCTCCTCCAGAAATGCCTGCCCGTAGTAACATAACGGAGGGTGGGACTTAACCATAACCAGCTGCTCAAACGGATTGAAATTTAATTTATTCTACTTTATTGTCATACAGACAATATATATATGTACACATTTATTATTTTTGACCCCTATCAGGAGCTAAAACTCCATAAATTATTACATCTTCAACTGTGCAATACTGATTTAACAGTGCAATAACACTTTCATTTACACAGCACATTTTAAACTAATATTCTTATTTTACACATTTCTTGCATTTTTAAAAATGTATGCATTTATATTATTTGCATATATTCTATTTTAAGCTTTATTTGCACTGTTATAAATTATGTACATGTTCTTATACTAATAATAATGTTCGGTTAATAATGTACACGGTGCACTTTCATAGACTAAGCTACTGGAGTTACCCTGCACTATACTCATTTTTAAGTCTCTTCTGCACTATATTCACTTTTTTAATAGTCCTGTATCACAGCTGTTACCCTGCACTATATTCAGTTTTAACAGTTTTCTTCATCCCCTTGTATTTTTATATCTGGTATATTTTTTTGTACTTTGTACTACTAACTTTTTTACTGTCTTTTTACTAACATGTTTTGCACTATGGAAATGTGATGCTGGAAACTTGAATTTCCCTCGGGATCAATAAAGTTACTATCCATCTATCCATCTTTTTTACAGGATATATAAATGCATTTCTATTCGTCAATTAAAATGTTTATCCATAGCATGCTAAAGTAAAACTTCAGTAATGTCAGTTACACAGCAGGATCGCTCTTAACTTTTCTATTAGCTAACACTTGTAGCCACTATGAGCTCCTGGGCATAACAGAAAGGCTGTTTGAATTAAGCAAAGGATCATTTTCCTGTTTAGTAGTCTTGCTTGAAGTACAATGAAGCATCTGACTCAAACTTTGGACGGTTACTTAATTTTCCTATAGTGAAACAAAAGCATCTACATGCAGTTTGAGTCTTGCATTGAATAATCAAATCATTATATTCATACCACTGCAGTGTATACAACCAAACCATTAGAGCAAAAATGTTTATTTCACCAGGGCAGACGTTCATTGTTGTTGACAATAAAAAGATTTGTTAGAAGAGAAAAAGGGGAATCGTTCCTCAACTCATTGCTGATTTCATACATGATGCAGTTTACAAAAAAAAACATAAAACTGTCATCATGATAGAAAATTAAACATTTTTCTTCGTGAACTTTTTTGGTGTCCAGAAACAGGCACTCAATACAGTCTTGCCCTTATTAGATATAAATGTATGAGACAGAACTAAAATGACATAAAAACTAAAACAGATAATATATACACTCTCCACTAATTCAGTCATCTTCTTCCTCATCCTTGACCTTCTTTTTTTTCTTCTTTTTCTTCTTTTCTGATGACTGGAGAGAGAGAGAACACAAGTGAGCACAGCGAATATTCAACAATAAAAACAAACACTGGAAAATGTGTCAAGTCTCTCATATCGCATTCACACCAAGAACAAAGTGAATTTTTGGCCGGTGATGTAATTGCAATAAACAGATCAAAATGATGCCAAAATAACTACATAATGATGTTGATCTGTAAAAAGTCTGAATTCATGCTGTCAGGTCTGTCCGCGACACGTCGAGCAAACAACTTTTAAAATGCTTGTTTTCTGAATGGGGTTTGTATCGATCAGTGCCAGGCTATGCATTGACTTTGTATGTAATCGCGCCATGCGAAGAGTTTGCTTCGCTCTTGGTGTGAATGCGCCTTAAGGAATAGTGTTTTCCAAACAGATTCTTACCTCTGTTACGGCTACCTCTTCCTCTTCGTCCTTTGCTTCCTCGGGTTCCTCCTCTTTCTTGTCCTTCTTTTTCTTCCTCTTTTTCTTGGGAGGCTCCTCTGCTGCTGCGGATGTTTCTGGTTCTTCTACAAAACATACAGAAAAAAAAAACTTGAGCATCATAAAATCCATTTAGCCACAAGATTAGATTTGTCCCATTCAACCTACCTTCCGTTACTGGTTCCTTTTTAGTTTTTTTGGATTTGACCACCGGTGTTACGGGCTCTTCGGCCTCCTCCTCCTCCTCCACCTCCTCAAACTTCCTCTTCTTTGAGGTGGACGGAATAGTAGAATCGCCGGATGGATCGTATTGTTTCACCTCACTGTGGAGGAACAAGTGGGTATTTAACACCTTTCATATTTACACGTGGAAATCTTTGGAGAGGGGCCGTTTGCAAGTATTCACCTCTTGTGCTGGTATTTGTCTGCCTTTGCCATTGCTTTGCCGGTTCCACTGATTCTTCGGATCTGAGAAGGAAACATGGAGACAAGATCAGATGACCAGTAGAGAAAGAGCCCAGAGTAGATATCAGATACATAAACACTGAACCTATTAAACCAGCATGGCAAAAATGAAATGAGGAAATGATCTGGGCCAATATGGGAAAAACTAAGAAATAGATTCTTGGTAAAAAAGTAAGATTTGGAAGCTTTGTATAAAGAAGCTGGAATTAACTTTTAGTAACGTCTAGGTGTGATTCTTCAGACCTGGTATCTCTAACTAGCTTTGTTTTAGGGTGTGCCAAACTAGCCATTATACAAATGTGTTACTTGGTGACATCAGCATGTCACAGAAAGAAAAGACGGGATTCGAGCAAGGCGTTTTAGGCCGTTCAGGAGCAGTGTTTCTCCCTTTGGACTTTGAAACTTTGCAGATCTTTTACATGCACAAATAACTAATATAACACACTAAAGGAAAGGGAAAAAGCATAATAGGTCCTCTTTAAGTATATTTAAGAGTGGTATTTATGATACTGAAAATGGTAAATATCTCTTTTGTAGCTGTACTTACTCCCTTCTCCTCCAGCTGGCGCAGCCGGGCCTCCAGTTTGGCTCGGTTCTCTGCTCCCATGTCTGAGTTCGTGTCCTCTCCCAGGGCATCGTAGCGAATAGCCAGGGCTGCTTTAGCTGCCAGCATTCTGGAGATCTGGACAGAAATAAACAGAGCCCATGTTTAATTTCTAACCACCAGACTGTGATGATAATAGTCCAGTTACGAGTCCTTACCTTGCCCTTATTCTTGGCGCTGGTCTGGCCCACGAGGGAGGCGTGGTAGATGAGGCCGTACTTGGGCGTGTCTTTGCGGGTCTTCAGGGCTCTAAACAGAGCCTTCTCTGCTCCCAGGATCTGCACCGTTGATGCCGGATGCTTCGCCAGATTCAGAAGGGAACCTTAAATAACACAGCATCAAGTAAATACGATACTCTCGCCCGTTACCTGTTCATCGGGCCTTCTAACACAAGCTCAGATGAGGTAGTGACTTAAAAGCATCAGTCATAATCAGGAAAGCGACATGTTGTCGTCATCATCACCGCTTGGGCTGGTTCTCACAAAGTCCTTCTCTGTGTCTTACCGGCATGTGAGATGAGACGGGCGCCGACCAGCTCTCCCACCATTACTGTCAGGTTGGGAGCGATCGCCATCATGCGGTTCTTCAGGTAGTCGTACAGCTGAGTGCGGTATTCTGAAATCTCAATCACCTGTGGAAAAGAAAGATGTGTATTACATCTGCCAGCAGATAATAAGTCAAAGCAGGAGCCGTGAACTGACAGTTCAGATGAGGTAGTGACTGAAAACCCACATGATTTGTTTCAGGGTAAAGACAACTGTCGTCATCATCACAACTGTCGCTTGAGCTCTCCGATATTCAAAGAATATTCTATGTACGAACCTGATCGCACAGGTGCCCGATGTTGCCAATGTCCTGTTCCGACACTTCTGTTCCCATGGAGATCTCGGCGGCCAGTTTGACCTCTGCCTCGATTTCCTCGGGGAGGAGGTCCGACAGATCGGAGCCGGCCACGTTTGTGCGATCGCCTGGAGACACATGGAGACGTTACTTAGCAATACAGTCACTGATGCTTTTATGCAGGTACCGTACTGCTGCTATGCAGGAAATGCATATGAAATCCATACTAGGGACTAAAAGCACCTCAGCCTCTGATGAATCATTCTAATCTCTATTATTCCAAGCATCCTAACTTTGCAGAAGTGCAAAACTAAATCACTGGAATACCCATTTAAATAGCATTTTACAAAATAACTATTATTTATTAACTATTATTATTTTACCAATTTTGCGGACAGCTTTGCAGTAGACCAAGTTGTCGGTGATGACCTTCCCCAGCTCGGGAAAGTGCCAGCCGTACCACTCTCTGCAGCGCATGATGTAGTTGTTGAGCTCCTTATCGAGGTCGTCCAGAAGAGCTGAAGAGACAAAAATAAATACTCAGTCAGACTGCATATTTAATTACACAACAACCGACATTAGTCATCACTATAGCTGACTGTGATAGGATTTCTGATACTCCATGGATCGAAAAAATTATCTATTCATTGAGAAAATAAGAATTACTTAATCTTAAATCATAAAAAATACAACTTACAGATGGCCTGCACAATCATAGTGTCCACTTTGTCTGGGCTGAACTTCAGCTTGTAGCGGGATAAACTGGAGAACACAGAGAAAAGAGGAGTTATTTCATGTGGCAAACTACTTTAGATCTTCCTGTGCCTGCGGAGAGACGGTTGCCGCAGTCGCGTTCACGCCAACGCCGCATCTATGTGCCGTCTACCTGTGAGCTAATCCGAGGGACATGGCGCTGATCTCCCTGGGAGGAAGTCCGGTGATGAGGCTCTCCATCTGGCCCCGGATGCATCTCATCAGCTCGAACACGGTGGAGTTGTGGACACAGCTCAGGTCCAGCTTTTCCTGAAAACCAGAGACTGTTAGAGACATATATAACGCTTAACTACTGAATGATAAACGTAAATATATAATACACTTACTTTAATAACCCCGCCGAGTTTTGCATCGCTGATGGCCAGCTGCTCGTGAGCGTCCTTGGCGACGACTTTCTTCAGGATTTTCTTCAAACTCTTGCCGATTTTTCCCTCGGTAAGAGCAGTGGCAGCTGAGTGGGAGAGGATAGGAACATGGCATTAAAGGTACAGTGTGTAGGATTTGGCGGCATCTGGTGGTGTGGTTGCAGGTTGCAACCAACTAAATACCCCTCCGCTCACTCCTCCCTTCCCAAGACTGCGGTAACGTGACCCGCCCCGTGAGTGCAAAACCGTGGTAACGCTGTTCTGCTAATAGACCCCCCAAAATGTTACACAGTTCACCCAGAAAACAGTCAATGGAATATGCCTGAGGGGGAATTGCAGTGAACGTCTAACCGAATACTGTGTAGTACCTCACGTTTTTACCTCATAGTTAACACATCACTGACCACAGATCTCAGGTGTATATTAGTGCACAAAGACGTGTGTCATTACCTGCTAAGGCCTCTGTTGTGTCCTGGAACTTCTCAAAGAGCTTCAGCTTCACACTGGCAAAAAAAACAAAAAAAAACATTCTTCATTTAATTCACATGATGGCAACTAGGTAATTCCATGATTTCACCTTCAACATGGGGCCGCACAATTGATTGAATAAATTAAAAAAAATTAAGTGTTACCCCCCCTTTTTTTTTAATCAAAGCAAATATTTAAATAGAAATACAATAATTTTTTAATAATTTATATTGTGTTTTATGCAACCACCCACAATAGATGACAATAACAATGTAAAAGGATAACATTTAGAATTTTTGACGGTTGTAATGCAGCACAACATGGAAGTGAAAGCAGCACTCTATGTATTTAAATGTGACACTTACACTTTGTTCGCCTTTTCGGGAGTTTCAAACTCCTTATACAGGCTGTCGACCTGTTGCAGCTTGGATTCATCAAGGACCTGAAATATAACAGAAAGCTCTGTTAGTTGTCATTAAAATAAGATCTGAGCAGCACTGACTGAATAAATAAAATTCAAATAATTATGAATTATTAATAATAACAATAAATATATATATAAAATATTAAAATAATAAAAATAAATTGACTTGACACTGACTTTACTTGTGCACCCAGTAAAAGCAACACTCCTTGTAAATTAGTTGTCATTAAAATAAGGTCTGGGCAGCACTGACTGAATAAATAAATAAAATAAAATAATTATTAATTGTTATTAATAATAACAAAAATATGTATATATATATATATATATATATATATGTTAAAATAATAATAAAAAAAATCGACTTGACACCGACTTTACCTGTGTACCCAGTAAAACCAACACTTTCTGTAGATGTATTTATAGAGGTGGGTACATTTTCCTTTGATTATACAACAGAATGAATATTTACTAAATTATTATATTACATGCATGTGAGAGTGAGTTAGATGTGCATGCGAGTGTGAGTTCAACATGCACACGTGGTTGCAGGGCCTTCACAACGTGCATCAGCCTGAGCATTGGCTAAAACACTCATATACGAGCTAAACATATAAAGTAGCCTGTTTAACATGCCTGAGTACAAAAAAAACATTAATTGTGTTAACTTTCAGTAACATTACATTAAAGTGAAGCAGCACGAGATGCAGGCAGCTATCATGGGGAGCTAACCTAAGCTAGCTCATGTAGCTAACAGGTTATTTCTGTAGATAAATGTGAGTAAATAGATACATACTTTGAATATCGCGTATCCAGCGGCGGTCTCGAACAACACCAACATGTTGGCAGCAGGTTGCTTTACTTTACTAAAGCTTTACAATGCTCTCTAAGTGGAGAGACTGTTCTCTGAAGCCTCCTCCACGCTGCTGCTGCTGCCGCTCTCTGACTCTGACTGGAACACACGTGGTGAGAGAGAGAGAGACGCAGAGACCGGAAACTGATGGGTTGCCATGTCCGTTCAGTCAAAACCCCCCGATATCACAAATCTTCTTAGTTCTTGTTCTTCTTTGGTGTTTATTGGTGGTTGGCAAACCAGCTTGGAGGTGCATTACCTCCACCATCTGGACTACTGGAGTGTGGAGCAGGAGATTGGCAGAAAAAAAATAATAGTAATAATAATAATAATAACAATAAAATAAAATTAATAATTATTAAAGAAAATAACAATAATAATAATAATAATAATAATTAAATTCTCTCCATTATTCCTGTTAACCTTAAGTAATTAATTAGAAGATTGTGTACTTTCTTAGATGTCTTTCCTATCAGATTCCCCATTGTAATATTTCCATCATCTACTCCTGATAGCAATTCCCTTCTTTCTTTGTCATCATTTTTTTTATTATTATTTCAAAATTACAGTATACACAGTAACAGCAGAAAACATTAAAAACATTTACATACAAAAGAAGCAGAGTGAAAACATAAACAAAGAGCTGTGCCAAACATAAAAAGGACAACAGAAATGAAACAAAACCAACATAAAATTAAAAAAAACACAACAAAAATAAATAAATAAATAGATAATAATGAAAAAAAGACCACACGAGAGTATGACAATAATTTCACTTAAAAACTTTAAAGATATTGCATACATTCATTGTTTTCATTGCTTTTTTGTTTTGTGCGGAAGAAATTGTTGACAGATATAATTCCATTTCTTTCATAAATACAAAGAAATTAGGCTTTTTTTTTGGTAAATTTACACTTGTGAATGTGGAACTTTATTTTATTTTATTTTTAATTTTGTTTCTGCACAATCCCCTGTTTCACACTCCAGTCCAGAGGGTGGTGGTAATGCACCTCTAAGATGGTTTGCCAACCTCCAATAAACACCAAAGAAGAGGAAGAAGGAAGTGACGAACGTGTATAAATTAGAGCAAAACATGCACATGTGAGAGCTGCATGGTGGAGAAGAAAACCCACGTTTACTTCACATATACTAGAGTATAAGTGTGGAAGTATGAGTGAACCTGGACTTTATCCTCCTCCCGACTTCTGTTGTCCTCCTCCCAACATCTTCCAGCCTCTCCTCCAGCAGCAGCAGCATCAGTCCGGCTCCAGCAGCTTCCAGCCGGGCATGTGGAACTGGACGGAGACCTCCACGGAGCCCAGCTGGGACTACAGAGGCCAGGCTGAAGGGTATCATGGGTCTGGTCTCCCATCAGGACGAGGACACTATGACCTGAAGCGTCCACATGGTGAGTAGCCTATATACAGTTTACTATTAATGATGATCAAACCACAAATGCTATCTTGCATGAGAATTTACTGTACAAAGATATGTCACACAAAGATATTCACTGTACAAAGATAGATGACACAAAGATATTCACTGTACAAAGATAGATGACACAAAGATATTCACTGTACAAAGATAGATGACACAAAGATATTCACTGTACAAAGATATATGAGACAAAGATATTCACTGTACAAAGATAGATGACACAAAGATATTCACTGTACAAAGATATATGAGACAAAGATATTCACTGTACAAAGATATATGAGACAAAGATATTCACTGTACAAAGATATATGAGACAAAGATATTCACTGTACAAAGATAGATGACACAAAGATATTCACTGTACAAAGATAGATGACACAAAGATATTCACTGTACAAAGATAGATGACACAAAGATATTAACTGTACAAAGATATATGAGACAAAGATATTCACTGTACAAAGATAGATGACACAAAGATATTCACTGTACAAAGATAGATGACACAAAGATATTAACTGTACAAAGATATATGAGACAAAGATATTCACTGTACAAAGATAGATGACAAAGATATTCACTGTACAAAGATAGATGACACAAAGATATTCACTGTACAAAGATAGATGAGACAAAGATATTCACTGTACAAAGATAGATGACACAAAGATATTCACTGTACAAAGATAGATGACACAAAGATATTCACTTTACACTGTGTGTTTTGCTGTCATGCATCTAACTTCAGCCTTGTCTTCAGGTCAAAACTTTGATCGTAAATGGCATCAAGGTGGACATCGAGGTGGAAGACAGCATTATGGAGCTCCCAACAATCATGTGAAAAAGGTACCTATCTGTGGAAACTATACATTGTTTATATATAGATGGACAACGCTTCTCCACTTCCTCCCAATGTACAAAAGTGAAGCTAATGTGTGAACTGATGTGTCTATAATCCACAGCAGAGAAATAAGAAAGAACCAGAGTATTCCTATTTTTGTGACACCTGTGACCGGGGCTTCAAAATCCAAGAAAAGTACGACGAACATGTTTCTCAACATGTCAAGGTAATTTGATATATCTATCAAGTATGTTGTGCTTTATTTCATGTCATTTATGGAAATCAGCATTCACACTGATGACCTCCATCAAACCTCTTTCGTAGTGTGCTGTGCCTGACTGCAGCTTCATGGCTCATGAGAAAATCGTCAGCATCCACTGGAATAATGTAGGTAAAACAACTCGCTGTGTGTCTGAAACTTATGCTCTCAGTAGTTTCCTCTGCTGATGTCATTCTTTTTATGTCCTGACTGCAGACCCATGCACCGGGCGCTAAAAGAATCAAGCTGGACACACCAGACGAGATTGCAAAATGGAGAGAGGAGAGGCGCAGGTCAGTATTCATTGTGTGAATGCTTTTCAATTGAGTTCAGATTGTTGTATATTCATAGATGTTGCCTATGATGTTAACTTGAGCTTTAATTCGTCTTTCCAGAAACTTTCCAACTCTTCAGAATATCGACAAGAAGATCAAAGTGATGGAGGCGCGGGAGGAGACGGGAGCCGTTCTAAAGACAGCTCAGTTTGGGTGAATGCACAAATTTCTTATTTTCTTTTTTATTGCAAACAAAAACGAGTATATTTGGACTCATTTGTTTTGAGGCCTGAGCTAATCTGATCTAAATCTAAACCTTTATATATTGTTTTCACAGGCGAATGAGAGGCAGAGGACGAGGACGGGGTCGAGGTCGTGGCTGGGATAACAGAGGGTTCCACGGGCGACACCCTCACCCATCAGACAGCAGCGTTACAGAGAGACCTCCACAACTCAACCAGCCCAGCAGGGACGGGGATCCACTGGGAGCGCTGGCCAGCAGTGATCATGGTGAGGGACTCATCTGACCACAGTATTCAAACAAGACTCTCACATCTGTGTCGTCTGGGACTGATTCAAACTACTGTTGGTTTGATATTGCCTATGTTGTAACATTAACTGTAATGGTAACTTGATATGTATTTCAATGTGCTTCCAGACTCGGACCGAGAGGACCCAGCTCCTGAGTCCAGGACTGGTGGCCTGGTTGTGGCCCCTAAACAGATGAGCTCAGCTCTGGGCTCCCTGGTGGCCAACTACGGCTCCATGAGTGAGAGTGATGAGGAACCAGAGGGTGAGTTTGACCCCATCCTCAACCTGCTACAGATCAGAATGGGTTTTATATTATCTTATCTTTATCTATATTGTCGGTAGGTTGGTTTTATAGATTGGGAAACACTTAAAATATATTATTATTCTCTTTCCTTGTGTTTCAGCTACCCCTATTCAGAGAGCCAGAGACCTTGTGCAAGAAAACCAGGCTCTCCTAAACACAACACCACTAAACTCTCATGAAAGAGGACCTTCCAGAGGCCCGGAAACCTCTCCACAGATTGCAGAGGCTCACAAAGACGCCCGCCATAACTGTGCCCATCACACACCTAACGGCAGAAGAGGAAGAGGAAGATGGGGAAGAGGAGGCAGGGGTGGTAGAGGAGGACACCAAGATACACCGCAGACATGTCGTCCCACTCTACTTGAGATGGTAAGATTATACAAGCACATTTCACAGGAGTTTGCATATTCTCCGCGTGTTAGTGTGGGTTTGCTCCGGGTGCTCCTGTTTCCTCCCACAGTCCAAAGACATGCAGGTTAGGTTCATTTTTGACTCTCTGTAAATTGAGCTTTTCTATGTTCTTTCCCTCTGTTTAGTTGCTGGCCCAAGATATCCGCCATGAGAGGAACGTCCTCCTGCAGTGTGTGCGCTACGTTGTCCGTAACAACTTCTTTGGCCTGGAGAGCAGACCTCAGGACCAGAAGGGGTTAAAGGATAAAGTCACACCAGCAGCTGTAGAGCATGAAGGGAGGCAGGAAGAACCATTAGAGGGCGCCAGGGCTGTGCCTCGGTCTACCTCTCTGGGTAGTGGAGAGAGAAGTTCAGCTGAAGTTAGTCATCAGGAGGATTTAGAAACAAATAAAGCTGTTGTGGTTGACCAGGACTTGTGTTCAGAACCATCCAAGGATCCTCCTGTGGACTCTGAGCAGGCTGCAGGGTGTTTCATCCAGAACGCTGCGGAGACAACAGTCAAAGACTGCAACGGCCTCTCTCTGACGGGCACAGATACAATCAGATCTACCTCTAATATTTATGATGATGAAATATGGGAGAGCCCTGGTGCTGTTATGATTTAGCAAATGACTAAAATGACATTTTGTCTTCCAGAGGTTGATACTCTGAAAATTGTTAGTTTTCAAGGACTTGATTATTTTTGATGTGATGTTAGTTTGACTAACAACATCCCGTTATATTTTTGTAACATACTTTATACTGAAGAACAATTTTTTTTTTTTCTTGTGAAATAAATAAATAAACTCTATTGATCATTTTACAGTGTACAAATGAATTATGGATGTATGTTTATGATTTGCTGTGTTGTACAGGGTGTAGCTAGAATTGGAAAGGAAATCCATGTTAATTATACACTTAATAAAAATGTAATTTGTAAATTGATAGTTAATTCAACTAATTAATAGTAATGCTATAATTGCTATAATGCTATAATTTGTTATTTTAACAGTTTATTACCGCAAAATTTTTATATACTACATATATACATATTTGTTAATCTAGGGCATCAAATTACCTTCCCTGTTTTCTTCTGATCTAGACCAGTGGTTCCCAAACGTTTTCACATCAAGGACCCCTAAACTGACAAAAATAGACCACAGACCCCCCTTTTTTCTTTTTTGAGCAAATTAAATACACAAATAAAGAAATCATAAATAACGAGATGTAGTGTTCTGACTTATTCAGATGACTAATGATGTATCAAGTCTGATCATTTTGTTATATCAAATCCGATATAGGTGTTGGTAAGGAGTCCATATAGGTTAAATAGGGATGCCAAATCTTCAGAAAGGTGTTGTGTTAATTTCTCAGGGTATATGTGATCTTTTCAAATGGAATGCAGCTGTTCATTTCTAAAAGCCATCTAGATATGAGGAGATGGGAATCAGACTTCCATGTAATTGCTCTACACTTTCTGGCGATGCATAGAGCTATTTCTGAAGACTTTTTTTGAAAGTTTCTTAAAGGTGTACTAATTTCCTAATAGGCAAATTTGAGGATCCAATGGGAAGGTAAATCTTGTCATAATGTCAGAGAAGTCCTGCCAAAAGATATTAAGTTTTGTACATGACCTGGTGCAATGCAAAACCGAGCCCTCCTCTATATACCACATCTAAAACACATATTTGATATCTCAGGTCTATATTTATGCAATCTCTGTGGTGTGAAATAGAGTTGGTGAAGACAGTTATAATGGATCAATCTGTATCTAGCATTAATAGTGGCTGACACACTTTTATGGCACAAGTCTGACCTAATCAAATTTTGCTTTTAGATGTTTTATTACAGAAAGTTTATGAGACCCATGACCTATGGATGGATATCATGGATATTATAGTGAAAATAAATATTGCTGAGTATTGCTGGGAACCCCCTCAAGGACCCCACTTTGAAAACCACTAATAAACATATTGAATGATCATTTTAGGCAACGTGTAGTCCACTTTTTGCAGCCACTTATTACCTGTGTGCGACTCCTCTTCTCAATAGACGATCTTCGCAGTGTTCTGAGCAGCAGCAACGCCACGCCGAAGATCGTCTATTGAGAAGAGGAGCCACTCTAGTTGATCTTCAGCGCCCCCTTGTGTCCAAACAGAGGCTAAAACTACTTTGCATATCCTGTTTCTCTGACTCAGAGTAGATGACGGTTATGGGAAGAGGAGGCTAGCCGAGCTGCTCTGCATAGATGCTCGTACTGCGGGACAAAACTACAAGCAAGGTAAAGATATATCCACCTTTATTAAGTGTGTGATCATAACAGAGAGAGAGGACTAGTTGTATTAGCTTGTAAATGTTCTTTACAGCTCCTGCAAAGACACTTAGCTGTGAGCTACCTGCTGCTAGCTACCGTGTCATCAAAGCAGCCTTTTCTTTGTAACTGAACACCTGCTTCACAGCCAGCTGGATGACTCCTTGTAGTCAAAGTGGCTGCTCCAACAACCATCTCTGTTTTCCAGACAACCCTCTATTAACCTCTTATAACTCCTTTATAACACAGTGGAGGAGAACAGCTGTCAGCTCTGGTTTCATGCTTTCTGTTTTGCCTTGGACAGCAGCTACTGTTATACTTTAAAGGTGCAGTAGGTAGAATATTTTTTTGGTATCATTGGTCAAAAATTACATAGTAATCTTTCAGCATGTTGTAGTTCAAGTGTTCTGAGA
The DNA here is from genome assembly GCF_043250625.1 of Sebastes fasciatus. Taxonomy (NCBI): domain Eukaryota; kingdom Metazoa; phylum Chordata; class Actinopteri; order Perciformes; family Sebastidae; genus Sebastes; species Sebastes fasciatus. Next base: position 9,887,917 of record NC_133818.1, on the reverse strand, counting down.
GAAAACTAGACTTCCACACTTCCTCTTGGCTCTGTTTTCAGGTTTTATAAAAATATATAGTCGGAACCAAGATGGCCACCTCTTATTGCTACCACATACATCTTAGCTTTCACAATAAAAGCCCTGCATGAAAGTGTTGTTGGCAGCCTGTAAGAAGGCCATTACGAAGAGATGGTGTAAGTCAGAACCAACTACAAAAAATGAATGGCTGAAAATTGTGAATGAAATATATGATATGGAACTGTTAACCCATAGAATAAGCTACTATTATACTTTAAAGGTGCAGTAGGCAAAATATTTTTGGCATCATTGGGCAAAAATGTAATAGTAATCTTTCAGCATATTGTAATTCAAGTGTTCTGAGAGAAAACTAGACTTCTGCACCTCCTCTTGGCTCTGTTTTTAAGCGTTTTAAAAATATACAGAGTCGGAACCAAGATGGCCACCTCTTATTGCTCATGGATGTATTAAAAGAACTGGATACAGCGTTGGAGACGGGGCCCCGGTCATTCCTATGAGAGTTGCTCAGTGGCGCATGAAGCCTAAATGGCTCGACTTCCGTCACATGACTTGGTCACGGGGTCCCAACGTCACGCCGTCGTCACGGCTTACGCTCCAGCCTCGGTCTGGGTCTCACTTACATGAACGGAGGAAGGGAAATAACTCTGGATTCAGCTATTAGTGCATTTTACAACTTTAAAAACTAAATTTTTTAAATAAGGGCTATTCAAGTGTTCGTATGGGGAGTTGATTCACTTAAAAAAAAATTATCCGCTGAGTTACAGACGTCTCTTTCCCAATGTAAGTCTATGGTTAAACATCACCTCTATATTTCTTTTGTTTTCATAACAGAAAAAGGCTGATATCCAATGATGGATGGGTATGTGTAAAATTACATAACTGATAACCGTTACCAATACCATTATTATTCTTATTATGATATAAAACTGTGTTGTTCTGAGCACAACTGACTGAAGTGTGGATCTCCAGGTTTGCAGGGGACATGCTGAGCGGCGGCCGGGCCCTGCTCGGCGAGGACAGCTCGGTCATGGCTCGCATGCAGAAGAAGTTCTGGAAGACCAAGCAGGTCCTCATCAAAGCCACGGGCAAGAAGGAGGACGAGTACGTGGTGGCGTCAGACGCTGACCTGGACGCCAAGCTCGAGGTAGGAGAGGAGAAATTAACTGAAGCTTTAAAGGAACAGTGTGTAACATTTAGAGGGATCTATTAGAGGGGGGTCATGTAGAGCCTTGTAAAAGTTGGTTTGTTCACTGAGGTAAACAACAAGTGGATATTGTTTACCAGAATGTATTGTGTGTCATTCTGTATCCGCAGAATGAATACAAGGAAATGTGTGTCAAAACATCAGCAGCGTGTTGGCACAAGGTGTCCATTGTTTGCAGAGATCCTTTTTTTGCTGTCTCGTTAATTATAGGTGAGATGTCTCACACCACATCACAGCTGTGGAGGGGATGTCAACAGGGTACAGTTTGTTCCTCTGCCTCTCGGCGGTTCAGCAAACGAGAGCGGACAGTTTGGATTGGCTGAGACCCCGGCTGGCATTTAGTTGTGACAGGCTGTCAGACTGCCTGGTCCTGTGAGGCTAGAGTTTCACTGAGACGTGGCTTTTGTTCGCTGCGGAACGAGATCAGGCCTCGTCTGTCCTCCTTGTCCCCTTGTTCGTGAGACGGAGACAAAAGTCCGAAAAGAGGTGTTAAAAGACAGGCAGAAGGAAGAACCACATCCAGAGATCCCACCCTTCCTACATTTCCTCTATTTCCTTCCTGAATTTCATCTCGACTCTGAGCCCTCTGTGGAGCAGCAGAGCACCAAAACCACCAGGGCTGATTAGATTTGGACGGCAGCCTCACAGCTAATATGATTTTATCTGTTTTTTATTATCACAACATTGCCTCTGTGCATGTTCACATTTCAAAATTGAAGCAGCGTTTGCTTTGTGACCTGTGAGCTACCAGGATGATCCGATTTTTTTAACCCTAACCCTTTTCTATACATTTTTGTCATTTTTGTATTAAGCATCAGTACCATTACTAAAACCTCTGTAGAATCTAGGTCTTACCTATCCATAGAGACCAAGATCATGCATATAGACCTGGTAGTTGTGGAGCTATTCTTGATTTATTGTCTGTCTAGACAAACCACATCTTCCAGCACCATCTCAATTAGAAAAGCAGAACTGAACGTAGTGCACACTCTGTTTTTCCCTCTGCCTTATTGCTGTGACTCAGACGGAGAAGCTCCCATGAGATAAACATGATCTTTATGAATCGATCACCAGTATTGGACATCCCACTAATAACCATTAAAGAGGTGTGTTGTGCAGGAGCGGTGACCTGTACACTGACAGGTGTTAGGCCGCCGCTGAGGCAGACTGACTGAAAGTAGTGGCTGTTTATTCTGCTGTTAATCAGTAACATGTTCAAGTCGCCTCCTCCCTCTGCTCGTCTTTATACGTTTCCACTGAATAACAAAGACTCATTAGCTTAGCTGCAGTTTAAGGTATAAGACGTATGAAACCTGTGTTGTCTGAGAGAAATCGGCAGCACTGGAGTGGCCTCCAAATCTTGTGTTGCTATGACACACACTCATCATTTAGTCACCGTTGTCGTCAACCAGATGGGAGGAGAGGAGGCCGACTGCCAGACAGAAATGTGTTGTGTTAACTGATTGAAATGTTGGAGTGCTGCCTCGCAGAAGCATCACATGTCTTGAAATAAGTAACATGAAGTGGACAGAAAATCTCAAAACTACATACCTGTTTAAAAATGGACCTGCTTTGAGAAAAGGGTCTGTGTGAAGTGTTCTGCCCGTTTGTCTCTGCAGTTCTTCCGCTCGGTCCAGTTAACGTGCACGGAGCTGCTGAAGGTGATTGAGAAGTACCAGCACAGGATCACACGTGAGTGACGGTCACAACTAGACTCCAACGCAGATTTTACTTTACCCGGACTTTAAGTTGCTTTTGGGAAACAGGGCCCTGGTCTCCCCTACTCAGAACAAGTATTAAACAGTGTTAGGTGTATTGTTACCACCACGGTCATGGTATGAGGAAGTCAGCTATGAAACTACATCTCTCACTCAATCACTATTCTAAAAAGATAGTTACCAAGATTGAGGTGCTTTGTGTGTTCTTATATATAAAAACTGTTGCCGCTGGGTTTAGGAGATTTACTAAAGACTCATGTAAACACTCTATGTTCTCGTTTGGTTTTCCTCTTTAAGCCATCGTGCCCTTTGTGTACATGTTGGACTTGAACTTTGACCTCTTTCCGCAGGCTTGTCTCAGGAGGAGAACGAGCTCGGCCTGTTCCTTCGCTTCCAGGGGGAACACGATCGCACAAAGGCTGGCAACATGATGGACGCCACCAGCAAGGCCCTGTGCAGCTCCGCCAAGCAGAGGTCAGCCGCGGAAATCAATGAAATCAACATATACAGTGCATTCTAATCGAATATCTTTTTTAATTTAGAGAAATTTCATGAAATTGTATCTTTTTTTTCCCCCATAGGATGGCACTCTGCCCGCCACTGCACCGCTTGCACCAGGAAGTGGAGACGTTCAGGCGGCGCGCCATCGCTGACACGCTACTGACTGTCACTCGTATGGAGAAGGCTCGCACCGAGTACAGAGGAGCTCTGCTCTGGATGAAAGATGTCTCCCAAGAACTGGACCCGGACACCTACAAACAGCTGGAGAAGTTCCGCAAGGTCGGATTGCGCTTGTTTGGGATGTATCGTAATGAGCTGAAGTATGTGTACGTGGTTTTCATTGTCTTGTTTTTTGTTTAATAGGTCCAAAGCCAGGTCAGAGGGACGAAGAGCCAGTTTGAGAAGCTGAAGAATGATGTGTGTCAGAAGGTTGACATGCTGGGAGCTAGCCGCTGCAACATGCTGTCCCACTCCCTCTGTACCTACCAGGTATGTTAGCCTATACAATATGTAGTCACCAGTGTACACTCCCATTGAGTATCTTGATCTGTCTACTCGCTTGTTTGTCTTAAGCCCCTTTTCGACGGCAGGAACTTTCCTCCATAACTAGGAACCTGTCTGAGGGACTCATTGCGTTTCGACCACAGGGACCAGGGTCTAAATTAAGTTCCGGGGCCTTTTTACCCCCAATAAAGGGGGTCAGAATGAGTCAGGTAGCTGACAGCAGAACCTAACTTTACTGTTAATGTTATCAAACACCTCCACCTCGAAAGTTCCTGTATTTCTGAAAGTATTACCCCCCGACCAGGGCCTTTTTTGGGGGTAATAAGGCTCCATAAAATGTCCCCGGAACTTAATTTAGACTCTGGTCCCTGCAGTTGAAAGGCAATGAGTTTCTCAAAAGGTTCCTAGTTCTGGGGGAAAGTTCCTGTGGTGGAAATGTGGCTAAACACAGCAGATGATTTACTGTGGAGACAGACGCTCTCCGCTGCATTTCATTCATTACATCCAACGTGCATCAGTAAATACTATGCAGCAGTAAATATCGTCACAGTGAGACAAAACCTAGACCGCTATGGAAACACAGACAACAATGGGCTGAAGGAACCTTTTAGTTCCTTGAAAAGGGGACTAAAATAACCTGGAACTACTTAGTGGAAATCCGGCGTTTCATGTCTTTGTCATTTATTCAACATGTGCTTTCCTGTCATGGCAGACCACTCTGCTGCAGTTCTGGGAGAAGACGGCCCACGCCATGTCGGGAATCCAAAAGGCCTTCCACGGACATGTGCCGTACCAGTTCACCACACTCAAGGTACTTCAGATTAAGAGTGTGCAATCACAGACGGACTGCAAAAACATGCATGAATACCCAGCTGTAACTGCAGCAGCTGAAGTGATCTGTTAATACACGTCCCTTTTATGACATTTAACTGTATTCTTTGTTCCTACAGGATCTGCGAGACCCACTGGAGGAACTAACAGACGCACAGAAACAAGAGGATAAGAAGGAGAAGCCTCTGCAGAGCAACACAGACAGGTGAGGGAACATTAAGTAAAAAGAAATGTAGTCCTAACACATCCTCGCATATCCAGTAGGGATCCACGTGGCAGCTGAGAGCTTTAGAAGCAGAGACTGCAGAGGCTACTGCATCGCTAAAAATAGCAAAAACCGGGTCCGTAGATAAGGCACTTTCTCATTTTTTCCCCTCCTCCCTTCCTCCTTCCTTCTTCCTCAGTCTGGTGTCCTTGGATGACGACAACAAGCCATCAGGAAGTGCCTCTGGCGCAGGTATGTGCTGCCCCCTGTAGGCTTAAACACACAGTTAAAAGTGACGTTTTTTTATCAGTTACTTTGGCACAATACCTCAAATGATTTTGAATGTAGAACAAGAAATGAGGGCAAGGATGGATTCAACAATTACAGACAAAACAAGCAATTTGGTGATGTAATTTTGGGCCACAGGAAATGGTATTTTTCAGTATTTTCTGACATTTTATAGACAAAACAATTGTTTTTTTTCATGTTTCTGTGTAAGCACATTTAAAGAGATGCATAAAAGAATCAAACTCCTTTTATGTATGTACTTGGCAAATAAAACCGATTCTGATTATTCCAGAGAAATAAATAATTGGTAATGAAAGTAACAATAATACACAGCAAGCGGCGGCGTCTGTGGTGTGATGAGGCTGATCCAAGTTTTTCCGAGAGTTTTGTTCTTGTAAATTTGTGAGTTTTTTCCTCATATATTTACTACTTTAATCACAGAGAATATCCAAGTTTTTTCTCGTAAATCTCTGAGTTTTTTCCTTTTAAATTTGTGAAAATGTTCCTCGTAAATTTGTGAGTTCTTTCCTCGTAAATTAACCACTTCAATCTCAGAGAATATCCAAGTTCTCTCGTAAAATTGTGAGCTTTTTTTCCTTGTAAATTTACCAAACCGTCACACAGAAATCTCATTGAGGTGTTGCGTTATGTGTTTAGCCATTTACATGCAATATAAATACATCTTCAAACATCAAGACCAGGTACTGTAATATAAGAAGCCACTTTTTAACATGTTATTTGGACTGGATATTTCTGTTTATTGTCAAATTAAAAGGAGTGTCATCCTGCTGTTTCTGATGTGCCCTCCTTTCCAGACTCCACCCACGGCAGTGTTGGACAGAGCCAAACCAGTGACAGTGGTAAGTTTGTCTGTGAGAACTCCTCCAGAGGTATTGGTTCTATAGCCAGCACTTGTATAATAGTACAGATGTGTACATTGTTGTTGCTGACTGTGGGCCGGATGATCCTCTGATCTCAGTGCACCAAAACACCACCAAACCTACTCCAGCCCTGCACGACCTCAGAGGACTGTCGGCAAGCTTTGATGACGACCTGATGCTCACGGCGTGTGATCTGCCACCGTCGCAGTTCCCTTTCCAGCGCAATGAGCCCTGGGGGTTTGGAGGCCTCCAGTCCGGCCTCTCACTGCCGCCCGCCACCGGTAAACCGACCCGCGGTTTCTTCTACCTGTCTTTTCTGACTTCAGGCTGCCTCGCTGGTTCTCACTTCTTCACCATCTCACTTTGCTTGGTTGTGGCACAAATTCACCTCTCATGGGATTTCAACTCTGTGTTTCAACTCTTCCTTTTGCACTTTGGATCTGGATGCCTGTCTGGTGCAAGAGGCTTTGTTTCCTTCACTCTTCTGGGACACTTCTATGCTGAACTCGGTCATATTTTAACATATCATTGTGAATAAATCTTACTAACCTGAATCTTGCCAGTCTTTCTAGCATCAGATCACTCTTGTTTCTTCCCAAATCAAATTCATAGAGCTTTTTCATAGCGGGAGAAGCACAGGTGGAACTAATAACATTAATAATGGGTCAACTCCAGTAATTACTGCAGTGCTTTGCAGCCATCGATGTCATTAGTTGTGCACCTGTGTCTCATAAATCTGCTGAGAAATATGTCGTCACTCCACATTTTCCACCGGACTAGAGACTGAACACTTGGCTTGATCATCAGTATACAAAGATGGAAAATACAACATGTTCTCAATAGAAATGTCTGAACTGAAGAAAGTTTCAACCCTCTGGTCTAATCCAGCCCCCCTCCTGTCTTCTCTCCTTCCCTCTAGGTGGGGGTCTGCTCTCAGGTGGTCCGGCAGGGCTGAGAGCGGAAGAGGAAGAGGAAGACGGAGAACGGGGCGACATGGCTTTCCTCAAAGACCTCCTCAGCCCCGGCCCGGGGGCCAGCGACGAGTTCAGCAGAGAGTGGCAGGACGCTTTCGGGCTGTTCGACACTCCAGGCAGTCCTCCGCCGAGCACGGGAGCAGCGAGCAGTGAGCTGGCAGCAAGTAGTGGGCCGCCGCGTCCGCCCTCAAACCCCCCCAGCCCCACAGGCTTCCTGCCCTCCCAGCTGCTGGACCACAGTCTGAGCTCTACAGGTCAGCCAAACTGCACTCTGCTGGAGGGATGAACTCACTGCAGCACGCTGACCAATCACTTTCTTCTTATCCATAGATATATATACATAGATATATACATACAGTGAGCTGCACGGTGGCACAGTGGTTAGCACTGCCACCTCACAGCAAGAGGGTCGCTTCTGTGTGGAGTTTGCATGTTCTGCCCGTGTTAGCGTGGGTTTGCTCCGGGTTCTCCGGTTTCCCACCACAGTCCGAAGACATGCAGGTTAGGTTAATTGTTGACTCTAAATTGCCCGAGTGAATGTGAGCGTGTCTATATGTATGTTATTAACCCTGTTTTGTCTTTTAGGCTGGTCAACGCCGCCCATGTTCCAGGCTCCGCCCCTGCAGCCTCCTCCTGGTCAGAACCAATCAGCTCAGCCGGCGCCAAGTTCAGCAGCTAACGGTACGCTCTTTCTCAACCTGAAGCTGTCGCGTGCATTATTCCTGTGTGGTAATTTAATCAAATCCAGATTAATTTAGGAATATGTAGCTTTTAAGGAAAATACCAGCTGAAATAATGAAAGTTTTCAAACTAGAAGGTCCTTCTGTGTGGAGTTTGCATGTTCTCCCTGTGTTAGCGTGGTTGTTCACTACTGTCAGGATAAAGTGACCGTTTTATAAAAATCATATTTGCTCAAAGTTACCGACTGCAGCTTTAATCTTATCGCCTCAAACCAGTCGCTAATCCTAAACTTTCTTCTGACAACGTGTGTGCAGCTGCTCCAGGTGGATCCAAAGACATGTCTGCCTGGTTCAACCTGTTCGCAGACCTGGACCCCCTCTCCAACCCCGACGCCATCGGGCGCTCCCCAGACGAGCTACTCAACGCCTAAAGCCCTGTCTGTATCTGTGTCTGTGTGTCTGTGTGTGTGTGTGTGTGTGTGTGTGTGTGTGTGTGTGTGTGTGTGTGCGTATGCAGCAGTGTATGATTTCTTTCACAGGATCTGGATGTCAGCGAGTTTCCATGTCAACAACCAAGTAAAAGAACACACACTAACAGTGAAAAACACACACATGCGCCTGCATTTCGGAGAGAAATGTGTACATATCCACACTTGCATATACATATTTGTCTTACACTGGAAGGTGTTATTTTACACTGGAAAAGGAAAGCGGTTGTTTGTCGTCGCTAAACGCTCCTGGCTGCTCCCTGCAGCGTTGTAAATGACTGTTAACGCACTACACGTGAACTACTGACTCATACACGCAGCAAACCTCCTGCGGTTTGCGTCAGCTTTCAGTTACTGCGCCCTCTGTCAAGCTGAGAGAATGTTTGGCTTCCAGGTTTGTTTTGGAGCGCCGTTGTGTGTGTTTTTCTGTGCGTTATTCATGTTTGCGTTGTTTGGGTGTGTGTCGGTTTGCTGTGTGTACACATCACGGGACCCAGGATGTTAAAAAACCCCTCTATATACTGCTTAATGTTGTTTAAACATCGTAGCACATGATTGTCACGTATGAATGAAGAGCGTACAGTGCATATATTTATATATATTGGACATATTGAGCCTGTATTTGCACACAGAAACAACATGTGAATCTCAAGCTGCACCAGGGGTCTGTATCACCGCTTATCCAGCTATCTTTGGACCATTCCTGACAGTATAGATGCTTTTACACATCTCTGCAGCGCAGGATTAAAGGGGAACACCACCCAAATTCCAATATGTTATTTCCATGACCGAGGAAAGTTCAATCAATCTACGTGAACATGAGCTATTCTCTCTCAAAGCGAGAATCCTGAGAAGTAAATCTCAAACTTGTGATGTCATCAAGTATTAAATGTGGAGTTGCCCCATAGACAATGAATGGGAGACCAACAGAATGTTTTTTTTTTCTTTATAGTTAGATTATGCTACTACAGCGCCACCTATTGGCCAAATAGCACCAAATTTGACTTTGTCAGTCTACAGCCATTAGTTTTGCAGGTATTTGATCATAAACCAAAGTATTGGATAAATTGTAATTTTGACCTGATGATGGCTGTGATACAGACCCCTGCACAAACTGTGGATGTTTGAGACTCCACCAGATAAATAATGTGACGCTTTATTGATCTCTATATGGAGATTCTCCGTTTCCTGTCTAACGGTCTAAAGGCAGCGCTGAACTGTGAGCCGTCTGCTCTCCGGAGAGGACTGATGGCGTCATAATGACGGCCTGATCTGGAGTCAGATTACAGGCACAGCGGACGTTCACACTGTCCAAACTCTCTGTGGCTTTTGCGACACCAACAGTCTCTTCCTGTTTTTCCGTCAGTCCACCTTCATCCCAGATTCCACTGGCTCTGAATGTAGTGTAAAAATAGGACGCGTTTGAGTCCCATCTGTCTTTCACATCTCACAATCACAAGTCCAAGGCCAAGAAAAATGTGTGAAGGATGAAATTTATTTTGTTTTCTCTTGAAGGAAAAGTAGGACACAGGATTGGATTATTTTTGGGGTGGGTGGGTTATTTAAGTCCTAAGAATCTGCAAATAAACGACACCTACGCTGCATTAAAATGTATTTATTTTCAGATTATATCACTGTTTCCAAATTTCAAATCTCAAAAAAGTATTTGTTGTGCAGTACACTGAGGAGCTTACGTAACACTAAATACTGTAAAATACTGTATTTTTAACTCTGTGTTGTGTATTTTGAGAATTCACAGATGAATTTTGGAAATATATTATTGTTTTAAAGGAAAAGAATCAACACTGGAGAACTGTTACCATGTCATAAAATGGATTTCTAAATTATTTTATTTGTTTTTGAGGGAAAAAAACTACCAAGGCTGACATTTTTGAATGTTTCCGAAGATGAAGATGCAGAGTCGGGTTGCTAAAATGTATTTTATGGATAATATATTGAAGTTGTCGAGATGTGAAAATCATGTCCACATGCACCAACTGAAACCAAATCCTCAGTTAGGACATTTTTGTGCCTGTATAAATCGCACTCAATGGAGCCAAGTATGGAGGACGAAACCTGCCAAAATCAAAATCAATCAATAAATAAATACATGACTTGATAAGTAAATAAATTACAATAAATGCAGCAAAATAATATTAATTAATTGATAAAATGTGACATAAATTGATATTTTGCACTTGCAATAAATAAAAAAAATAACAAATATATACATACATTTAAGAATAAATATTACATAAATAAAAATAAATACATAAATAAATAAATGCAAAAATAAATGTCATTAAATGTAGCAAAATTATATTACAAATAAATGTAGCCATTGATTGATAAAATGTGACATATATGGATATTTCTATTTTGTTTTCTGCATGAGTGACAGCAGAATAAATAAATAAAACATTTAAAAATAAATATAAAATAATGCAAAAATAAATACATTTAAAAATTATTAAAAATAAATACATAAATAAATAAAAGGGAAAATTAAACAGAAGGGTAATTAAATAAGGGAATTAATACAAAAATATATAAATAAACAAGCAAATCAAAACAGAAATATCAATTTATGTCACATTTTATCAATTAATTAATGGCTACTTTTATTTTTAATATTTTTGCTACATTTAATGACATTTATTTATTTATTTTTGATTTTGGCAGTTTCCATCCTCCATATACAAGGTGATCGAAGTGCATCATGGGAAAAAAACCCTCAGAAAAACATTTTTTATACGAGCTGCATATTAGTATCTCTACTACACAGTAACTGTCTTTGTTTTGTTTTTAATGTGACACATGAAGGAACTCTACTGTTGCTCAGATCACAAGGGAAACTACTGTATTCTGTCACATATTATGTATTCTACTGTTGATTTACACATTTAAAAAAAAAAAAAGAATGTATTTCTCAAGTCAATCACAAATGCTTTATTTAATTCAACTATGCCTTTTTATTTCACTCGAGGGGTTTAACAGATGAAAACTTGGCAGTTCTGTTTCCAATAAACTGGACAAGCAAACAAAGAATCGTTGTGTCGAGCCTCATTCCAAAATGCTGTTTATCCACTTTGAAAAAGAAAATAAATCTGCGTTTCCACAATCTGCTCTTTCAAACTACTTTTCTTTTTTTTTGTAAACAGACGTCTAAAAACGACAAATGTCGCCGTAGGTGTGATTGTTTTTCAGCAAGTGGATATCTCATTTTGGAACAGAACTCTTCGTTTCTTCACTTATTTCATTTTTCGTCATGCCAAATCAGGTCATCCACACTTCGTCTCTACCTCTACTCTGCTACAGGTTTACATCATTTCCATTGTGTGAGGCTACATAGATAGCAGCTGTTGGTTCGCTCTCTTAATAGTAGTGTAGACTTGTTAGTGTGCGCTGAGAAGTTAGTATATCTTTGTATCCTATTCACTACAACCTGAGATGGACGATGTAATCTATTCTGGATTAAAATTCTCTGCAGACCCAATTACACTCCTGATAAATAAATACATTATTATTCACAATAATGAGACATGTAATAATTCACAGTACTCAGCGGAGAAAAAGCAGGAGGGGAGGAGGAGGAGGAGGGTATATGGTACAATTGTTGACTCATTCAGATACATATCTTTGTCAGCCGATAATACAAACACAGTGTGCCTCTATATTTACAGATCCAGTACATTCCTATCCCACCGTAGCAGGCACAGTCAAGTAGTAATGACATTTACAGGAAGATGGGCCGCGGCATGGAAAGGCTGTCCGCCAACAAACTACGCTGAGAGTGAGCTCGTGAAATACGTTCAATTTCAGCGATTTCAATTCAAAAATATTCAAAAGATAAAAAAACAAATGTTTCAAACTAGTAAAGAGAAAATCTGCAAAATAAAATGCTAATTAATGTGCTTTTCCATCCACTATTGTATGTGTGGGAGTTGGAGATCACTGCAGAAAGGGGCGCAACAACATGACATAATAATAATAATAATGAACATTAAAGGGGACATATCAGCTCAGTAAATTTTTAAGTTCGTACTTGTATTTTGGGTTTCTACTAGAACATGTTTACATGCTTTAATGTTCAAAAAACACATTATTTTTCTCATGCTGTCTGTCTGAATATACCTGTATTCACCCTCCGTCTGAAACGCTCCGTTTTAGCGCCTGTCTCTTTAAGACTTTGAACTCTGCTTATTGTGATGTCATTTCTTAAAGTATCTTCAAATTTGTATCTTCAATTGTTGACTCTAAATTGCCCGTCTCAATGTGTCAGCCTTGTGATTGGCTGGCGACCTGTCCCCCCCCGTGACCCTTAATAGGATAAGCGGTTACAGATAATGGATGGATGGATGTCATTATGGTCTGCAGTGCAGTATTTGGGTTCACCAGCCTCTCCGTGCTCGGGGCCCTGCAAGCCAGAAGGGAGCCCCGCCCTGCGAGGACGACTCCCTCCTGGACACATTTCACAACAACACTAGCTGAGCAAGACAAGAAGGGGGAATCAGCGTTACAGTGACTGTGAGGGGAGGAGAGAAAAGAGCTGGAAAAAGGAGGAACAGAAAGTGGATGGACGTGGAGTAAAAAGGGGACGTTTTGAGCTGGCGCTGTGGGAAGGAGGGGCAAGCAGACACAGGTTGAACACGCTGCACACATCATAGCCCTGGCCTGTGTTTCCCATAGATACACACCAGCCGGCAGGGGACCAGCACACTGCTACCAGTTAGTGTAACAAAGACATCAGCTTGTACCAGTCAGCTTTCACTGGAAATCGCTGATTAAAGTACAAAACAGATGATTTAGGTCCCAGGTGGAGTATTGTTTCTAAGCGTGGGCTGCGTACCACCATACTTGTACATTTCCTGCTCGTCCCTGCCTTTCTGTATGTATCTATGGCCGTCATAGTGCAAACATCATGTGTGTCATGCTAAAGAAACAAACATGATCCGAGCACTACGCTGGTTTAGCGAAACTGAGCGGTCTAAAATATCAGGCACATTTTTTTTTAACTTCTCCTTGTCGCGACCGTTCAAGTTTTGCTACGATATATCTGGCAGCACCGAAAATTAGCCTCCGTGGTCAAACTCTTGGTCTCCGAGGAAACCGGCGGCCTTTTTTTTTCTTTTTTTTCTTAATAATAATGGAAGGCATATTTTATATCAAGAGAAATAACTACAGATAGAAAAAGAGATATGTCCGTGGAAAGGCGCCATGGTATAATACGATGAAATCAAAGAGTCTGTCCTTTTCCTCCCAAAAAACAGGAACATAACCAGCACTAAAGGTAGAAGAAAGCGATGAAATGTTAGCTGCAAACACCCGCACAGGGCTGCAGGACTCTCACGTTGTAGTCGTCTGAGGAGGAGAGGCAGTGGGAAGCGCTTTTTCAACAAGATAAGGACATCAGAGAGAGCTTAGCTGGCATGCTGAAGGCATTTTTTTGGAGCAGAAGGGTTGTTTCGTAGTAAATGTTTTCTGATTTTGAGGGGCGGGGGAGTTGTTTTGGGGGGCCCTCAGAAGCTCTCGGGCTCCTCCAGGAGGCAGGGCTGGGTGGACAGAGGCACGAGGGACGGGGACAGGCTTCGGAGGCCCACCCCGGAGCGAAAGCCGAGGTCCGGGGCGGGGAGTAAGGGCTTGAGGATGCTGACGAGGCAGAAGGCAGAGCCGCTGTTGGGGATGAAGTTGACCTTGTTGCGGTCGGGACACAAGAAGGGAGGGATGTCCTGCAGAGGTTTGGGCCTGGAAACACACACAGGGACACATTTAGCCTTCATGACAAGTGTACTAATACTGGTGGTCACCTTTACAAGAAAGAAGGTATTGTTTACATTGACCCCGAATAGGATAAGTGGTTACAGATAATGAATGAATGATAAAAACAAATAGTCTTGGGGAGTCTTCTACTCACATGGTCTCCTCTGACACTCTGACTTTCTCGCAGCCCTCTGGAGGTTCTCTCTTGAACATGTAGCTGTTGTTGGGTCTGGGGGAGGCGGCGTATTTAGGCAGCGGGGAGTAGGGGCCCAGCTCTGAGGACAGGCACAGAGGGGAGGTCAAAGGTCGGCGTCAGCGACAGATCACGCTCAAAGAGACTTTGTGTACAATATTCATATAGTAGTGTGTGTGTTGGTCACCTTTGTCCTCGTAGGGGCTGCCTCCACCCGTGTCATTGAGGACGGTGAGGTAGGAGGGCGAGATGGAATCGGGACGGCTACTGCAGTTGCTATGGTTACCGCTCAGGCCGCCCCCTGAGGGAGTCTGTGTGTCGATGCTGCGGGTGCTGCTGCTGCGCTGTGGGGGGACGGGCGGGGGTGCGCGGTGCCCATCTGGGACATCCTGTGGCTGTCGTACAAACACACAAACGAGGTCACAATAACAAAGCTGCACCGGGGGCTTAATCCCCCGACAGTGGTGGTGAATCATTAAAAAAAAACCTTTTAAATTACGTCAGGGAAGAACGAAACATTAAACAGCACATTTTAACCCCAATCTGTTAGTTAGTGGAACTCACAACGATGGTCTCGTCCTTCTCAGGGGTGTCTCGGATGATGATGCGTTCGATCTCCTGGTTGAGGCCCTCCACGCTGTTGCGGAAACGAGGGGCCGATGACTTGGATATAGGGATGGGTATCAGGATGGTCTTGGGCATGGGTGACTGCAAAACACACAACGCACACATGGCTGCAGTTCATATACATTCTGCACATATTTACAGATGTTGAGCTTTGACTTTTAGCTGCAGCGAGCAGGAAACTGCAGCCACAGACAGGAAAAACATAAATATATGCTTCATATTTCTGGCCTTATTGCTCAGCCCACACAAGGGAAATTACAGCTGCACTTGTTCTACTAACATAAGCATAGACTGCGGAAGCAGGGGGGCCTGATATGATATTTTTATGAATAAAAGCCTGAATTGTGTCCGTGTTTCTTCTCAAAACTTGTACTTCAAAAGAGCCAAACGATATTGGTCACCGCCACCCACTCCCAATGACTGCTGCATGCAATTTGACTTAGCGACGTTGTTTCGGAACCATGGACAGTTTGTTGTGTCAAGAGGGTGCATGTGTAGGTGCGGCGCTGTCCGTAGTACTGAAACGGCGGAGGATCGATAGACAGAATGACGGTTTCATAGTTCGGTTTCTTAGCCTGCTTGGTTTTGCAAACAGCTTTTTCTACGTGCTGCAAACAGCTATTCTACGTGCTGCAAAAAGATGTTTCTATGTGCAGCAAACGCTGCAAACAGCTGTTTCTAGCGCCAAAAACAGCTGTTTCTAGTGCTGCAAACGTCTGTTTTCTACACACCGCAAACAATTGTTCCTAGTGCAGCAAACAGCTGTTTCTAGCGCCATAAGCAACTGTTTCTAGATTGCCGCAAACAGTTGTTTCTATGTGCCGTATAAAGCTGTTTCTACCACTGCAAACAGCTGTTTCTAGAGGGCTACGCACAGCTGTTTCTAGAGGGCCGCTATGAAAGTACAGGCAGCTTAATGAATGCACATGATTTGCCCTCCTGCGACCAAAAATAAATAAAACATGAAACTTATTTATTTCAATAGACCGCACATTTTGGAAAGCAGAGGGAAGCTCGTCATCTTGATGTTACTTTGGAAGTGTGCTCCTGCTAGCCGGTGGCTCTTTGTATCAGTTAATGAGCTTGTCAGAGGTATTGTGAGAAAAGTTGCATGATAACTCAGCCAGTCCTCCTTTCTCTTTGTCTCATGAGGAGGCCCAGAAAGCAGGACAGCTGCACTCCAGCAGACTCCACAGGGAGCAGAAGACCGGCCCTGCCGCTGTCAGCGACACAGCACCATGACAGGAGTACAGTACGTGAGTGTCTACGGCATCAGAGGAGCCCAATTTAACTGACTTTGCATAGACCAGAGGCCGTAAAAAAACCCCGACGTCACATTTTAAATTAACAGGAGACACACGTCAGAGACAAACGGGGACATGAGGAAAAGTGGGACGTCCTCAAAACTCTCTAGATCGGGGAGCCAACCTAGTTCCTCTCACACACACACACAGTCTGTATTGATTACCTGCGACTGGATGATGGTATGGCTGCCATTGAACGGGGACTTGCGGTCTTTATCCCTCCGATGGCGGCTGCTGCGTTTGCTGCGCTGAAGCTGCTGACGCAATTTGGCAATCTGGAGAGTTTCACAAGACACAGACAGATACTGTATGAGTAAACACATCTTGTTCATGGTGGTGCAATGAGCGATAAAGCGATAGAAAAAAAAGCATTTATTCACAACACAAAAGAGCATTTTTTTCTGTCCAACTGGTTGTTTATTTGGGCTATAAAATGAGGAAGGAAACTGACCTCCTTGAGCTGGTCGGTGCTCCCACAGGAGGCCGAGCGTTTGTGAGAGCCCCTCCTCCTCTCATCTGCCCAGGCCCTGGGGGTCTGACACACACACACACACACACACACACTGGTTAGAGCTAAATATTAAACATACAAGTAAAAAAACAGCTAAATTTAGCTATATTTATTAAAGTTACCAACTGCAGTTTTAAGCGAAAACAGAACAGAGACAACACCTACGGCAATTCTGAAATGTCTGTTTGACCACTCTGGTTTCTGGACTGAGATGACCCGCTGTTAAAGAAATCTCTTAAAGCTTCTGTTTGACCTGAGACTGGTTCAAAGTCAGTCTGTGAGTGATTGTCTGAGGCAACGCAGCGCGGTGATGCAACCGTCTGCAATCTCTCTAAACCTCTTTGCATTGATTACCTTCTTGGCTTCGCTTCATGATATTTTGTACAGACATTCCCAACTCCCAGAAGAGGAATCCCACTAACTTTGACGACCCTTTGACTTTTCCTCTAGTGACACCCATCAGGTCAACGTTTGTATGTGTCCAATACGTTTGGTTTATGACCAAATACCTGCAAAACTAATGACGTTCTCATTAATCTGAGCTGTATTGTACTTATTTAATATTTAATGCATACATATTTAATATCTGTTTTATAAGTTAGTTTTTTGTTATGCCTTGACATATTTTCAACAGTTTAAAGTTGATTTATATTATTTAAGTAGAGGTAATCAATAAGCCCTTTTGGATTTTTTCCTTTCTCTGCACATAAATTGTCATAATTTATGTCATTTTGTTTGATTTTAACCTTTACATACAGAGAAAAACTCATGCACAACCCACCTAAACATCACCACACACAGACAGACATAAACTCACCTGCGTCGCTTTGTCCCTCATGTAGGGAGATTGTTGGTGCTGGCTGTCGTCCTGAGGCCAAGGACCTGTCAGGTGAGAGCCAGCGAGCGCGCCCTGTGAGGGCCACAGCTGGACGCGATGGCGGGAGACCGAGAGGAGAATGGGCGAGCGGGGAGCGCTCAGAGGGAGAGGAGGGGGACGCCGGAGGACGCCGAGGACAGCCGCAGGAAGATGCGTGAGGTTAAGGCCACTGATGCAGTCTGAGCAGGAAAGAGAGAGAAGATGAGTTAGGTCTGCCAGTAGATGTCAACACATGGTAAACACGTCAACAAATCAACAGACACACAGCTGGCCTGCAGGATAAGCTCATAGCGGTCTTGCTCTGTCTGTCTAGGGTTGTGTGTGTGTGTGTGCATGTGTGTCTGTGAGTGTGTGCGTTGCCAGATTGATGCTAATCCGTCCCGTGCTGGGCAGAGCGGATATGCCCCCCTTGAACACAGCCCCCTGGTTAATGCCATTAAAACAGCTTAAAGCAGAGGAGGAAGGGGGGGGCATTGAGGGCAGGTGCTGCCCGACTGACCCTGATTCAGAGCAGCAGTTATATGTTTTGCGTGGGTGCACGGATCCACTGGCACCCATGGGACCTTGCAGAGTCTCAGCCAGCATCATTTCTATTTTCAGATTCAAGTTTTGCACTGGAAACCAAAACACAACAAACCTTTAAAAGCCCTTAAAACAATGCTTTTAAAGGGACAGTGTGTAGGATTTGGCAGTAACTAGTGGTGTGGTTACAGATTGCAACCAACTGAATACCCCTTCGCTCACTCCTCCCTTTCCGGAGAACTACGGTGGCCTTCAGGTAACGTAAAAACACTAAAGGCTCTCTCTAGAGACACTGTTTGGTTTGTCCGTTCTGGGTTATTGTAGAAACTTATGAGTTCAACTTTTTATTTGTACAACGACAAAATGACTATTTCTTCTTTTAAATGTTACATAGTGTCCCTTTAATTTATCTAAATTTAAAAAATATGTATATATATATATATATTTATTTATATTATATATGTATTATATATTATTGTATATATATATTTATATACTATTTAAAAAATAATATTTTTAAATTTTAAAATGTATTTGTTTATTTATCTAATACGGTGTTTCTCAAATGGGGGTACTAGTACACCTAAGACTACTTTTAAAAAAATGTCACCCCCTGTGCGCGAGACTTTTTAAAAATGTAAAATTAGAAAATATACCCCCTGAAATAATTATACTATAATAAGTTCAATAAAATGTTTTTGAATATAAGTTTGATAAAATACATTTTATATTTAATATTCCTATTTTTAATGCAATCGTTAACTACCGCAACAAACACATTTTTTTTTTAAATACCAAAAATGTTTTTTGCTAGTTAGTGGGTAAAAAATACCTCAAAGAGGGTACTATTATTGAAATATATATTTGAGAACCACTCATCTAATACATTTTTGGACACATTGATGGGGAGGAAAGGCTTCTTAATAACAACATACTGTACATGCAGCGTACATACAGACGCACAGGAGCGTTGAGTGGCAGTGCAGGTCCAGGAGCTAAATTTGGCAGAGGCCTTGACCGGCACACATCACTGTTGCTAGGGAACGGGGCCGACTGATCTTCATTAACACACAACCGCGCTTGTGTTTGTGTGTGTGGAAGTAAACAGGGGTTCGGGCATCAGCAGTCTGCTAGCAAAACGCTCAGCGATCTTTATTTTGACTGCTGCTTTTCCTGTCTGTACACACAAATCAGCAACCCACGGCAATGTACTGTAGGCTGACAGCCATAGTAACACTGCTAGTAGTAGCAGTAGTAGTAGTAGAGGTTACTTGGTAGTGTCTTAGGTTTGTGAAGGATATAAATTAAATTTTTGAAGGAGCTACACTTTAAAGAGGACCTATTATGGTCATGTTCAGGTGCATATTTGTAAATTATATAAAAAACATTATGCAAATGTGTTACTTGGTGACATCACCACGTTACGGAAGATAAGCCGGGACTTCAAGCAAGGCGTTTCAGGCAGTACAGGAGCAGTGTTTCTCCCTTTTGGTGTGGACTTTGTAACTTTATATATATTGCAAATTGCTGAGTTTTATAACCAAAAACTAAAGCAATTAATTTATTTTAATGAATGCAATACCTTCCCTCATGAAAGATTGCTCCCTGACTATCAAATCTCCAAGCAATGGCATGTACAGTATAAGGTATATGCATATACAGTAAATGTTGTTTAACATTTAACAAGAATAAAATCACTACTGATATTTTTCCTGTTACAGCACTTCAGAGTAAAATCCCTACTGATATTTTCCTGTTGTAGTACTTTCAGAATAAAATTACTGATATTTTTCCTGTTACAGTACTTTCAGATTAAAATACTACTGATATTTTCCTGTTGTAGTACTTTCAGAATAAAATTACAACTGATATTTTCCTGTTACAGTACTTTCAGAATAAAATTACTAATGATAGTTTTTCTGTTGTAGTACTTTCAGAATAAAATCATTGCTGATATTTTTCCTGTTACAGTACTTTCAGAATAAAATCACTACTGATATTTTTCCTGTTACAGTACTTTCAGAATAAAATCACTACTGATATTTTCCTGTTACAGTACTTTCAGAATAAAATCACTACTGATATTTTTCCTGTTACAGTACTTTCAGAATAAAATTACTGATATTTTTCCTATTACAGTACTTCAGAATAAAATTACTACTGATATTTTTCCTGTTACAGTACTTTCAGAATAAAATCACTACTGATATTTTCCTGTTGTAGTACTGTCAGAATAAAATTACCACTTATTATGCATATATATGTTGTTTACTGGGGAGACAAGCATGCAACCTCCCCACACATATCATCACCTGCTTTATACACTTTACTGCACATATCTGTGCATATATATATATATATAAATATATATATATAGATAAAAACATAGAAAAATAGACTAATGTCAAAGTGAAAACAAAACAATGTATTCATCCTGATCCTAATTTTGTACAAATATAAAAACAAAATAACTGATTGCCTCTAAAGTTTAACCTCCTTTACTATAACACACCTACATCATTACTAGCGCAACCACTTATTATTACAATTCACATAATTACATATCTACTGTATATATATCTATATACATATAGATATAGATATATTGCAAATTGCTAAGTTTTATAACCAAAAACTAAAGCAATTAATTCATTTTAACGAATGCAATACATTACCTCCCTGAATATCAAATCTCCAAGCAATGCCGTGTACAGTATATAAGGTATATGCATATAAATACATGTTGTTTACTGGGTAGACAAGCATGCAACCTCCCCACACATATTATCAAAACATAGTAGTATACACACTGCATATATGACAGAAGAGCATCATGATGTCTGTGAGAAGAGAAACACACTCACCTGCAGAAATGGTCTCGTGCTGTGCTGCATGCAGAGGTGATGGAGGTCTGGAGCACACCTCAGCCTCTGTTGCTATGAGACGCTACTGAGGATGCTGAGGATGCAGGAGAGGACCACTACTAGTGAGGAAAGCCCTCTCACATATAAACAAGCACATAGAAAAGATAACAAAACGTCTACGGGTGTAGTAGTGATAGAGTTAGGTGTCTCAATGGGCGTTGCTGTGCTCTCCTCCTCCTCCTCCTCCTCTTCGTCGTCGTGGATGGATGTTTTTCTCTCAACCTCTGATGCGGCACGACGCTTAGGAGCAGCTACCGAAGATAAACACCGTATAAAAAGAGGATTATTAACGTCGTTAAAACCCGGTGAATGTTCGTGATGGTGTCTGGGAAGAAAATAACAAGAGAGGGGACATAAAATACAAGAAGAAGGGATATAAAGAAGAAGAAGAAGAAGGCGGTGATGCTGGGCTAGCCTCCGTTGACAAGACGGTGAGAGGGACCAGTGTGAAGCACGGAGAGATTACACTGTAACACTTCCGGTTGGTGTTTTCATAGTAAAATCTGTCTACTATGTTGAGACTGGGTAAACCATGTTTACTTTGTTTAAATGTTATATATATAACATTTCTATATATATATATATATATTTAATTATTATATATATATAGTATATAGTATATATATATATATATATATATATATATATATATATATCGATATCAAATATATAAATCAAATATATATTTTACATTTATCCGCACCAAGGTTTATTCTTACAAGGCTCCAAGCAGCAAACAATTTAAGTAGCCAAATAATTTTCATTTACAAATTAATTTGTGTATATATATATATATACATATATATATATATAAACCACATTTATTGTGGGTTAACTGGCTAATTTAGTGTTTAAATGTTATATATATATATATATATAAATATATATATATTTATATATTTAATTATTGTATAGATAGATAGATAGATAGATAGATAGATAGATAGATAGATAGATAGATAGTAACAATATTGATCCCGAGGGAAATTCAAGTTTCCAGCATCACGGTTCCATAGTGCAAAACATGTTAGTAAAAAGGCAGTAAAAAAGTTAGTAGTACAAAGTACAAAAAATATACCAGATATAAAAATACAAGGAGATGAAGAAAACTGTTAAAAGTGAATATAGTGCAGGGTAACAGATGTGACACACGACTATTAAAGAAGTGTATATAGTGCAAAAGAGACTGTTAAAAATTAGTATAGTGCAGGGTAACTCCAGGGTAACTTTGTGTTTGAATGTTATATAAATATATAACATTTATATATATATATATATATACTATATACTATATATATATAATAATTAAATATATAAATATAAATAAATACTGTATATAACATTTAAACACTAAATTAGCCAGTTAACCCACAGTAAATGTGATATATATATATGTATATACAAATTAATTTGTATATGAAAATCAATTGGCTACTTAAATTGTTTGCTGCTTGGCTGCTTGTATAGATATAGTATATAATGGTGCAGATTAATGTAGGAATATGTATTTAATTTGATTTCTTTTTATGTATTTTATGTGTATGTTGTGATTTTGCAGATATTTGTATTTATTTATTTTTATATTAATATTATTTTGCATATAGGAGTTATTTGATTTGATTTGTTTGTTGACAGTGTTCATGTACAAAATTAATAAAATACTAATTACAAAAAATAAGGTACTGTTCACCACATTTTGAAATATAAAACACCTAAAAAAGAAAAAGAAAAATATTCAAGAAGTGCAACAAATTAAAGCATGCATTTGTTGCCAATATTAACTTGAGCTCCCTCAAATAATGTGAAAACTTTTATCTGAAAAAATTCTATTGAAAAAACACTCCCAATACACATTTTACACATTTTATTTTGAAAGTAAGTTTGTCAACTTCCGTGCTGTCTCGAGCGGACTTGACGCTGCCGAGGGAGAGCTGTGACGTAGCGTACCAACGCTGCGCTGCTCGTGCTGATGCTGCAGTTGCTAGGGCGCGTGGAGCAGACGGCGGAGAAGTGATGTAAACAAGAAGAGGAGAGAATGTCTCCACCACGTGGTCACTCTAGAACCTGACGGTGTCATCTATCTCTGTACAGTGCATATCTTTGTGTCATCTATCTCTGTACAGTGAATATCTTTGTGTCATCTATCTCTGTACAGTGAATATCTTTGTATGAGATGACACAAAGATATTTACTGTACAAAGATAGATGACACAAATATATTCAGTTTATGTCACATATCTTTTTACAGTGAATATTTTTGTGTAATCTATCTCTGTACAGTGAAAAACTTTGTCACATATCTTTGTTCAGTGATAAGACATATTCATATAAATATATTCATATAAATACATATTCCCACATTAATCTGCACCATGGTTTATTCTTATAAGCAGCCAAGCAGCACATAATTTAAGCAGCCAATTAATTTTCATATACAAATCAATTATATACATATATATAAAACATTTACTGTGGGTTAACTGGCTAATTTAGCGTTTATATGTTATATATATATGTATATTTATATATTTAATTATATATAGATATAGTATATAGTATATATATATATATCAAATATATAAATCAAAATGACAGTGATAAGACAAGATATATGACACAAAGATATTCACTGTACAAAGATAGATGACATAAAGATATTCACTGTACAAAGATAGATGACAAAGATATTCACTGTATAAAGATAGATGACACAAAGATATTCACTGTAGAGATATATGACACAAAGATATTCACTGTACAAAGATAGATGACACATAGATGTTACCCTATACTTACCTGGTCAGGTGGTAGGTTCCAGTTAGGTGAGGCTGAGGAGATGCATTAATCTATGAATAAATGGATTAAATTACAAAGTATTTCATTATTTGACATTGGAATTACTTTGTAATTTAATCCATTCATTTATAGATTAATAAATCAGTTTGTAAACAAAATTATGAATGGCTATTTTTATTGTACAATTAGATATTAATCAATTAAATTCTTTATTACTTTTACGTGACTCCTGTGGTCCTCCATACTTTCAATGGCCTACAAAGTATGAAAAGATTTATTAAAATGCACATCAGAGAAAAATAGAAATAGGCAATAAACAGCTGTCAGTGAGCTTTTAAAGGAACCGTGCAACATTTTGGGAAAAACCTCTATTTGGAAGCAATTATCTCTTTTTTAACTTCTATATAAAATTTCTACTGATATTTTTCCTGTTACAGTACTTCAGAATAAAATCACTACTGATATATTTCCTGTTGTAGTACTTTCAGAATAAAATCACTACGGATATATTTCCTGTTAAAGTACCTTCAGAATAAAATTACTACTGACATTTTTCCTGTTACAGTATTGTCAGAATAAAATACTACTGATATTTTCCTGTTACAGTACTTTCAGAATAAAATTACGACTGATATTTTCCTGTTACAGTACTTTCAGAATAGAATTACTACAGGTAGTTTTTCTGTTTAAGTACTTTCAGAATAAAATCGCTACTGATATTTTTCCTTTTACAGTACTTTCAGAATAAAATCACTACTGATATTTTTCCTGTTACAGCACTTTCAGAATAAAATTACTGATATTTTTCCTATTACAGTACTTTCAGAATAAAATCACTACTGGTATTTTTCCTGTTACAGCACTTTCAGAATAAAATTACTGATATTTTCCTGTTACAGTACTGTCAGATTAAAATACTACTGATATTTTCCTGTTGTAGTACTATCAGAATAAAATTACCACTGATTCTTCCTGTTACAGTACTTTCAGAATAAAATATCTTAAACCCAAATGAGACATATCCTTAACAGATATAACCAACAATTATTTCATACATTTATTGAATTTTTTTTCTTCCATATTGACTTGAAAATGTTTACAGAAACTGTACCGAGCAGATGCATAGCAATGGAATCAAAGGCCGTGTCCATTGAATGCAAAACAGAATTCCATAAAAATGATGCAAATATCAATGCAATACACATACACGTTTTTTTTTTCATACAAATTACAGATTACAAAAACATAAATGAGATCTTTTTCATATGCCCTGAAGCAGCGCTGAAAATACAGAATGAGTACGATGACATTTCAGCACGCCTGTACAGCGCTACGCCCCCGGCAACTCTTAATGCTTGCCGACGTAAGGAAACACGACACGTGCACGCTCACACACACTGAAATCAGTCATTCGAACATCGAGGGAGATGAGACGACGAGAAGCAGAAATAATATCCAGCGTGCTTCAGAAGGGGTTTGGTTTCTTTTTAGACTAGTTTCTGAGAGTTCAAAGAGCAGAATCTGGGCTTTCTAGTGTCTTTCAGTCACATACAGACAGCTAAACACACGGTCCACAGTGAGGTCAGGTGATAGTGGTACAGTGATTGAGTCGGCCACTGTAACAGATCCCTCCATAGTTCGATTCTGGTGATTGTAGCGTTAAAAAGACCCCACAGTTTGAGCCATTCCTGGTGTAATTGTGCAAGCAGAGGAGTTCCGTGACTTTTCCAGTCAGCTGGGATTGATTGTTAGTGTTTGTGCCCCCCTAAAAATAGTCCAGAGAAGAAGGAAAGAGAGGAGGATTGTCATCCGTTTTCTCCTCTTGATAGTGTACGGTGGATTGTTTACAAAAAAACGATTGTGACAATTCATAAGTGCAACAGAGATTAACATATCAAAATAAAAATAATGGAAGCGGTAAAAACATCGAAAGCATCTAAAAGCTAAATCCTATTGCACAATTAAAAATTATGATACAAAAAAATGGATACATAGTCGAAAAAAAATAAAATAGGTAAAAATTGGTATTGCATACAAATCAAGGAAATAAAAAATGTATTTGTTCTGTCTTTTAAGACCGCCAATTCTTTTACTCTCGAACGCCGCTTAATGCAAGCACAGTACGAGAAAGTGATTGTTTTTCATCGCCTTTTTTTAAGTTTAGAGACCACTTTCTTGTCGTGGTCGCAACAGACAGGACTTCTAAACACTGATTTTAGTCGGTTCAAAGTGCACATAGAGAGAACGAAATCCATTCGAAAACGTTGCTATGTTCGTGAGGGTGAAGACAAAGGGAGATTAATAAAACACGGAAACAGAAGCTTATAAGAATGCTGCATAGCTGGATTCCATTTAAAGCAATGCCATCATCAGAAAGACACACGGGAGTGAGACAGACCTAATTACTGTACACGATCAGACTCGACTGTTTGTTCACAACACACTCCATAGCTTCCTCTTGCTGATTTAGAGCTCAACAGACAGAAACCAAAAACGCTCTCTGCTTATTTTTAAATTTTTTTTTCTTCCAGTCTTGTCAGAGAGAGTTCACACGTGGGTGTCGCTGGGCTCGCTGGCGAGGCTCCCGCCCCGCAAGTAGATGGCCGAGCTGGACTTGGGCCGGTTCTGGCTGTGAGCTTGGCCGCGGGACGACCCGTTGTTGTTGACCTCCGGCCCCCTGGTGTCCGTGGAGATGACCCATGTGGTGGGTCGCCACTTCTTCAGGGAATAAGGCGTTTTGACACGCTTCTTGATCTTGTCGCCTCCCGCCCCCAGGGCTCCGTCCGGCTGTACCAAGCCCTCCCCTGGAAAAACAGGAAGCAACACTCATCAGTCACTTGTGGCGAGTTTTTATACCAGTGAAACCTATTCAATATCAGTCTCCTGTACGTGGCCTTATAAGACTAGGTGTCCTTTAAAAGGTCACTATTAAAAGGCCACTCCGGCAATTCAGTATAACACTTCCATAAAGTGGGGAAATATTATATATTTTTAAATGGCATTAAAAATCGAAGCAGCAGATATCCTGACTTTTAGTCCCTAGTCAAGCTCCAAAGGATCCTACATTTCCCATATTGCAACGAATATAGCTTTTTTTCCCCAACTCCATGCTCCAGTATGGCCCTGTTGAGACCTGGCGTTAACATGCGTCCTGAGTGATCCGATCACAAGTGGACAGCTTTAAGTACGTCTGTTCACGCCTGGCATTAGAACGAGTCTCCACATGCTTCTACCGCTATTTTTCCAGTTACAGTATTTTCAGAATAAAATCACTACTGATTTTGGTTAGCTCAGATTCACCAAAGTCACACAGTAACACAAACAAACTAACCGATTGAGGCCGCGGTAGACCAACAACTCCTGTGTTCTGTGAGGTAAAATTACTGTTTTTTTCAATAGAGTCTGGTTGCTTTGGCGAGAGCATAGACAACGGCTTCAGTTTCCCGTCGGAAACATAGACTGTGTAGCTGAAAATATAGTGAAAATATTCTCAATATAGCGTACAATTAAACTGATATTGATATTTTTAGGTGGCTAAAATCAGTTTTGCTGCTGCACACAGCAGTACATTGCTTTGGTTCTGTGCTGATATTCCTGTTCCCCCAAATCTTTGACCAAATCATTTAAAGATATTTATCAAATAAAAAATGCCAAACAAAATGTGTCTTGTGTGAGGTGTTTGTGTATGAAATCACCTAGTGAGGACAGGTCCTGTGTAGTAAAGGACAGGTCCAGGGAGTTGGGTCTCTCCGGCCGGCGGGCTCTGGGCTGCCTGAGCAGGGCCTCGCCTCTCATGGTGACCGGAGCGTCCCGCTGGGGGACGGCGATGGCGGATCCCGACCCCGAGCTTTCTCCCGGCGGCCCCGTGGTTTCCCTGCTTCCTCCCTCCCCGCTCCCTTCCTCCTCCCCTCCGTCGCTCTCTCCTCCGCTCTCCCCGTCCCCCCGGCCGTGGCCCGTGTTGCTGTTGTTGTTGTTCGTGTTGGGTCGGGCGGAGCGGAGAGCCGCGACGCTCGACGAGGACGCGTCCCTCGGATCGGGCTGCTCCCGCTCGCGGCTCAGGAGCGGCTCGTGTTCGTCGGGGCTGGCCGTGATGACGCCGAGGCTCAGGCGGCCGTCGTCTGACCTCAGGGCTACGGACCCGTTCTGAGTGACGCCGGATCCTCCGAAACCCGTCGCTCCACCTGCAGCCATGGATGAAATCCCGGCTGTGGCGTGACCGTTAGCGGCGCCGTTAGCGCTGCCGTTGGCGTGCGTGTCTCGTAGAGCGGGTGTGTTGTTTGTGCCAGTGCTCCGGTGAGCCTCTACAGCTGTGTTTGTGCCCGTCACCGCACCAATGTTCATCTTTGTTCCCTCCACCTGCCGCAGGTTGGACTTCCCCGAGCGTCCAAACTTGAACCTGAGCGAAGACGACGAGGACTCCTTCTTGGTGGGCTTGGTGCGCAGGGGCAGACTGGACGGCCTCTTGGGAAGGTTCTGCTGCTTGGGCAGGGGGAAGATGGTGCTGGGCATGGGGGCGACGGGGTCTGACGTGCCCGCGGCCTCGCTCGCCATCTTGATGAGGGGGTAAAGGAGGCTGGAGCTGCCGGGGCTCAGCGGATCTGGAGAGCAAAACTGCTTCTGCGAGTGCTCCATCAGGTTCTCGTCCGAGCTCTCCTTCAGGTTCTTGTCCACCTCTTTCGGGTCCAGCTTGGTGGTTTCCAGGTCCTCCTGGGTCAGGTGGAGGCAGACGGGGACTGCGGCGGTCCCTGCGGGTCCCTCGGAGTCGGACATAATAGTGGTGGTTGTGGTGGAGGCGGAGGGGCTGCCTCTCATGCCCATGCTGGTGCTGCTGCCCTCTGGGCTGGGCAGCCGGGCGTTGGCTTGCTGCTGGCGCTCCTGGTTGATGGAATTCCTGTTCCTCTCTCCGGTCCCGGCCCCGGCTCGACCGCTCACGGAGCCGGTGGTGTCGGCCTGCGAGTTCTTGGCGACGCCCTCGTGCTCTTCGATGTACGTTGACGGGTGGTCTGTGTACGGGCCGGACTTCGGCGTCATGCGATTTCTGGCAGAAAACATTGAGGAGCAAACAGTGCACAACACATTAAAAGGATAGTTCGGGTGTTTTGAAGTGAGGTTGTATGAGCTACTTATCCAAAGTCAGTGACAACAGATGGCGGTCGGCACGCCGCCAGTTTGGAGAAACAGACAGGAGTGGAACTGAAGCCATTACCAACGCTCTTGCCAAAGCAACCAGACTCCATTGAAAAAAACAGTAATTTAACCTTGCTGGACATGGGGGTTGCTGGTCTGTCGCTGCCTCTGTTGGTTAGTTTGTTTGTGTTATTGTGTGACTTCAATGAATCTGAACTAACCCTTTAGAACACCAAAGTCACACAAAAACACGAACAGACTAACCGATCGAGGCAGCGGTAGACCAGCAACTTGTGTGTTCTGCAAAATAAAATTGCTGTTTTCCTCAATGGAGTCTGGTTGCTTTGGCGAGAGCATAGATAACAACTTCTCTCACTTTGCTCCCCTGCGGTAACTCCCGTCTGCTTCTCCAAACTGGGGGCGTGCCAACTGCCATCTACTGTAATACACCGACTATGGATAAGAACCTCATTTGATCACAATGACAGAGGCAGCTGTGTGTCGACGCCTACCTCTCATTGTGCAGTGTGGTGGACATGGGGTTGAGTGTGGGGCTGACGGACTTGGAGCGGTCCCAGATGAGGAGCAGCTCTGCCAGCCGTTCCTCGGCACACTGCGCCGTGAGCCGGGCTTCGGCGTCCTGGTCCCAGCAGTCCTCCATCGTCTCTTTCAAAGAGCGGACCGCCTGGAGGAGACACAGTTTTAATATGTTACTATATGAGCAATAAAAAAACACTGAGAAACATTTCCTGGATGCCGGTGATTAAATAAATCCATGTCATAATCATAAAGGTTTAAGTCAATTACTTAAAATACTGATTCTCCAGTTCAGTACAGTGATTCAATTAATCTATAGGTCTCAGCAATCCTTTTGAATCTGAGGTCTAGTATTATTCTGATCAGGCCTCTGAGGCATCTTTTAAGAGATGATGATTAAATAAAATATTGAAATATTAATGCGACACATTTTTGGTATTTATTTGGGGTAAATTGTTATATCAATTGTGAATTAAAAAAATTATCTTTAGAATAATCGATAAATTAGTCATTAGATTAATCAATAAAAGATTAATAGTAAGGTGCAGCACTAAAGTACACCCAAGATGTTTCTCATAAAATTGAAAATAAAATAAAGTTGTAATGACGGTGTATTATAATTTCTAGTCCGGCTCTGCTCTCACACACAAACGTACCAAACTGTTCTCTTTCCAGGCCTCGGGGAACTTGGGCCGCTGCTTCTCCCTGGAAACCAGGACCTGCATGTCCTCAAACGTCGGGTGGTTCCCGGCCTCCGCCTGGAAGGCCATCTGGTAGTCTGGCACCGACTCTCCTGGAGGTGGCACAGGAAGAGGAAGGATGTGTTTTAGATCATTTTCATGTAGCAGAAACATTCATTCAATTATATGAATGTGCCGTTTTTCCCGATCAAAGACAATAAAGGTCACAATAAATGTCGCTGCCTGCTTCCCACTGTGATAAATGTGAATTTAATAGCTTACTGCTGTATGTAGTGTTGGAGGAGCCCATTCTAGTATTGTTTGGGATAATGATGGTAGTAAAAATCAATACTACAGTGTGATGAAAATGCCCTTTAGTCATTTTTACCCTTCATAGTTTTAGTCCACAACAACTCAAAACGTTTTAGTCGCTGATAAGTCAAAACATAAATCTGTCTGTCTTACCAGGGAACAGGTCGGTGCATCTCATGAAGGTCTCCCAGTAGATCAGGCCCAGGGCGTACATATCCACCTGCTTCAGCGCCGACTCGCAGTCCCTCAGGTTCACCGCCCCCTCCAGGACCTCTGGAGCCATGTAGCGGATCGTCCCCACCTGGCAGACGGGGCAGGAATAGAAGGAGGGGTGAACAAAGAGGAGGTGAGACGGGAAGAAGCGACCCCGAATAGGATAAGTGGTTACAGATAATGGATGGATGGAGAATAGGGGCAACAGAAGTGTTTTCCATACTCTCTTTTCTTTTTTCCATTCTCAATCCAGACCTGGAAATGACTAAAATCAAAATTCCATACTGCGTAGGAACCCTGAAGGCGAGAAATGATCTTCTACTGCACACTCACCTCACTTATAGCAGCGTTTTCCTCCTCCCCGTGACGCGCCGGCCTGTTCCCCGTCAGCTTCATGGACAGGCCGAAATCGATGATGACACACGTGCCGTCGGCCTTGACGAGAACGTTGCGGCTGTTCAGGTCCCGGTGGGAAACCGCTGGCTTGTACAAGTCTTGATGGATGGAACACGGAGAGGACAAAAAAGGATTGAGCTAATTTATCTCTCATTAAACATGTAAGCACTCCAAAAAGATACAATACAGTTTTTGTGGTATTTACGAACGAGCGATAACCAGAAAATCCCTTCATATAGCTTTCCATTCCCCTCATTACTCATTGTTCACCGAAGCAAGCTGCCCCTGTCAACAGACAGCTAAACCCTCTAATCTAATCTACAACAATGGGATTAAGACTATATCACACAGTGGCTTCTGCCTGTAGTATGTTTCTGTCCAGCAGAGGGTGCAGTGGGACGGCTGGGAGTTATCTGCTGTTGACGTGCGGGAGGAGTGGGGGAGGATGACGAAGCCTAAGAGATTCTGCTGTTAACACCAGCCCTCTCTTTCTCTGCTGTCACTTCTCCACTCCGCCGACCACTTCAGACTCGCGGAGGGAAGGGAGATGAACTCCCCCGCTTGTATTCGTCACGTGCTTGCACAAACAAAATTACTTCACAGTGCACTTTCTATCCCCCCCCCTTCACTTCTAAGCCTTTTTGATGTGTATCTGTGCTGATGAAGAGGAAGGAGGAGCAATCGCTGAGTTCAGTTGTCACTTCTGCCTCCTAAGACTGACTCCACTGAGCCACGGGGATACTCACATGTCATCTGAATCCCTATCTCGCATCCGCCCCGCTTTGTCCCTCTCTTTTCTTACGCTCTATGAGGCTAGCTCGAGGCCCGGCCTATAAATACCCGTGGCTGGGCGTGCACGCTACGTGTGTCAAAATGCAGAAAGCTCTCCAAGCCAAACAGTCCCCACGTGGAGCTGCAGTGTGCAGGACGTGAGAAGCGCCAGAAATCTAAACTACACACACACACAGAGCTTTCCGCCACAATTCTTTATATGCGTTTGTGTTTCAGTAAGCAGATGGAAGCCTTGGAACTTGAGCCTGAGTAAACTGTGAGCAGTTATGTAATTAACGGTGCTTGTGTGTCCTCCGGTTCACCTCCTTTGAAGAGCTCGGTGTGCAGGTACGCCAGGCCGCGGGTGACGGAGTGAGCGAGCCGGCAGCTGCCGACCCAATCGTTGGTCTGGATGCCCAGGTAGCGGTTCAGAGAGCCCTAAAAGAGGACAGAGAGAGAATGAGGGACAAAAGCAGACGGAAATAGAGATGGACGAGGAAGGTAAACAAGGGAGATTAGACGGAAAAACATGGGGGGGGGGATGGAGAGAGAGTACAGAGGAAATCAGCCACCAGCATCTCTTTAAAGATCGGACAGATAAGAGGAAAAACAAAGTCTAAAAAGCAGAAGGCTTGGTTTGTCACTTCAAATGCAAGTCAACAAACAGTGATGTGTGTGTTCAACCATATACGTAGAGACAGGTGGGCCTGTGGCGCCCAATTTAACACTGGATGAGTTAACTACCCCTCATCCTGCTGATTTCAACACGGGAGGTGCCATTGATTTACATTATGATGCGTTCAGGCTCTATTCAGCAAACATGAGTATTGGGCGAAGGTAAATTCTACGCAGTGTATTATGTTGAAGTACATAGGATTTAGTGTTTTACTTTTGTTTTTTACCGTGGTATCGAATTGTCATTGAGAATCGTGGAATTTCACTGGTACTGGTATCGACTACTAAATATCTGTTATCGTTACATCCCTATCATCATCTTTAAGATATGCCTTTATTTTTAAATTCCCATGGCACGTCTGTGTCACCTTTTCCGTCCAAGCGCACCTCCTTTCTACAGAGCCCAGTCATAAAATAGTCAAACCATATTGTAGTTACTTTTTGTGAGTTGATATAAATGTAACTGAAACTGTTAGATGGACAAATCGATATCGTATTGTGAAGAGACTTGTGATTTACACCCCTACTTTTAGATTCAGAAGAGTACTCTGCCAATTTAGCATTGCACTTTTATAACATTATCAGACCCAAGATGGACAGTAAAAAAAAAAAGGGATAAAAATCAATGCTGCAGAACTAGAGATATGTTTTTCTTCTCTCCACGCACTCTTCTTCCTTATCAAAACCCCTTTCAGTAATCCTTGTGCCACTCACTTATGGCCGACACTCACCAAGCACAATATCTCTGGCTATGCTATTGTGATAAACCCCATCTCACACACATTCACCTGCACAAGAACCAAGCTACCTTTTTACTTTGAAAATCTAAATTTCATATCATATCCATCACCAATAAAGTCGGTCAGAGCAGGTCTAGAGGGACAATTTGCAAAAACATTATCTTCACATATATAATTTAGAGCTTTAATAAAGGCCGACCTCGTGCTTTGACTTCCCTGTGGAGTTTCAAAATAAAACATAGAGAATATTTTATCACCGGCCAATAAAGGCCTTACAGGCGGAAAGCAATGTTCAATTCTGGTTTAAGAAGTTTGTCTAAAGAAATTCTATTGCATATGATTAATTTCTTTCCTCGATTATCTCCATCGGCCTTGATAATCTATGATTGGCCTGGCCCTGACTCACACACACGCACTTCATCTTTTCACTCTAAAATCAATTCCCACATCCGCTACTAAAGAAAATTACATTAGATCTGTCCGTTTTAATCATATTAGCATTTATGTGAATGCATTACGTGTCTCGGTCTCCTGTCCTGGCTTGCACCGCGTTTCCATGACAATGTGTATTAGCGGAATGGTTTATGATGCATAATGGGCTCCTTTCATAGGCTGGCTGGGGGTCAGCTGACTTGTTATTATGATGCAGAAGACTTTGAGGGCAAACATATTCAGTTTAAAGGTACATCTGCATTCATATTGAAGAGTTCCCGGAGGCGGCCTTCGGCAGTCAGGGTCGATGTTTTCTATTGCTACACCAGCTGCATGTCCATGTGTTTGCAGGAGAAGCTGCTGGGTGGAAAATACTTCATACTTTTACTTTTAATTTACAACGGCCACACTGAAGTTCTTCCTTTTGTTCAGGCCTGCAAACTGAACTGGGAAAAGGGTGATAGTTGTGAAACCAATCTCCTACAGGGGGGTCCAGCCCTGGACTGGCAGTGAAACTGGCAGAGTAACGATGGTATTTTGTGTGTGTCTAACTGACTAATGGGGACAACAGTTTCTGAAATTGGTCCAGTATTGAGGGAGAACGCTGCAGACGGCAGCTGCTCACAGGCTGCAATGTGGTGCTATTGGGGCAAGCTGGCACCGTCATTTACGTCCAATAAAAGTGATTGTTTTTGCCATAACAGGCTCTGATTGTTATTAGAAGTGTCTGACATTATGGAAAGAGTCTCGCTCAAGGAGAAGTCTCATTCTGGCGAGGTGACGTGTTGCCGGAAGACAACGGTGGAATAGCAGAATACATCCAATGGTGGAAACGTGTGTTGTGTTGGAGTACGGAAAGCGTAGCTTAGTGTTATCTAAAAGATTTTCAGTGTCACGGCTGAATATTTAGATAAATTATAATAATTGCTTAAATCCTTGTTGATTTTATTTATTTTTTAATAGGCCTACATTTTTCCATTTCGGACAAGTAAGTTTGGCTATTGGGCAAGTAGATGGGATGTTTTACTTGCCTGATAGCCAAACTTACCAGACTCCATTCACAGAAACAGTAATTTTACCTCGCTGATCATTGTAAAACACACTTCATTCAAACTCAACAGAAACAAAATAAAAACTCAGTCTTAGTTATTTACTGGCAACTGGCTGAAAAAGCTTAATGTCAAGCCCTGGGGTTCTTTCCATATTCTCAGACACTTCTAATCACAATCTGAGCCTCTCAGTTGCAAAAACAAGCACTTTTAGTGAACGTAACGCTACACCGACACTGCTCACTTGCCCTCGCGGCTCATTTCACGGCTGCCGGTTACAGCGTTCTCCCTCAATTACTGAAGCAGTTTCAGAAATTCACTTAGACACAAAAACATGGGAAAATAAGATGAGAAGCTACCCTTTAAAACAATGTCAGTTTGTTTGGCAGCACTGTAAACAGACAACGTAGCTGTTCAAAGAGTGTTTGCTGCCCCTAGTATTCTGGGACTTGTAGTATTAAACTGCAAACTGTCGAACACACACACACTCTCTCTACATACGAAACTTGCTACTCCCCCCGCGACTCACATGTGGGTAGTAGTCCATGACCAGCAGGTACTCTGTGCGTCCCTCCGGTCCCATCCGCTCGTCGGCGGCGACGAACCGGGCGATGTTGTCGTGCTCCAGCAGCGGTAGCCGGTAGATGGAGCACTCGTTGAGGAAGTTCTGGCGGTTGGCCGCGGTGAACACCTTCACCGCCACGGGCCGCTCGTCCAGAGAGCCGCAGTAGACGGCGCCGTATCTGCCACGCCCGATCAGCTGGTGGGATGAAAGAAAAAAACTATTTATAGAAGATGTTTTTTTCTGTAATTCTAGACCTTTAGCTCTCACTTGTCTAACAAGAAGCATGAAAACAGTGAACTAAATGATAACTTTGTTTGCACTGCTCACAGACAGATTGCTTGGCAGATACAAAGAAAGAGAGGCAGACAAATAAAGACGGCCAGGCAGACAGAAGCGAGATAGGAAATAAAGTGAATTACAGGCTAACAGCAGGGTTAAACAGCTAAAATGGCCTCAAGTCAGTTCCAAATCATTCAATTAGTGCCCTGAATTAGCCAGAGCACACCATGCCATTAAAAGGAGTAAGAGAGTCATTCAGGAGGGCATCGTTTTTCTGTGTGAATTCCACCTCCACTAAAAACATTTATCTCAGGCTATGCTGTGAAAGCAGCGGTCTCTGTTTTGTCTTTGAGTAAGACTCCCCGGCTCCCCCCCGCCCTCCTCCACCCCGCTGCAATGATGTGAAAGAACGTGCGCCTGCATTTGATAAGGCACAAGGACGGCGATCTGAATTCAAACCCCTCTCTGAAAAGATAGCGCTCGCTCGCTCGCTCGCTCGCTCGCTCGCTCGCTCGCTCGCTCCGGTCTGAATAGATGTCAAAAAGAGAGAAAACACACATCTCGGAGTTGGATAACGCTCGGTGCTGATGGGCTGCCTGTCTTTCTGTCATGTTCTGAGATGTTCCACATAGAAGACACATCATACCACATTTGCATTTCTAGCCAATTTACTAGACAGCATGTATAGTTAATATTGCTGCGGGCCCTTTTTTAACAGCATACTATGCAGTTTTTGATTTCTATCAGGGTTTTTTCTGCCTTCCAGTCAGCAAACTGGCACAGATTTCACCTTTTTTTCAGCGTGATAACCAACTTGCAGAGACTTGAAACGTGCTTGAGACTGATCACAGTGCGGTAAAGCAGCTGAAACTAGGGGTGGGTGATATATCGAATATACTCGATGTACTGCGGCTTGTTCTACGTGGGATGTAGTAAATGACTATATCGCGAACATTGAGTACAAATTGTCTTTTTTTTCTTCTTTTTTTTCATTATCTGGATTTTATGAAGTTTTATGTGAGGAAATAAAATAAAAATAAAAAACAAAAATTAAGTCAAATAATAAATCAGTCAATAATAAATAAATAAAATAAATATTAAATTATAAAATGAATGATAACTAAAAAATAAAAACTACTGCCTGCAAACTGTATTTCAGAGAAAAACTAAATTGTGTGAATAATTAGTCTAACTTCATAATAAAGACAAAAAAGACAAATCTGACGACCGTCCAGTGAATGTGATTGGCAATTTCACCTTAATTCAATAAGTCAGTCAGTCAATAATATATAAATAAAAAAATAAATAAAATGAATAAATATTAACTAATAAAAAATATTTATTACAAATGATAATAAATAAGATAAAAAAATTAAGAGGTAATAAACATTACATGTCTCTTATAAATTAAACAGAAAATACCACTAATATGTGATTTTCTTTGATTTTTGGGTTGCTGGAAAAATTTAAATAAATAATTCCTGACAATGACTGATATATTTGACTTCAGGACATCTCATACATGACAAAATACATGCTGAAAATCAAACATTCTTACTGTATTAATTTAGATATTTTAGATATAAGTCCCTAGAAGTGTATGATTTAACTTTTTCCCACTGAATAAATCGTAATATCGAATCGTGATACCTAATATTCGCAATACATATTGAATCCGCACCCAAGTATCCTGACAGTATCGAATCGGGAGATAGGTGTATCGTCTTGTATTGCTTTGGGAATGTGTCTTTCAAGTGGGGAAATCATTATATTATGAGCTTGTACATGACAGATGAGTGAGGTTTTCAGAAAAGTTCAATTTTAAAAGTCACAGCTGCCGTCCTGCTGTCTCCTGTGGCTGGGTTTTACTTAAATCATTCTAATCCCCTCGCCCTGCTTATATTGTCATCGTGACTGAATCCTCATCCAGACTTCATTGACTTCCTATCACAATATGAGCTCTCCCTCTTCCATATCATGTTTTCAGGATCCTGTGTCAGTGTAAGCAAAATCCTATTTTCGTGCGCCCTGACCCGTCACTTAATGCGCCCTGCCCCGATCGGATGATAAAGGTCACATTGAAACGACAAATGTAACCGTAAACCTGGATGTATTTTGGGTGTATTTTTGCCTCTATATCTTTGGTTTCTCCTTTCTTTGTGGAACTCTTGTTTCCCTCCCTCCCTCCCTGTGTGGAGGGGATGCTGAAGCTGTGGGCACTGACCTCCAGCAGTTTGAGATTGTCTAGGTCCAGAGAGCTCTCAGAGCCAGCGGCCTCCATCATATTCAGGTTATGAAGGCCTTGCTTCCCATTTCCTGTAAACACACACAGTTCAGGAAATGTCAAAGCATGGCGATGCATCTAAAGAAGAGATCAGCTCCGGCTCCATTTATGAAACTAATTAAAATTCTACCAGAAAAAAACCCAAAACATTTAAACGGCCTTGAATAATGAATGTTCCTACGCTCCTCCACGCAGCGTGGCGCCATGGTAACTCACCGTGCATCATGCGGTAACCAAAGAAGGCTGCTACGGCAACCACGGCCAGCACGGAGACTGTTGCCAGGGCGATGATTATTGTCTCTTCGTGGCGCAGCGTGCGAGGGTCTACAAGGAGGGGGGGGACACACACATCAAAAACAAAAGTACAAATCAAAGTGTGAGACCTTTATGTGGGAAGAGCAAACAGCTG
Source organism: Sebastes fasciatus (assembly GCF_043250625.1). Lineage (NCBI taxonomy): Eukaryota > Metazoa > Chordata > Actinopteri > Perciformes > Sebastidae > Sebastes > Sebastes fasciatus. The sequence goes on along the minus strand of NC_133818.1, from coordinate 9,849,639 downwards.
AAGCCATGGCCATGGCCTTTGATTTGTGGGCAGGAAGTCAGAGGACGGCCATGTACCACAGCTGATATCCAGATTATTAGGTACACCTGTACAATCGATGCAATCCGGTACATCCGATCTGAAAGCCTTGTGTTGATTTAAATATTCATATAGACAAGGAAACACACCGTGTTAATAATAAGCCGACCACCTCATGTAACCGCCAGCTGTGAGCTGTGATCTGTTTTTAAAGTCGCGCGTTGGCGGAGTTCTGCGCTCTGCGAGTGAAATTCTAGTTAGTAAAGAAATGCATTCAACACATTTGTTAGACGTCAAGGATGCACACAGTGTGTGTGAGTAACGCTGAATGTAAACAGAACTTTTGGTTGTTTAGGAAACTCAACAAAGGCGCCTTTAATTCTCACGGTGTGCCACAAGCCTCTTGGCTTTTTGGCACATACGTATGTTGTTACTGTAGGATTCTTTCCTTGTGTTTAACCTCTACATTATCTGCTTCTGTTTTGTACAGTGCAAATAATCAAGAGGTCAGCGATGGATAATACTGAAAGGTGTTCCTAACACCAGGTAAAAACACTGCAGTCAAAACCGGTCTTTGGTGCGACTGCAGGATTTTGAATAGACTGGCATACAATATGTTGGATTTTTTTTTTTTTTTTCCTGCCCAAATATACAACACAGGCACACGTAAACATTTAAATATCTCCGGTATGCGAGTGTGTGTGTGTGTGTTTGCGGACGATCGTGCGTGCCGTGAAGCGCATGAAGGAAAAGAAAAAAAAAAAAACATCAATTAAGCCAAACAACCATGAAGCACAGTCAACAGACTGGAAAGCAGCGCAGGGAGAGAGAGAGGAACAGAGGATGTGTGGGAAGTGAATGGAGAGAGAGAGAGAGAGAGAGAGAAAATATGTAAAAACAGAGAGAGAGAGAGCTGGTCAGATGGATTTTGGTTACAGTAGCAGGTAGAAGCTGAGGTGGCCGCAGTTTCAGCTGTCAGGTATTTGTGATTAATGAACTGCATCAGTCCACAACTGAAATATACCAACGCTGCCCTGCTCTTATATACCACTAGTCCACTAGAAAACACACTCTCTTGCATCCATTACACTAGCCAACACTGGTGCTGCTGTGAGACAGCAGCCTTATCAATAATAGATGCCTTCGAGAGCCTAAGGGTGGCTTTGACTGACATGCTAGCATGAGCGTGCATGCACACAAACACGTGGGGGGGTTTGACACGGGTCCCCTCAAACGCCGAGGTCGGTGAGTTCATCGCCGACAAGAGGGTTGCTACAGGAAGCCATCTGACAAACAGAGGCACACCCCGACACAAACACACCACAAATCTGTTTAAAATCTCCCCCATGTTAAAGGTGCAAAGCAAAATGTCAAAGTCAGGCTGTCAGAGTTAACGTGATAAAACGTTTTTTGGTACTTTTCATTTGAAAAATATATAAATTAATACATTAAAATGTTTGATTTTCAGCAAGTATGAAGTCAGAGACGTCCTGAAATATCAAATATATCCAATAATTGTCAGGCTTCGTCGGATTGTTAAGAGGTTAATAGTTTATATAATAAAATATTGATACTTGATGTCTGTGTATTGATACAATATTGCCACGCAAAATAACGCGATATTATCGATTTTACCAGCTGAAACATAAAAGTGATGCTTACACTAATAGATCAGTACATTTACTTTTGGTATTTTAAGCATTTTTTGCCGTGAATACTTGCTTACGTGCTACTTTTACATAAGTAAAAAGATCTGAGTAGTTCTCCCGCCACCCAGCCCTGAATGTCGTCATCAAACTTTCTTGGCTCGAGATCAGTCAAACAGCCAGCTGACTCAACATTTCCTCCTTCTAATGATAGTGGCGTGAATCTGCCCTGGCATGTCAGGAATCAGCCTCGCAACAACACTAACGGGATTTAAAGTTAGAACACAGGCCAAACTTCACTGATCAATCAAAGGTCCTTCTAACGGCAAACGTTTCCTCAACTTTCTCCAAAGCCTCCGCCTCTGGCTGGTCACACGTCTGCTCGGCGGAACAGTCACCGGCACGCCCGCAGACGGAGCAGACGCCTTGTAATCCGTGGAATGCGGAGCGACGACATGGATGGTAGAGAGAGTGTGTGTGTATGTGTTTATGTGTGGGTAGGAGAGATGATGAGCCGCCGCCGTCGTCACCCCCCTCTTCCACCCCCTCATCCTGCCACACACATTGCTTTCATTCACAGCTAAACCTTGTGAGGAAGGAAGAATTAACAATACGTCTGTTTGACACCTCACCAAGAACTTAAAAAACAGACGGTGATTGAAAGAAACAGAACATCAACCACTCACGGCACTTTAGTGGATAGAACCTATACCGCCTCTGAAAATGCTACCATCTTATCTGTCCGTGAACACAAACTAATTCATCTCTGCGATTCAAGGTTCATAACGGATGGCGATCGTGGGGCCGAATGATGAAGCAGGAGATGTGGGTACGACAGCTCTGATGATATCAAACATGCTTTCATTCTTTTCTGTTAATAGCTTTGTGTTTCAGGACTGTGTGGGCCTGCTTTTGTTTCTCCCATTCTTCTCCTTGTTAGTCATTTCTCTTTCATTCACCCCCCCCCTCTGCCTGATGCACACAATTGTGCAAGAGATGATTGCAACCGTGGCAGAGGAGCTAGGCTAATACGTTTTCCATTTAACCGATAACCAACATGATTAATACTATCGGTTAAAAGAAATATTTAAAAATGAAATAAAAAGCTGAGCAAAACTCAGAGGAGCGGCCCGTCACTTAAAGGGGAATAGCTGGTCTACCTTAACAGTCCACCTTAAGAGAGTCTGAGCCGGTGTTGCAGGAAGGATACAGGAAGTTGGCTCGGAGGAGTTGTAGCATTTATTCACCGACTCACCCTGTATACTCTGGGGCTTATCCTACACATTGCAATAGGCTTTGACTCCATTGAGGCCATAAAATATTTGCGTATACGTTAGCACTGCTGGGAGACGTAACTGGCAGGTGTATTGCTCAGGGAGGCGCAGCATCGAGTGTGAAGTTGCATCTCCGGAAAGCTGAAATCAGCGTCGCCACAGGCCAAGCATTCAGCCCGTTCCGAACAGGCACGTTTTGAACGGGCTCTGCACTAATATAACTCAATAATAAACCCATAAAAGTATTAGCGTAGGCTGAGATCTGGCTTTGAATCTATCTGGCTGACTTGCTTTTGTCGGTTAGCTGACCACCGGTCATGTAAAAGGAAGATGCGTCATGTCTGGAAAGAAATCCTTTGGCAAGAAATTAAATGAAACCCACTACAAAACAAGGAATTGGATGTAATCTACTATATGAGTACATGTACAGAGCCTAGCAGTGATTGTGTGTAATGCGTCCTTACAGAGGGGTTGTGCCGTGGTGGGGCTGGGCGGCGGGAAGTCCTCCGTGAAGTTGACGTTGCACATGTCGCTGCCGCAGCAGCAGAAGTGGTACGTCCCGTTCTGGATCTGCGGAGGGAGGTTGGTCACCACGCAGCGGTCGTCACGGCAACCCTGTTGGTCACCCAGGTGAGTCCAGCAACCTGACAGAGAGGGAGAGGTGACAGATTGGATTGAGTGATTCATAATAATTCTCTCCACTGGGAAGCTACAGAATGATATAAAAAAACAAAACATAATAATGGACCCGCCCTTTAAGATGATATTTGTCGACATTTATACAAGTAGACAGCGTCTCTCAAGCCGTACCTTGTTTGACCAGTCGCACTTCGCCTGGAGGACTTTTCTCCCACAGCCCGAAGCAGTGGCTGCCCTTGGCACATCGGATGGTGGTGTTCTCTGGGGAGACCCGGCCTTCGCCCCCGTTCACCCGCTCCACCTCCCACTGCTGCTGCTGGTCGGTGAAGGCACACTCCCTCTCCTCGCCCTGCGCCGCTGCGAACAGACAGGAGGAGTTTCTAAGTCGACAGGAAATGTCCAGCAATGCAGAGCGGAGCTTTGCGGTTGCAACGGAGTGAATCAAACAGTTGGATGACAAGAGGCGAGCGCATAACATGATAACAAGATGGAGGCAGTTTGTGTTAATGAGCAATTGTGGTGAGGCGAGAGGCAGCTCAACAGCTTCATTCATTTATGACATGTCATCACATCTATTGATCGAGTATTTTCTCATTCCACTGACGCACTTTTAAGAGGAAAACTGTCTGATGGAGATGAAACCGCTAGAGACGGGAATAGAGAATCGGTTCCTTGTTGTCCGATTCCTTGAAATCCCATGCCTCCATGACTATTGATTCCTCTGTATTGGTGCTTTCCGACAGTTACGCATGCACAGTGACGCATACACATGCTGATTCACATTTTCAGTTTGTTTGGGACCGGACCACAGCTGAGAGAAAGAAATGATGGAATTATGACATACATATACTGTATACACATATATATAAGTTGTGTCATATCATCCCATATATACATATACACACACACACATACAGTATATACATACATATACATACACATATACACAAACATTAACATATATACATACATACATACCTACATATACTGTTTATACACATGTATACAGTATATACTACACACACACACACACACACATATATATATACACTTGTCTGCTCAACCAGCTAGAGAGACAAATTGCTACTGCGTCCGTCTGTCTATACAAGAGGAATCCACAGCTGAGAAATAGCTGTCTGGCTTGTGAGAGGCAGCAGTCTTTGCTGGCAAAGATCAATAGACATACCAATTTAAACTCCAGCCTGAAGAACATAATGCAAACACTTGCAGAGGCGCAGAAGGAGAAAAAAAAGTGGGCGTTATGGCTCCGAAACAACCCCTTATTAAAAATATAAACAAAAGATGAGCATAAAAAACACTGTGCAAAGAAAAAGAAAATGGCCAAGGTTTTAGTTTACAGAAAATATGGATGAATGTCAGATGTGTGCGAGTGAAAAGAAAAAACAGAATGTGACCAGCTGTTAAATGGACAGTTTGCCTGTTGATTTGCGGTGAACGTCTGAGCCGATGTCAGAGTGTGTGTGTTTGTGTACACAGCCTGCATTTAGGAGTCATTTCTGATAAGAGAAACACAATGTGCCAGTTTGTTTCCCTTACTCCCAGCTCCTCCCTTTCCTCCATCCGGGAAGGGGGGTGAGGGGGAGGTCTGTTTTGAAATGGTGGAGGGTGGAGGGAGGAGGGTGACTGTGCCCTGCCCAAGGTCAAGCTAGCCTGTGTGGGCAGAGGGTGGCGCGATGGAGTGGTAGCTCTGCTGGGCACGGCGCCAGCTCTCCTCCTCTGCTCCCATCCTCAGATAAAGATCAGCTCTGGCCTACTGTGGGCCTCGGCTGCCCTCAACCTGTGGGCCTTTACTGCCTACTGTTCTGTTCCGCTCTGTGGGACTCGCTTTGCCTACAGCGGCGAAGCACGCCGTGTACACGGGCAGAGCGGGAAAGGAGTTCACACTAAGGGTTAAGTATGTGGAGGAATTTTCATTTGATGAGGAAACTGAATTGCAACAACTGCCATGGTTAGCGGTTAGATTTCCAACAGGGCAGAATATCACTTTATAGCACATTAACAAGCTCTGCATGCACTAAATAATTATAATACATATAATGTAGGGCTGTCAAAGTTAACGTGATGATAACGCGTTGACGCAAATTCGTTTTAACGCCACTAATTTCTTTAACGCAATCGATCTCTTGGAGGTTGAGGGAAGATATTGGCACCGTATGAGGGTAGCAAACCTAAAGAATCCATATCGTACTAGCTTCTCGCGAAGGAGACTAAATAACGCCAAAGAGGATAGGAGCAAAGAGCAAATTATAACGTTAGAATTTACAGAAATTCTAACGTTTAAAAAAAAAATAATACTAATCCTACAACAAGTATGAAATATAGGAAATAAATACTGAACAGATGAACACAGAAAAGCAGTCGTCTCCTAAAGCTGTGCTTCCATTTCAGTCCAAACTCTAGCTTGGAGATGTGAAAAATGACGGATCTCAGTGAACCATGCTTTCCCCAAAATTGAACATCAGCGCTACCATTACACCAGAACATTACAGGGGAGACATAATGGGCAGTTATTCATTTATATTTTACCACTTTTCCATCGCTGCAGAGGGAAGACGAGCTCTGATCTATTGGGAGTCTGACAACTGATGATATGTTTAAAAGGAAAACACAGACTCACGAGGGGAAAACAATACCAGCGTCACTGTCCCGGCAGGTAATAATCTACAACACTCAAATCAATGTGGAAATCTAAACGTAAAGTTGCCATTTTATCATTAAAGTTGAGTTTCAAGTATGTATTTCTCTCTTTTTTTGAATAATTTGAAAGGGGTGATGGCTCATCTGCAGCTCATCAAAGTTTTTTTTGTGTTCTCTTTATATTTTCTCTCCATTTTCTAATACTGATAACAAAATCTTTCCAGCTGTCCTTGCCAGATAATATAATTAGTTTGATCAAAACACTTCAGCATTAAGAGTTCCCTGTGTAAAGGGTCAACTGATTGTGGGATGCAGATACTTCAGAATGTTTTTTAATCATATAGAAATGAACTGTGATGGCCCAAGATTTGTTGGCAGAACAGTTTATCATGTGAATTAATTGAGCGTTCTTGTAACCCCTCCCCCGAACAGTGATCGTCCAATCAGTCCAAGATGGAGGCGGCAGAGTCTCGTCTTGCGATAAGATATATTGTGATTTATTATCTTTTTTCAACTGCAAATCATGCAGTTTGTCAACATCTGTTTTACCTAATAAGATACAGTTTTCATTCTGTTCATCTCAGTTTTCGTTCACATATCTTGAGGTCAGAGGTCAAGAGTTATCGAGATGACTGTTATCAAGCAATTTGAAAAAAAAAGCACAAGGCTAAACATAATGACAACCTCAACAATGATCTTTTCTGCCTCAAATACACTTCCTTTCTAATTACCCAGACACAGAAATCCAGGAGAAAAAGGAGGGCTGTGGAGGTGAGGACAGGAGTCATAGAGGAGGAACTCTAGTAAAAAGAAAAGAAACATAAAGGAACAATGGAAGGAAGTGGAGAGCCGGTGACAACACCCATAGACAGTTAGACAAACAGACTGACCTTGGAGAGCAGAACAGAAATCCATAGAGCAGAGTATCTCCTGTCTCTCTCCCAAAGCTGGGCAGATACTGCATGCCGACATGAATTATTAATATTTTTACTACAATTCAAGGCTATGAAATGAAAAACCCCGTAATGATGCTCGGCCTACGAGAGCTCCTGGGCATGGAGAAGCTGAAAGAGCAGATAAAAAGGCTCATGGCCCGAGTTCAATCTAGGAATTGATTTTGGGGGTATTCATTCACAAGCGTGATTGATTTTTGCACTTTATTGCCATGAGCAGAAAAGGCTGATATCAATACATTTGTATTGCATTAATACAAAGCAAGAAAGCATATAAACACGACTATGTATGTAGTAGGTTAGGGCTGTCAATCGATTAAAACATTTAATCGCAAATGAATCTCACATTTATCTGTTCAAAAATGTACCTTAAAGGGAGATTTGTCAAGTATTTAATCCTCTTCTCAACATGGGAGTGGACAAATATGCTGCTTTATGCAAATGTATGTATATATTTATTATTAGAACTCAATTAACAACACAAAACAATGACAAATATTGTCCAGAAACCCTCACAGGTACTGCATGTAGCATAATAAATATGCTCAAATCATAACATGGCAAACTCGTGGGTACCCGTAGTTAAAATTAATTTGTGTTTAATTTTGGCAGCCCAATAGTGGATTTAACGTACCCTGATGATAATAATCGATTCATTGTGCGGCTGCACGTGCACAGATTTCCTCCTGATACTAACAAAAAGGGGTTATTCACCCCCTGAAATATATCTATTGGATTTAGTTGCTCAAAACAAACAACAAAAGTTAACAGAGAAGCAAGACAATGCAGCACGGGATGGAGCTCAGACCTGAGCACACAACCAGGCTTTGCTCATTTGCAGTCGGAGCCATGGGAGCACTCCCGTAGTCAGATTTCATTGGTTTGTCCGCCACTCTGCTTCACTGTGGTTGGTTCTCTGACTGAATTCTGTCTCGCTTTGGTTGGATGCCAATCTCTGTGTTCTATCTGTGATTGGCCGTGGCAGGCCCTGTACCCGGTTTTGCTCTGTGAAGCTTTGCTGTGTGATCTTGGCTTCCACACTGCAGTGTTGGATTGTGGGTCAGAGTATGCAGGCGAGGCCAGTGGAGCGAGGCAGATGAGAAAGAGAGGGAGAGAGGGAGAGAGCGAGAAAGAGAGAGAGAGAGAGAGAAAGAGAGAGAGAGAAAGAGAGAGAGAGAGAGAGAGAGAGAGAGAGAGAGAGAGAGGGTAGTCATATCAAAAGGCTTCGGAGTAGTTTTTCTGCTCAGAGCCTGTTCATTGGATGATGGCGGGCACCGCTGAGTGTTTACCCATGGCCCAGTTATTTGCTAATCTCCCTCCCCCCTCTAAGCCTCCTCCCCCAATTGGCCTTCGGTGCTCCCTCCCGCCCCACGGACTACCCCCTTCCCCTCAGCCTGGCTGCTAAAAAACAACAGCGATCTAATCTGGCCCTACTGCCAAGGCCCGCTGGAGAGATGCGAGACACGGCAGTCTGAGACTTGATTAAAAGTCACAGAGTGCGCTGATGTGTTGGCTGTTTCCTCTCCGCTACTAGTTCTGACTTCACATCCGAGATGAGAGAAAGGAACTTGACTTGAGGCTGAAACGTGCTCACTGCACCAGTGCATCTCCTCTGCAGACATTAGGGCTGGGTATTGGCAAGAATCTGGTGATACGTATCACGATACAGGGGTTACGATTCAATACATTGCGATATACTGCCATTAGGGATGGGCACCGGGGCTAAATTATTAAAGACCAGAGTATTGATAAGCTCAAAATATGGTATTTGGGACAGCCGTACTAATTTTAGGGAAACTGTCATAGTGTAAAACACATTGTTTCCTTTTTTTTTATGCAATCTATGTCATACTAGCTTGTCGCTAAATAACGCCCCAAACTTGCGCTAAATTTTGTCGAGGAAAAACTATCATGGCCATGTTCAAAGGGGTCCCTTAATCTATGACCTCAAGATGTGTGAATGAAAATGGGTTCTCTGGGTGCCTACGAGTCTCCCCTTTACAGACATGCCCACTTTATGATAATCACATGCAGTTTGGGGCAAGTCAGTCAAGTCAGCACACTGACACACTGACAGCTGTTGTTGCCCGTTGGGCTGCAGTTTGCCATGTTATGATTTGAGCATATTTTTTATACTAAATGGTTTCTGGACAAAATATGTCATTGTTTTGTGTTGTTAATTGATTTCCAATAATAAATATATACATGCATTTGCATAAAGCAGCATATTTGCCCACTCCCATGTTGATAAGAGTATTAAATACTTGACAAATCTCCCTTTAAGGTACATTTTGAACAGATAAAAAATGTGTGATTAATTTGCGATTAACTATGGACAATCGTGCGATTATCGTGAATAAACATTTTAATCGACAGCCCTAATCTAAACTAAACTAAGGGTGTTGATGGGGATAACTGGCATTATGCTGCCATGTAGAGCCTTTGTACCGTGCTGATTCTGTCTGTATATATTGTAAACTATCCTTCTCTCTGGTGTTTACCGACACGGCCGTCAGACGCATGTATCGGCCCTAATCGTACCTGCTGCTGCTGTTTGGGTGCGAGCTTGTTGCTGAGGTAGGATGGATGGGCTTCAGGGGGCTATTTGCTGACACCCCCAATTTTCCAAGTCTCCTGGTTGAGTTTAAAGACGTGTGGGGGGGCCGTGTGGGCTTTAATCTGTCCCATCTGTTGCCTCGGGACTGCCCACTCCCCCCTCAAAAACACCACCACTCAGTCTGGGTCTGTCTGGGTCTGGTACAGTTATGCTAATCCTGGGGCTTACACTACCCTCAAAGCTTAGAGACCGCCGTTATTGACCACGATGCATTTATACCAAATATTCACCCCCCCCTCCCCTGTATACCTTAACTTTCCCGAATATATGATGCAAACACAGATGACAGAGTGACCGACGTGGTGTTTACCATTACACCACAGGGGGGGCATAATCTCAGATTATTTATGAGCCAGCAAAAGTTTGGCTTCAGGCAGAATTTAGTCTCTGCTGATAACAACATCTTTTCCTCGGTGAATAAATGAACTACAGGCTTGATGGGCTTCATACTAGCATGACAAGCTCCACAGTTTATGACGGGGTTTCACCTGTTCTGTGACCACCAACAGGTGCCGTGATGTCCTTGCAAACTAAGACCTCATCTTTTTAAAACGAGTAGGGGTGTAAGAAAATATTAAATATATACATGCTGTATCAATTCTCAAAAACACCATATCAATTTTTAATTAATAGTTTCCATGCAAAGATGAACTCAGTCAATACTTTATTTAATTCGCAAAGAGCTGCGCCCTCTGCAGATCCCACTGTTCTGATATTGACTTGTCTTACTCAGATTGTATGCATATGGTGGTGTGTCTTTATACTATGACAGTTTTCCTAAAATTAGAGTTTAAATAATTGCTATATAAAATGTATTTGATTGCATTTCAGAAAATATTCGATTTAAAACCTAGAATGTAATATGGGCTTAGCTTTAACAGATAATTTTATTGTATGCAATTTAATGTTTTTTTTTTTGTAAGGAAACCAATTAGTTGTTCATTTTAAGATAACCGTCTTATTCTCTTCTTTGTATATTAACTGTTGCTCTTTAATAATACATAGAACTGCAACGGTTAATCGATCAGTTGTCAAATATTAAATTAATTGCCAACTGTTTTGATAATTGATTAAATCGGTTTGAGTAATTTTTTAAGAAAAAAAGTCACAATTCTCTGATTCCAGCTTCTTAAATGTGAAAATGTTCTGGTTTCTGTGACAAAACAAGACAGTTGAGGACGTCATCTTGAGCTTTGGGAAACATTGATCGTCATTTTTCACCATATTCTGACATTTTATAGCCAAAACGACTATGAGCCGACAAACGACAATGAAAATAATCGGTAGTTGCAGCCCTCATAATAAAGCAAAAGTATTTGTTATCCGATTAATTGATGGAATAACCGGTATAATGCTCTATTACTAAAATAATCAATATCTGCAGCCCTATTGGTGTTTCTCAGAGGAATGCTGTGAGTGCACAATTGGTGTGAAACCTGTATTTTTCACCAGTGATTGCTTGTAATACTGCGATCTACTAACTGCACCTTGTTCTGCTGCTGCAACTATTATAAGCTGATGTGGATAGAAACATACTAGGCCTAAGATATGCACAGTATACAGTGGTCTAGAGACAGAGCAATATCCTCAGATGTGGTGTCCCAGCTACTGGAGATAATAAAAGCAAGACCTATCACACTTTTTAAAGCTTCTATCCATGAAAAAAAACAAAAACAGTTCATCCATACTCTGCAGCAACATTTTTTTTTTGCGCGCTCTAGACTTATTGTCTCTGCTGGTCAAGGAGAACGCTTCGTGTTAATCATAGGCTGTCACTCTGAGTTACCATCTCAAGGCTGCACCTTTTGTTTTCTAAAACATCCACTAATTTCTCCTTTTTGCCAAAGCAGAAGGTCGGCTGAACACTGTCCTATTGTATCTCACGACGCTTCTACCTCTGCTCAGAACTCAAACCAAGGTACTAAGAGAGGCACGCATTGATTTTTTCATCTAATAGTAAAGTACAAGGCTAGCTGTATTAGAGACCAAATACACCCACACCCCCACCCCCCTTCCATTCCAGCGTTCATTGGTCTGTTTCTAGCTGCAGTCAGTGTCATCTCCTCTCATGAAATAGAGTGCAAAATATTAAGGAATCAAAGTGGGCGCAGTGCTTTTACATCCTTCGGCGTCTGCAGCTACTTCCTTGTGTTCCTGTCCAAATTGCATTACTCCAGTTGTAGCCAAAATGTTGGCTCAGATAAGTACACATCATTGTATTACGTCTATTTTCGCTTCTACGTGCTGGTTGCCACAGCTGATTTTTAACATTTTACAAGCTACTTTTTACTATCCCTGTGTTTGCCTCCAGAAGGATGCTGCATCCACATACCCAACAGACCATAATGCACACTCAGCAGACTACTGCTGCTACGCTGAGAGCTAAAGGTGCTGCAGCTTGGTAAAATTGGGAAAAATCAGTGCTGTTAATTGAGACGCATTAACATCACATTCTAATTATTGTGCTGCTCTCTTATAGTCTTTCATTATAATTGACATAACAGCCTTTTATAACAAAAAACATTTGCTGGAATTAGTATTGGTATAAGATGGTGGCAGAATTCAAGAGCTGCTTTTGCAGTTTTATATCTTTTTCTATTGTCCCAGCCATAATAAACAGTAGTACTCCAACACCTGGACCGTGCTGTGTACAATCGGTGGAGTTCCCCTTTAATCAATAAGGAAAATAATCTTTAGTAACAGCCCATAATACATGAAGGAGATTTCTCTGTGCTGCTAGCCCTTCCTTTCCTAGTTTTCAAAATGCCTCTGCTGCAATGTCACCAAGGCAAATTCCTGTGCATGTATTGTACTTGGCATTTAAGCTATTCTGATTCATCCTCATCGTCTCCAACCAACCTTGCCTTTAAAAATCCCAGATTAAATGCCAGTCTGTACCTGGCTCACCAAATTCTGTCGGCTCCAATCTGAGCTAAACATTCTCGCAGCCATTCAGCCCGTAATCCAGTAACTTCACTTTCCGCTGAGCCCCTGACGTGACCGCGGACCTGACAACTCCGAGAGTCCCCCCGTCCCCCCCCCCCGTCCCCCCCGTGGCCCGGAGAGGCCGGGGCGAAGCAGCCCGGTTGGGGCTGAACAGTGGGGCCTGTCAACGCCGCAGTATGGCGCGAACGAGACACGGCTTCACCGTTTGGACAAGCGGAGCAAGTGAGCAGTCCTTTCTATGCCATAGTATAATACTCCTCCTCTAATCCTCTTTGGACCCCAAAACCTCCAGCTTTACCCGCGACAACAGGGCCTGAATGTGGGTTGCGGCATACATTATGTGCTACAACTTCACTTGGGCTTGTCCCGATGTGATGTACTTAAGAGCACCTGTGATCACGCCGCAGGTAGCGTCTGTTTGGATCCGATTCTACTCCAGATTTTGGAGCAGCAGGCGTTCGCCCACGCACTGATTAGTCACCGGGGAGCGGAAGGACGACGCGAGCTCAGCTGCGAACAGGTTAAACGCACGGCAGGTGGAGGGGGAAAAAAAGAAATTAACAGAGGTAATAGCGGAGATGGGAAGAGGGAGATGATGGGATAAATAAAAAATGTTGGAGCCGAGACAGAGGGAGCAAAGGGAAAGGTGTTAGGTCAGAGTGATGACTAACTCTGCTTCCTATCATTATCATCATTACAAGTATCGAGCACTGCGATATCTGATTCATTTGTCTCCTGTCTCTTTCCACTCATTAAGCCAACAAACTGCCCTAATTACTGCTGCACAGATTTGAATTTACTGGCTGTTTGCATGCATGTAAGTATCCATTAATCACCCTGACTATTGAGTGAATATGTCAATCCTCTGCCTGTCGTTAAACCGCTCCAGGGGGAGCACTAATTTGTGTCTCATAAAGGTGAGCTTATCGAGGCAATAAGATAAGATCTCCGCGTGAATGCTGACATGAGAAATTATAGTTTTCTGGGGTGAAAATGATCGCACTCAGCATTTTCCACTTCCCCCCCTCCCAAACTGATCCTATGTCACAACCTGACGACTCATCCCTTCAGTAAATGTCTCGCTTTCTCCACTGAATCACCCCGCTTACTTCTACATTTACGTATTCTCCTGTAGTTCCTCTTTTATCAGAGGATGTTTTATTGAAGTGGGAATTCAAAAATACTCTGTTAAATGCAAATGTGAATGCAAATCTCTCTGCACACTGTTTATTTTAATTCTGCTCCACACTCCCTATATTTCCCTCTACAGTAGTTATTACTCTGGGCTTCTGGTAATACACTGTCTATGAATGGAAGGATAATACACAATACATTATTAAGAAGTAGGGCTGGGACGATATCTCCATTTCTATATATGTATTTTTTATATACAGTTCCTTTTGTTACCACCTTATTTTGAAAACCGGACGTATACGATAACGTTTCCTGTCCATGACAGAGTTAGCATGCAGCTTTAGCCGTGATGTCTGGCTCTGCTTTTCCTGGCAATGTGTGAAACCCAAAGTTTGCTGAAAATTAAGCATATTTAGGGTATCAATTTAGATATTTTCCAAAGTAAAAGTCCCTAAAAGTGTGTGATTCAACTTTTTCCCCATGATCTAGTGTTAAAAAAGTTAACAAAAATCGCAATATCGAATCGCAAAACATGTCGAATTGGCACCCAAGTATCGTGATAGTATCAAATCGGGAGATATGTGTATCATCCCAGCCCTATTACTCAGACTTAGGGCTGCACGATTATGGCCAAAATGATAATCACGATTATTTTGATCAATATTGATATCACGATTATTCATTGATTTTGACGTCAATGTATTTTTATATTACACTTTCACATTAAAATAAACACTTCACATTCACATTCACTTCCATGCTGTGCTAAATCCCTGCTAATGTATTTTGGAAAAAACTGACATTGCAATATCTATACCCAAAAGTGAAGCCAAAACATCTCGATCACCGGCTTGTGGCTGGCTGTTAATTTAGGAAGCGCTTGATTTGATATGCAGCAAGGTTTTCTATGAGCAGAACGCGCATTTTAAACGTCAACATCGAATGCGATCATGCTCATTTAATCGCAGGAAGCCAAAATCGTGATCGCGATTCATATTCGATTAATTGTGCGGCCCTACTCAAGCTACAACAATAAGAGCGGTAGCTTCCTTTAACCTCCGCATAGACTCAAATGAAGCAAAAATATAGATTCTGGCATTAAAAATTGCGATACATAGGTGAATTTTTTTCCCATGTTTATATACACACACATCGACACACTCGGCTGTAACACCGGATGAGCCAAACACACCCTACCAAAGCCTAACCACCACGTTGAACTTCTACCACCTAAATTACCCATCTTGAAAAATACCTTCCCCTGTCTTCCCACACATTCCACCTCCCCCCTTCTTCAACATGTACTGTTCCTCCATCGCTCTCCCTACTATCTTATCACGCTCAAGGTCTCAGAGTAGCCTGGCTCCAGCCCAGAGTCTTAAACAGGGGGCACAACTTAGCAGACGGGGACTGCGGTATGTTTGGCAGTGTTTTTCCAGGCCTTTTGTACACAGTATGATTAAAAGGGAGCCAGGGGTATACACTTGCTGCTCTGTTCTGGAGGAGATATCCATGAAGGTTTGGTTTGACTGCAATGAGGATGAGCTGCACAGATTAGATAGGTAGATAGATAGATAGTAACTTTATTGATCCTGAGGGAAATTCAAGCTTCCAGCATCACAGTTCCATAGTGCAATACATGTTAGTAAAAAGACGGCAAAAAAGGTAGTGGTGCAAAGTACAAAAAAATATACCAGATACAAAAATACAAGGAGATGAAGAAAACTGTTAAAAGTGATAGAGTGATAGTGCAGGGTAACAGTTGTAATACACGACTATTAAACAAGTGAATATAGTGCAGAAGAGACTGTTAAAAATGAATATAGTCCAGGGTAACAACTGTGATACAGGACTATTAAAAAAGTGAATATAGTGCAGGGTAACAACTGTGATATAGGACTATTAAAAAAGTGAATATAGTGCAGAAGAGACTATTAAAAAAGTGAATATAGTGCAGGGTAACAACTGTGATACAGGACTATTAAAAACGTGAATATAGAGCAGGGTAAGAACTGTTAAAAATGAATATAGTGCAGGGTAACAACTGTGATATAGGACTATTAAAAAAGTGAATATAGTGCAGGGTAACAACTGTGATACAGGACTATTAAAAAAGTGAATATAGTGCAAAAGAGACTGTTAAAAATGAATATAGTGCAGGGTAACAACTGTGATACAGGACTATTAAAAAAGTGAATATGGTGCAGAAGAGACTGTTAAAAATTAATATAGTGCAGGTTAACAACTGTGATACAGGACTATTAAAAACGTGAATATAGTGCAGGGTAACAACTGTGATACAGGACTATTAAAAAAGTGAATATGGTGCAGAAGAGACTGTTAAAAATTAATATAGTGCAGGGTAACAACTGTGATACAGGACTATTAAAATAGTGAATATAGTGCAGAAGAGACTGTTAAAAATGAATATAGTGCAGGTTAACAACTGTGATACAGGACTATTAAAAAAGTGAATATAGTGCAGGGTAACAACTGTGATATAGGACTATTAAAAAAGTGAATATAGTGCAGAAGAGACTATTAAAATAGTGAATATAGAGCAGGATAACAACTGTGATACAGGACTATTAAAAACGTGAATATAGAGCAGGGTAAGAACTGTTAAAACTGAATATAGTGCAGGGTAACAACTGTGATACAGGACTATTAAAATAGTGAATATAGTGCAGAAGAGACTGTTAAAAATGAATATAGTGCAGGGTAACAACTGTGATATGTGACTATTAAAAAAGTGAATGTAGTGCAGGGTAACAACTGTGATATAGGAGTATTAAAATAGTGAAGATAGTGCAGGGTAACAGATGTGATATAGGACTATTAAAAAAGGGAATATGGTGCAGAAGAGACTGTTTAGTAAATTAGTATAGTGCATTATTATCTGTACTGCAGACTAGTCCAGAAATGAGAGGTGGTAAATGTTAGTTAAAGGACAGAGAACATGTGATGATTTAGGGAAATTAGGTAGAAGAAATCAAACACTATAGCTGCCCCAGTGGAAATAATATGATAGCAGCTCACATGATCTGCACCAAACCCAGCTAATACAGTGGACAGACAAGCAGCAACCAAAAGGAATTAAAGCATCAAATATTCATGGTACTATTAAGCCACTTACCAGCCACAGAAGTGAGGAGGATAGTCAGGCAGACACCAAATTTAGCCAGTGATTTCATGGTGATTCGGCACACAGCCATGACAGACAGTTGTCAACAAAGTCTTCTTCTTCTCCTCTTATTTTAGCACGTTTTCCTCTTCTTCTTCTTCTTCTTCTGCTCCTTTTTATTTCAGCAGCAACCGTCCACAGCTAGCCAGCCACCAACGGCCATATCTGCTAGCTAGCATGCTAGCCGCTAGCCTCGGGGGGCGACTGTTGTCTGGCGGTGGAAAACTTCGCCAAAAAGGTAAAAAAAATAACAGACACACGGTTAATTCGTGTAAGAACAAAACATTCTCGGTTATACGCTTAAAAAATATTAAAATAATCCACCTTTTTTTACTTAAATAGAAGACTATCTCGGTGGTGTTGCGAGCTAACGGTGCTAATGGAACGTTAGCATAATAAGCGTTCCACAAGTCAACGGCGCCAACGGCTGAGCTCCTCCGAGGTTATTGCTGCCATCCTGGCTCTCAGACGACGCGGCTGCGGGGCTCGGATATATCTCTCGGTGTGATGTGTGAGCTATCCCCGCAGGCAGGCAGACACTGACGGTGTGGAGCTCCAGACAGACAGACTAGGGCGGCTGGGAACGCCTCGTTTGCAGGCTTGTCTTGTCTGGACCGCTCGTCTCCGGTATCAGGTTGCTCTGTGGGCTTGGTGTGTTGGTTGGTTGGTTGGGGGGTGGAGGTGGAGGACAGTCCCACGGAGTGAGGAGGAGGGTGGGTGCAGCGCCGCGGTGCCGCAGACTATGGACATAACACCACCCTGCAAACATATGCTGCGTTCAGGCTCCACGAGTATTTACTGTGCTGTAAACACTGTGAGGTTTAGCTCAGTGTGAGCGTTATAAAACAACTGAAGCAACCTGCAATGCATCCTACAATGCAACCTGCCATGCATCCTGCAATGCAACCTAAGATAAGATAAGATACGATATTCCTTTATTAAATTAAAATGATATAAAATGGAGGCAACCTGCAATGCATCCTTTTTTTTTAATTTATTTATTTATTTGTTTATTTATTTGTTTATTTTTTTTTCTTTATTTTTTTTCTTTCTTTAATTTATTTTTCTCCATTTTGTTTTATCCATATTTCATTTTATTTTATTTTGTTATGAGGAAAAGGAAGAAAAAGAAAAAAAGTTAAAAAAAGAAAGGAAATATATATATATATATATAGACAAGAAAAGAAACAAAACTCCTCAACTGGCCTCTCTCCTCCCTCCAACGATTTCCTATGGATAGAAAAGGGTATACGCCCTGATTCTGCAATGCAACCTGCAATGCATCCTGCAATGCAACCTGCAATGCATCCTGCAATGCAACATGCAATGCATTCTGCAATGCATCCTGCAATGCAACCTGCAATGCATCCAACATGCAATGCATCCTGCAATGTAACCTGCAATGCATCCAACATGCAGTGCATCCTGCAATGCATTCTACAAAGCAACCTGCAATGCTTCCAGGAAAAATGGCACATCAATATCAGTATGTTTGTGTTTATTTTACAATATCTAAAATAAATAGGGGTCAGTATGCGCATAAGAGGAGAAAAAGAGAGAGATAAATTATTGCTAATTATTTTTGGAAACATGGCAATAGCCCAATAATACACATTATAATTGTTATTATTACTATTATTAGTAGTAATAATAGTAGTAGTAGTAGTAGTATTATGACTATCATTATTACTATTAGTTGTAGTAGTAGTAGCAGTAGTAGTAGTATTACTATTATCATTATTATTAGTTGTAGCAGTAGTAATAGCACTATTATTATTATCATTATTATTATTATTAGTAGTAGTACTATAATTATTATTAGTTGTAGTAGTAGTAGTAGTAGCACTATTATTATTCTCATTATTATTATTATTATTATTATTTGCAGTAGTTTAGTAGTGTAGTGTAGTGTTTTTTATTAACAAAAGTACAACATCAGTATACAGGGGACAGTTTACAAATAAACAGTAACAAAACAAAACAGCCAGGGGTACAAAACACTAGACAAATATATTATGAAACAAACAGAAATTATTAGTCTTAATATAAATATTTTTTGTTGGTCGAATTATGAATTTTATGAATAAAATATTTTGCTAGGATTATTATAAAATTCATTATTAAAAAACGTCTTCTTTTTGGGGGGGTATTTGGAGAAACCAAAAACAACATTTTCCCTTATTTCCCACGTTGTCCTGCATAAAGTAACTATTTCCGATTGCCATTAAATGCATCACTTGTTATTCAACTATTAGTGCTACTTTACTGCCTCTGTGTGGTCATATAACTTTATACACAGACTTTAAAGCCTCAAGCACAGACTGGATGACCAAAACAATAATTATTCCAGCAGGTGGCAATGTAAGCCTGCGCCTACGGCGGAACAGTGTGCGGTTTTTTAGTTATATAACCTCAAAATAGTATTTAATGCGGCTGAAATACTTTATGCGCCTTGTGTTGATGCAACAATGAAGGCATTAATTGCTGTTTGTGGCATTTAATATTCTTATATATTATCTTTCTATCAAGCTGAATGTCCCACAGACATTCTGCAGAAATAATGCAGTCATGTTATTAGGTGGAGCAGCCTGTCGCTGAAGCAATCCTGCAATGCAACCTGCAATGCATCCAACATGCAATGCATCCAACATGCAATGCATCCTCAAGCACCACCTGTTCATCAAGGCCTATGATCTCAGCTGACTCTTCCTACACATCCCTAGTATTAGTAGTAGTACTATAATTATTTATTATTAGTTGTAGTAGTAGTAGCACTATTATTATTCTCATTATTATTAATATTATTATTATTAGTTGTAGTAGTTGTATTATTAGTATTGTTGTTGTTGTTGCTGTTTTGTTATCATTATTCCCATGGCCATCCCTTTATTTCAATGTTTTTTTGTTTTTTTTGTTGTCCCACTATAGGCTTTATTACACAAGGGGGGCGTGCCAGTTTGTGCAAGAGGACCTCCTCTGACAGGACAGAGAGTAGCAGGCTTCAGATGTTGCTCCGACTGCTGCTGACTATTGATGTCACCTTCTGGTGTCCTTACTACTACAAATATGACCGAGCTAAAGCGTTAAGAGACGCGTAATGGCAGGATAAAACAGTGCCAAGTGCGCATTTACGCACAGCCCGAAGCTGCAGGATTTCAGCCCTCTGCAGTCTGCAGCTTCTCAGCACCTGGCTGTCTGATGAAAGGCTGGCTGGGGGGCTATGGCTTCTTCTGCTCCACCTCCAGCCGAGGCGAGGAAGTTCACCCGGGGGCTCAACAAGCCGGGCACCGCCGCCGAGCTCCGGCAGAGCGTCTCCGAGGCTGTCAGGACGTCGGTGTTGATGGTAAGAGCACAAAAAAACACTCTCTGTTATAACAACACTGAACTAACTATGGGATGCCTCTTTAGTTATAAGTTGCATCATTTATTTGAGAATGGTGATATTTCTACAGTTATGCTGTCATTTGTTGCTGGTGCATCTGATTCTGCAGGGTGTCTATTGTTACAACTTTCTCAAAGGGGTTGCCAGGTAACTGAAATATACACCTCCAGCTCTAAAGGGACTCACACACACACACACACACACACACACACACACACACATGAATGTCTGCACATTTCTTTAGTTCATCCTGTGTCATCTGACCCCCCCAGTTGCACCTTGCAACCAGATAGGTTAGAAACAGCTGAGTAATGACAGGTAAGAAATGCCAAATATCTATGTTTTTTACTGAATTGTCTATAATAATGAGGATGATGATGATATTATAAAGGCATGACATTTGTCATTGTCAATCGATTAAAATATTTAATCATGATTTCTCGCACACTTTTTATCTGTTCAAAATGTATTTAATACTCTTATCAACATGGGAGTGGGCAAATATGCTGCTTTATGCAAATGTATGTATATATTTATTATTGGAAATCAATTAACAGCATAAAAAAATTACAAATATTGTCCAGAAACCCTCACAGGTACTGCATTTAGCATAAGAATTATGCTCAAATCATAACATGGCAAACTGCAGCCGTGTGTGTCAGTCATAGTCAAGTCAGCGTGCTGACTTGACTATGACTTCTGGCATGTCTGTAAAGAGGAGACTCGTGGGTACCCAGAGAACCCATTTTTTTATTCACATATCTTGAGGTCAGAGGTCAAGGGACCCCTTTGAAAATGGACATTACAGTTTTTCCTCCAAAATTTTGTGCATGTTTGGAGCGTTATTTAGCCTCCTTCGCGACAAGCTAGTATAACATGGTTGGTAGTAATGGATTCTTTAAGCCAGGTTCCTTAAAACTGAGCCCACTAGAACCTAAAAATCGCAAGTTGCGTTAATACGGTAAAGAAATTAGAAGCGTTCAAACTAAACGCCAACAGCCATAGTGTTATTGTTTCTGCAGACTGCACTATTGTCTGTTCAGTTTACCTTTTGCAATGTCCTCGACTTATCCCGACCAACCCAGCGCCTGTGTCTTGTTGCATAATGGCGATCAATATGCCATTTTTCTGCAACTAATGGCTTTTGCTGTCAATTACGGCTGCTGTCTCTCTCCGTGGTCCCAGTGCGCCTCCTGATCTCGTAATAAAGTCGTCAAACGACACAGGCAGTTTAGTCTCCGGTATAATGAGACCCATGAAACCCACCTTAACTGTCAAGTTAAATTGTCAATATAGTCATCTATGAAGCATAAAATGAAGCTGGTATAATTTCCCAATGTTAGGTTATTTCCTAGTGCCTGTGGTCACATGATAGGGGGAGCCCAGGCAGCCACTTCCAGTGACCATGAGATCTGGTCAGTGCTAATGAGTTTGTCTCGGGGTTGGGCGTGGGTCATCGTGTTACACTCACATACTGTGTATCATTGCCGTCACAGTACAGTGAGGCTTTGCGCTCAGAAAAAGTGGAGCAGAATGGATGAATTAGCAGCACTTAAAGGTATCAGAAACAACGTTGTACCTTTTATGGTGGGTCGCAATGTATGCATCTGGGTCCCATTATGTGCCTTCTGTGTGAACTTCTATTTTTGACTGTGTACTTATGGTGCAGCTGTTTCCCCTGCCCGTTTGACACGGAGACTGACATGCTGGTATGGTAAAACAAAAATATATATATAGTAGACTTGACATCAAAGAATTTCCTCGACGGCTCAGATTTCACCCGGCAAGAAGCGGGTCGGCCGGTCTTGGATTGCGGTGCGATCATGGCGCTTAACTGGTAACTCAATCTGATCAAACTGGTTTTGTAAATTTAAGACAAAAAGATGGAGGAAGTAAATGAAGGAAAGGTATGCATATATCCATTCATTCGTATCCGTAACCGCTTATCCTATTCCCCCCTATTGTGGGGGGAAACCGGAGCACCTGGAGTAAACCCACGCTAACACGGGGAGACCATGCAAACTCCACACAGAAGGGCCTGCAACCCTCTTGCCGTGAGGCGACAGTGCTAACCCCTGCACCACCGTGCAGCCGAGGTTTGCATATAAAGAGTCTCAAATGTAACCTCTTCCTGGTATAGTGGATCCATTATTTAGTCCTAATCTTAATCTCCACACTTGGCAATCCTGTCATAGTAGCCTATTAATTCTGTTTTAGTCCGCAGTGTGTGGAGTGGCATAATGGATGTCAGATCAGAACCCAGGGCTGGGTTTAATAATGGATGAGACGATGGTAGGTGTCCTGGCTATTTTTAAACTCGCCCTCTTTCTCCTCTGTAACTTGGTGTCACACTAAGCACCCTGCGGACCATCAATTATGAATACCTGCATATGGGATAAATCATCTAAGTTCAAGACTGAGGCCAGATCAGGCGAGTTAGACGCTCGCCACACACCATAGTTAGCGCAGGCGTGGCTTGCTCTCAGCTATACCTTAGTAAACACAGTGGAGGCCGAGCAGTAGAGCAGTAAAGACAGCCCCTGCTGTTTTAATAATCACTTCCAACTGCGGGAAATGCTTGCTTGGAGGTTTTTATGCCTCTTTATGCCCTCCCCCTGCCTTGCTGAATGGGTGTCTTTACTCATTTCTTCATGCAGCCACACACATACTATAAACGCATACAAACACTCAAATTCTGTCTCTGTCTTTTTGTATTTTCGAATGTTTGACGACTCTCTTTTTTTTCTTCTATGTCTCTAGCTATGAGACTTTAACCCCACTAACCTCATAATGTGCATCCTGATACCTTAAAGGGGAACTACGCCCATTTTCAAAATTCATATATGTTACTCTTATGGTCTAAATATAGACTGTATAGACAGTGTCCGTCATCGTGGTGTTTAGCCATCACCAGCTTGTTTTTTTGCAACCAGAAGTGACACGAGAGGGTGGAGCTAAGTACAAACGAACACTGAATAAGATGTTCTAAGACAAAATCGCAGACAACACCCAGAATGGATGGACGTGGTAGCAACCTGTCAATCACAAGATAGCCACGCCCTCTCTGAGAGAGCATGTTCACAAGAATTGGATGAACTCTCCTAGGCCGTGGAAATAACATATTGGAATTCTTCTTTTAGGCGTTGTTCTCCTTTAATACCACCTCCCATTTATAGTTGGCTCAGACCTGCAGGTTCAAACTGTGGAATTCCACTTAAGAGTGAACTCCACTTTAGAGGATTTGGTCTGATTAGAGCATGAAAAAACCTGGCAGAGATAATCTGCAGATTTGCAGATGCTTTAGCACTGCTGACCTATATCTGTGTCATGATACAGGACCTGTGATGGAGCCGGACGTTTAGCCGTCTGCTGGATTTGTGATGTTACGAGTTGCTGCCGCCGATAGCTGAGGCGAGGGCTTTTCTGGCCTTGCGGTTTCCATGTCTTCTTTATTTAGGCTGTCATTCCCACCCTTTCTCTGGCGTAAACACCACGCCAGCCTGACATGTGTGTGTTTGCGTATGTAGACGGTCGTATAAGTCTGCCTCCATTTCCCCTTTAAGATTGACAGAAAACAACATTCAGCATCACTGTAATACAAAATTCCTGCTTCATGACATGAGTTTGACGTGTTGCCACAGCTTCCACCACAAACAAGGCTGTGATCATTCTGCAGAGCCTGCAGGCTCACAAATGAAAAAGTCTGTTCATGTTTGAGCGCCAGATCATTTTGATTGGATAGTTGCTGCGTGTTTTTTAGTTTCTGCTGCATGGCCCGCAGTGTTGATTCAAGAGAGAGTGTAAGGGAGGTTTCAACTTATTGCAACATCTTCAGTGTTTTGAGGTTTTGTTTATTGTAAGGTATTGTAAGGTTTAGCAAGTCGGCCTAAGGATTAGGAGACAGTAACATTACATTTCAAGTGTAGACACACAAACTCCCACGATTCCAGCAGATCTTTGTGAATTATTGACTCATTACTGTGAGAAAAATGTCTGTTAACAATGCCGAAAAGTAAAGAAACTCAGACAAGATCAATACCTCAGTGGTTGGGTGAAACTGATTTTTGAGCAGGCGTCCAAATAGAATCATATTCTGAAGGTAGTAAGACTCAAGATACAATATAGATACCAGTACAGTGTTTGATTTAAGAACCCTGTATGTGCATTTCCAGTGCAACTAAAACTGCTCCCAGCTGAAAAACATTAAAATAACTCGTGGGTTGTGGTGCTCCAGAAAGATGTTAGAAAACAACAAAATAAGTATTGAATCTGAGGAAAAACATTTCTGCAAGTAATTTGCATGAGTAGAAATAGTATTTATGTAGGCATATTACACAGACTATACTGTTTATATATATTAGCAACTCAAAACTAAGTGTTTGCATATGATTACATAACATCTTTTAATGTCCCTTCAGAGCTACAGAATACTGTTTTCAGAGGCTGAGTAGTACTCCCCATGACAAATAAACTGACTCTCATGTGTTAAATTGGCAGAGTGACCCTTTAACTTTGTGTCATTTATTATAATGGTTAAGTGTCTTTAATATAACCACGATTAGCAAAACAGTTGCTACTTCAATCAGCAGCGCAGCCAGGCTGGTCTGCAGAAATTGGGCAGTGACCATAAAAAAATCCTCTGACCCAGTTGACACAATTGCACACCCAGTTCCCTGTGTAAAAATAGCTATTTCACTTTAGTGTGGAAAACATTCATGGTCCTTTTGGCTGCCGGAGAATCCTTCCATGTGAAGGTTGCCTAGTTGGCCTAGATAGAATATATGATTAAAAAGCAGTGTGCTGGTTTATCTCATTACTGGTTAGATAGCCATCAAGAGGATTCAACACAGCCCAAATGTCTTTTTTTCATTGTGCACAAGGATCCAGTCCTAGTCGGCCAGATTACCTGCAGGCCTATCATGAGACACCCAGCACCCAAATCACATGAGCGTAACCCAGATTCTACAGTGACGTTCATTATTGTTAGCCTGAATTTAAGTCCCTGATGAATATTGGCACATTTGCCTGAGATAAAGAGAATCCCTGTTACACCTTGTATTATATATACTAAAAGTGCAATGATCTAGGCCACTTTTCAATGAGACTTGGAAAGCAATCCTTGAACCATTGTCCATTTAAAGGTAGGGTTGGTAATGTTGAGAAACTAGCAATATATGCTAGATTTAAAAAAATGATCCAACCTAAAAACCCAGCCCAGTGTTGCCAACTCTTTTCCAATGAAAGTAGCTAGCAGCACTAGCTCCAAAAGTCCCTAAATCTAGCGAGAAAGTCGCAAAGTTGGGAACACTGACAGTCCATCCCCTCAGACCTTCCTCCAAAGCCACACCCCCAAAATAATCATTATGAACGTGAACAATCATTCGGGCCGAATTAAATGATTGGATAGTGTTATGCTAACATAACACCATATATTAATGCTATGTAATCACACTGGTCATGGATTCCCTCTATCTGCACTCACATGACCATACATGCAGAAATAAACTCAGAGGCCTTGTGTTGCAAAACAAACCTCAGATAGTTTTTCCATGCTCCTTACGTCAAACCACTGCAGTGAAACTTGGCTGCCATGCCGTCTTTTGAGTCATCGCTCTGCATTGCATGCTGTCTGGGTCACATTACAGTATGTTTTGGGCAAAGCATTCATGATTACGTGTCCCTGCCCCTGCATTTTTGTTTGATTCTTGTGGATTTCCCAAAATCGATTAGAAAAGATGAGGTAAAGTCTGTCTTTGTTTCCAGTGAGTCATCATCAGTGTTGTTGCAGTGTTAGGAGCAGCCTGCGGGAGGCAGCAGTGATGCACGTCTTCTACCTCTCTCTGCTCATGCTTGAAGCATTCAAACGTGTAAAGACTTGTGCTTTCTGCAGTGGAGAAGAAGCTCTCATGTGTGTCTTTAATATTGTGTCAGCATTTAGCTATTTCACGTCCATTAGTCATGGAAGTAAGGGTTTCATTTAGTCTTAAATCTTTACATAAGGTTTGATTTATTTGGTTTACGCGGCTTTGTGCAATGACAATGAGTGATGGCCGTCCACCACAAAATATTCCTCCTTCTTTACTTTCTCCAAAATAACAATGCCTTGTTGCCTGGAGACCAAACTTAATCTCTCGTATTTAATATTTCAGAAAAAAGACAGCGTGTTGTTAAGGGTTCACCACATTGAAAAGCTTTTGGTCTAAAAGAGCCAATACAAAAACCATAAAGTTTATGGAGTAAATTTATGATTGAGGAAGAAGACTGTTTTGTGGATTAGAAGATGAGCATCTGAGAAGAGCATTACATTTACTTTGCTGACTGTGGTGGATTTATCTTTGCTACTGCACCCTGTTTACAACGTCTTTTGTGGCTTCTGATGAAGTAATTTTGCAGTTCCCCTGGTTTGCAGATGTCTGTGTGGAAAGGTTATTGGGTGCATTATGGGGTGCAGTGTGGATTTCATTAGATTAATGCATCCTCTGAGGGATAGCCCATAATGTAATGACATTGTTCCCAAGAATGCTGTTGAGGCTTTTTAAATGAGCCTGAAAACGCTGCAAGGAAAGTAATCTCTATAAGCAGATTCTGCATCCACATGTAGAATCTGTAGGCAACAGGACAAGATCTGGGTGTTGGATGGCGCATTAGAGCCATGTGTAAAGCGTAGCCTATAGCACTAACTTCTGATGAAACTACGAATTGATTTGCTCCAAACCAGCTGACGGAAATGAGCCTATTTCCTAAGGCTAATTTATCGTCTTTCAATGGAATCGTATTGTGATGAAATCATATATCGAATTATTGTGATACACAATAACATTGTCTAAATTGATAATAACCAGCACATACTAACTCAAATATCTCAAAAAATCTGATATTTTTGCACTAAAGCTCTTAATAACATTAGACATTTACCATGTTTTTATTTCATATAGACTATTTATTTACTGAATTACTAGAAAACTTGTTATACTATGATATATATCAGCCCAGTCGCACAGTAGTTTGGGAAATAGTCATA
This sequence comes from Sebastes fasciatus, assembly GCF_043250625.1. Classification (NCBI taxonomy): domain Eukaryota; kingdom Metazoa; phylum Chordata; class Actinopteri; order Perciformes; family Sebastidae; genus Sebastes; species Sebastes fasciatus. The sequence continues at coordinate 9,822,167 of NC_133818.1, read as the reverse complement.
AAATGTAATGTATTGATTCGTGTACAATTTTTTTCGTGATGGTCAGCACGAAATCAATTTGTATGTAATCCACGTAATTGTGAACAGGGAAGTATAGAGAGTGGCTAACTCTGACCCCAAACTCCTACCATGTAGGGAGGAGTTTGGGGTCAAAGAACACCCGACTTTCGCCCAGGAGACCAGTGTTCGTGTCCCGTGTGAAACCAGAAGTCAAAATTGATTTATTTGTCACGTAACCTACGTATCTAAGTTACTTCCGGAGTTATTTTAACCCAAACTTTTCCTAAAGCTAAATAGTTTTGTCATGCAACTTCCGTACTCAAGTTACGCCACTTCCGGTGTTATTTAAACCCAAACTGCGATCTTTTCCTAAACCTGACTAATTAGTTTTATTTTGAAAAGACTGAAGCGGAAATTGACACGTGTGTCACGTGTTGCTGGACATTTGGAGGAAAAAGCACTAAAAATAGTTTGTTGAAAGTCGTGCTGAGCGTCACAAACATAAAGCGAAATTCGTGTCTATGTACACAAATCAAATAGATACAATTTCAAGACTATTTCCAAACTGCCGTGAGACTGTGTTGTATATATCGTTATCGAGATATGAAATGACCTATATCGGAATAGAAGATTTTTGCCATATCGCCCAGCTCTACTATTTCAGATTTCTTTTTTGCGACATTTAAAAAAAATTCACTTAAAATTAATTTGACAATTGACTGTAAACATGGGTACTGAAACTTAAACTCCTTTCAGCACCTCCATCAACTGCTATTTGTGTTTTGACTGCAATTTATCTCCTTCAGTATTTCATCAGTTTTAAATGTTTCCATGGCAAAATTTCAGCATTAAGCACACGTACATTTTCCTCAGAAAATGTAGCTGTTTCTATTTGTCATTTATGGCCACCATAACTGTTGTCTCTCCACTATCCATTACTGCTCCTACTCTGTGCTCTCTCTTGCTTTTTATTATGATTTCCCATCTTACCCATTTTGCTGCATCACCCACTTAAAAGTAGGTGAGAGTGTCACCGCTGATGAAATATTTACACCAGCCACCCGGAGAGAAGCTGAAAAAAAAATTCTGAGATTTAAATTAGCCTTACATAAACAAGCCTGTATCCTTCAGCTGACACCTTTGCTTCTGGATGTTAATTAGATGATGATTTGCAGAGGGTTGCCAGGTTTGTCCTATGACGCATCATGCTGGATGGATCAGTGTTAATGGCTGTGGGCCTGGCAACGTGGGTCAAGAGAAGTTAAATCATTCCTTTTTATGTCTTAGAGTTCAGTGATGACATCAGAAAGATGACTGCATCGCTTGCAATTTCATGGTCAGTGGGAGAAAGAAAGGGAAAGAGGCAGAGAGAAAGAGTCAAACATTGTCTGCAGCAGCCAGTTTGTGTGTGTGCGCGTTGGTAACAGGCGGCTTTTACTGTTGACAAAGCATGCCGAGTCAGAGAAATGACTAAGCTGCGAGGGAGGGAAAGAGAGAGAGAGCCCGCTGGGAGGAGAGAAGAAGTGAAAGTGACAGGCGTGATGGAGAGAGATGGCAAGGTTGAGGAAAGAGGGAGAGGAAGCGAAGCAGCGAGGAAGAGTCAGTGAGAGAGCAAAGTGAGAGCATCCTTCCAGCAGAAGGAGGAAGGAAGGGGAGTCGGGAGAGTCTACGCCCTGCTCTGACTGGATGAGCAGCTTCTCTCCTCCGCGCACTCATCCCTCCATCCCTGCTGAGCCGCACACCGGAGGATACTACTTGGCTTTCGAAGATTGTGTTTCAAGCGGAATGATTGGGAATCCTCCTCGGCTGGAAACTGATACCTGAGTGAGAGGACTTTTTTCTACATGTGGAAGAGGTCAAGGTTGGGAGATCTAGTTGGGCAAAGAGTTTAGAAATCACCAACGGTCAGATAATTTTTTTCCTGCATGGTGGCGGTGGATGTTTGGTTGGTTTGGCACCATGGGATGCACCACCAGCGTGGTTCTGCTGGAGGGGCTGCGCTCCATCCTTGAGAGGAACTGTGGCTACATCAAGGGGGCGGTGGAGCTGGGGGCTCTGGAGGAGGAAGAGGAAACACTGAGTCTGAGGGGATCTCAACACTGGATTCCCACAACTGCTCTGGTAAACCCACTTTGAAATATTGCCTCTTTGCTGACGCGCACGAGGGCAATTTCTAGTCATTTTCCACTCTTTTGCAATCAGTTTTTCATTGTTAACCAGTATGTTTAGTATAGTGTGTATTATATAGTGTATCCTTATGTGTGGAGTTTGCATGTTCTCCCTGTGTTAGCGTGGGTTTACTCCGGGTGCTCTGGTTTCCCCCCACAGTCCAGAGACATGCAGGTTAATTGTTGACTCTAAATTGCATGTAGGTGTGAATGTGAGTGTGAATGGTTGTCTGTCAGCCATGTGATGTGATAGTCTGGAGACCTGTCCAGGGTGAACCCCGCCTTCGCCCAATGTCAGCTGGAATCGGCTCCGGCCCCCCCGCGACCCTGAATAGGATAAGCAATTACAGATAATGGATGGATGGATGGATGGAACCAGTATGTTTACTGTCCAAAATTACAGGTCAAAATTAGAAGAATTCCTTTCCTTTTTCTTTCTGCATTTGATCAGTGACTCCACTAGCTAGAGCTACAGTAGTTTCTTTTCTATACCGTCATATCATTCTTGAGGTAAAAAATGAATAATTTACAAATCTCGTCGGATTAAACACGAGTTACTGCACAGATCAGCAGATTTTTGGCTAACAATCTTCCTAATAGACTCCCCGGAGGAGCTTGATTTAGAAGACAAGTATGTACTTCCGAGGCCCCGATCACACAATTACTGGCGCAGCACATCAAAAGCTTAACATTTGGCTGCGAGGAAATATAAGATAAGTCTCGGGATTTTGCGCGAGTGAGCAGGGAAAGTAAAATCAAGGTCTGTAGCCATGTTGTCTTCCGCTTGGATTTATGCAGTTCTACATTAAGCCACTTCCCTCAACTTAGCTCCATTAGCCCGCAGCCTGCCCTGTGTTAAATCAAAAAGATTTAATGGACAATCAATAGCGAGGGGGACTGCTAGTGCACACTGAGGAAAGAACATTCACTAGAAACCATTATCACTTTTGGATGCAGCGTTTCCTTTGCAACCATTAAGCTGTGGTTGGCCTCCCGTAACCCTTCCCTTATAAACAACAACTAGAATAGTACACTCAGTAGAGTGCAGATCTCCGCCAGGTGTGTCTGCAACGACCACTGCTGTAATAGTGAACACCTGTCAGCAGTTCAAAATATGTAAATCTTTGGAGACCGATGTCCAATTTACAAACGGGTAGATATGTGACATTAAGATTTACAAGCCAAATGCCAACTACATAAACATCCGGACAAAGATAAGCTATCCTCTAAAAATGCCCGACTTGCTGTCGGTGACATCACAATCCCATTCCCGATACATACATACATGCAACTGTCTTACATAGGCGTGCGAATCAAGAGAGGAAAAATTCGTAATCTGTAACAGAAGCAAGAGTGAAGCAGTTGTTTATCAGTTGCGGCCCCTACCGGCCAGTTAAGAGTAGTGATAGTAGTAGATAGTATTCGATAAAATATGTTGTCAATAAAATATGTTTAAAAAAAAATGTGAATCACTGCAACTACGAAGGGTCCTTGAGCATACAGTCATAAATGAGCACAGCAAATATTTGGCTGATGGGTCCAGCAGTATGCACGATTAGCTGTGGACAGACAGACACACACATGACTGAATACATAATCTCCTGGCGGATAAAATAATTACATTTAAAATTGCAGCGGAATATATCGTTCCATTAATCTCAACACAGGAAGCATCCAGAACAGCAACCAAAATGCAGATTGTGACATTTTTTTGCTTCCGTAAGAATTAAAATACTGTATAAAGTGATGTGGACAAAATCCAAAATATAGTGTTTCATCCTTTATGTTGCTGGCGAACATATATTATGCGATTATTTTCTTCTCACTTTGATATATCCAAGCTCTCAATTCCCTCAGAGGTCACCACTGTCAAGATAAGATGGCTTGCTATCTGTCAAAGCCTTACTCCTGCACCACTTGTCATGTACCTGTACAGTAAGATAAATGTCAGTATAGATAGAGCACAAGTGTTGAATTAAAGGCCACCAGTCACCTATAGCACTTTAATTTTTTTTCTTGTACAGTAGTATTTTGATTATTTGCTGACAAATTTGTTATATCCACTAGTGAATATTATATACTGGAGTGTACATAATACTATTTCGGAAGTCCTGCTACATTCCAGCGTTCTGGTCCAGTGAAAGCTATGGATCATCACTTTGTTAAACAGACGTAAATCTACATTATGGACTAATCCTGTGCATGGAACTTTCTGCTCTTCAGTTGGTGTTGCTGTAGTAGTCTCTCAGCACCTCTGAGAGCTCTGACATCATAGCGACTTCAGGAACTCCCCTCTCTCGTATCATATTTAACTTGTCCCACATGTTTCCCCCCTGTACTACCTGGAGCCACTAATGTTGACCACAACATAGACCTGCTCTGTGCTTCTTTGATTAAAGGACATTGTGCAATTTTAGTGGGACGGACGATGGCTTGTGACAGATGAGTGAGCCAATTATATGTGTGTGCATCACGGGTCAGTGTGAAGGGGAAGTTTCACATCTTTTCAGGCAACACCCTCACACTTTGTCTCTCCAGGGTGTCTGCAGCGAATTTCGGCTCCCAAACATTACGTCAACCTCCCCTTATGCAATTCTCCACAGACTTGTGTGACGCTCTATATGTGTGTGTGTGTGTGTGTGCGGGCCTCTCGGGAAGGGTGTGGAGGGCTCACATGTCCTAATGAGTTCAAGCTGTGTAAAAGCAAATGGACGTCAAACTCCTACGCAGATGGTCTTGTAAACTAATTTGCACTCCCCAATCATACACAAACTCGCACACCCTCGCCTCGTGGTATCGCTGGCAAAGTACCAGCCATGGCTCCAGGAAGCGTGATGGCGTGAAGAGAGCGCTCCGGAGATGTGGGTGAATGAAGCGGGATGACCTCAGTGCAGGCAGGGGCTTTGACAAGAGGCTGATTATCACGCTGAGCTGGTGACGCTGTCGCTGAGGCCTCCGCAGTACAGTCAGCAGTCCTTTACAGATGGAGGCCAGAGGAAAGTCAAGTCAGAGAGCTGCATTACATTTGCTTTGTTTCACCCCAAAATATCCTTCATCTCTCAGCCTTTTCCAACACTAATGAAATGAATAAGACTACTAAAAGGACACATAAATTGTTTGCAACTAGTTTGAGCATCAGAATCCAAGTATTTTGTAGACAAACAATTGCGTTGTAGCTCAAAGATTTACCACCATATCTCCAATATGTCCTACAGCAAGATGCTCTTAATGTTTTCTATCAGAGTTTTGTGGCCACCGGCTTGTTTTATGTTGTTGTATGTTAGAGGAATAGCATCTATCTATAAAGCAAGTAATTTCTGTCTGTGTTTATGCATGTATGTGTGTGTGTCCTTCGCATATCTCGAGAAACGCTCATCCAATCTACTTAACACGTGGCGAATGTATTGGTGGGGACCCAAGGATGTGCTGTGTAAAATTTGGTGCAATTTGGACACGTGACACGTTCAATATTAATAAACTTTTAATAAACTAGCGATAGCTTGTTAACAAAGGGAACTGTATATTCAATATACATATATGGAAATAAGATTTATTGGATTATATTCACCAGAAGTATAAAACATTACATGTCCCTTATACATTAAAAAGAAAATACCACACATTTTTGAGGGAAAGGTCTTTATTCTTTGATTTTTTTTAATAATTCCTGACAATGACTGATATATTTGACTTCAGCACATCTCTGACTGCTGAAAATCAAACATTTTTACTGTTTCAATTTAGATATTTTCCAAAGTAAAAGACCCTAGAAGTGTATGATTCAACTTTTTCTCATGGTCTATTGTTAAAAAAGTTAATAAAAAAATATTGTTGTGGCAGTGGCAGCCCTACGCTTGTATTAGTTACGCTATTAATGTTGCTTCATTCGTGATGGTTATTCCTGCGGCTCGTAAAGCTTTCAACATCTCACCTCACGGGCTCCCTACCGGCGAAGTTCAACAACCTCATTTTACAGCCCCTGTGCAGTTTCCTGTGTTTTTAGACAAAGTTATTTCTCTGAATGGTACATTTCATCAAGTCCCTTTGAAGCGAGTACAGTTAAAACAAGTTATGCAAATTATGCACAGCGCCTCACACATCAGAGAACCCCGCTGTACGAAAAGTGCACACACACACATACCCTTGCCCGCCTTTGTGCTACATTTTGTCAGGAGCAATGGCGCTGAAGCTGCACCAGAGAGGCGACGGCGGCCTTTGAAGTCGTCCTGACCCGTGGCGCGCCATCCCTCCCTTCTCTCTGACATCCCACCTCTCAATCTGCACGCACAACAGAGCCCCAACTCCTCTTCCCATACTGATAATTGGATGAGTTATTAATCATGCTTGTTAAGCCAGGAAGATTCAGTGGCTTGTAAACATTGGTGTGGTTTGGGAGTTGTGTGTAACGCAGCATAAGAGAGAAAACAAACCTCAGGATTTGCATAAATTGACTCCCTCATTTAAAACTTTAAATGTCATCATTTTGAAACACACTCTCCGATAGAAAACAGCTGAGCAGAGGCGCCTGCGCTGCTTAAAGATTAAAGCGGAGCGATTCTCCTCGGAGAGGGAGCGCCGACTGGATGGAGGAACAACTCAAACTGTTCCTGAAGCAGCAGGAGAGTGTGTGTGTAGCGTCTGCGAGCCGGATAAGAGGGAAGAGTGTTTTAACTGACCCTGCTGAGTGACCGCTGCAGCGGATACGGTGTAGCAGCAGTTCAAAGCGAAGCAAAATACCAACGGGGAGTAGAACTTTATCAACACAGATCGAGTGTCTGAACACTGTTACTGGCTTGTGACAGTTATTTTTAGTCATTTCAACAGTAACACAGTTTTACAATTTATCCATCTGATAATCAGAACTGATGTTAGAGAAGATTTTTATGTCCTGTCATATCATCAGATCATAAACAATGAAGATAGGCTATAGTATAAAGAATCCTCTGGCAAGCTTCCAATAGTACACTATGTTACACATTTTCACTATAATTATAGTGTCACAGAGTATACATCACTTATTCCAGTGTAATTGCATAATACTCACCACAATAGCTACTGTTTGTTCACTTGGAGATTGGTGGCTCTGACCTGAAGCTGTTGCCTAAACCTAACTGTTTTTGTTGCCTATACCTAAAGAAGTTGTAGTTTTGTTGCCTTAACCTAAAGAAGTTGTAGTTTTGTTTCCTAAACCTACAAAAGTTGTAGTTTTGTTGCCTAAACCTAACTGTTTTTGTTGCCTATACCTAAAGAAGTTGTAGTTTTGTTGCCTTAACCTAAAGAAGTTGTAATTTTGTTACCTTAACCTAAAGTTGCAGTTTTGTTTCCTAAACCTAAAGAAGTTGTAGTTTTGTTTCCTAAACCTACAAAAGTTGTAGTTTTGTTGCCTAAACCTAAAGAAGATGTAGTTTTACCGCCTAAATCTAAAGAAGTTGTAATTTTGTTGCCTAAACCTAAACAAGCTGTTTTGTTTGTGTTCCAAATGTGACGTTTCATTCAGTTTTACATGTTAGAACGTGCTGCTTTTAAGTTTCACTTTCACTTTTACTACATAGTAGGTGTAGTAGGCCCCTAATATCCCACATCTATGATGCTTATAGCGACTGATAAAGCACATTTAATGGCCTGATAACGATAACATAGTTGAATCGAGTGCATTATATTACTACTTCTCTTCACTTGTACTTATTGGTAGGTACCCAGAAATATTTCTTTGGTACACTGAATGTACAAAATGTTTACGCTGTAATTTCGGACGTTACATAACTTTATTTCCACTCATTACGAAAATATGCATTGTATTTTCAACACACACACACTAGGCAGGTGGAGCTGGCACATGACAACATGATCTCTGGGCCTCTTCTAAGTTCTGAATGGGGGAGTGGTCCATTCCTCCTCCCATCCTCCTCCTCACAAATCATACTGTACACACACACTCATATCCACACACAGCTGCACAGCTGTGAGGGTGGGAGGGGCCCTACCCTTCTGATGAGAGACAGAGCGGGAGAGGGAGAGGCAGGCTGGGCTATTGTGATTGAGCACAGAGGGAATCTCGCTGGACGTCGGGCAAAAGGCTCTCTCTACCTTCACACACTGCGGGCAACTTTGTGCCATGGCAGCAGTGTGAGAGTCACACCTGTTTACCGGCAGGCAGGACTGAGCGCCATGCAGGGCCGGGCTGGCAAAGCCCCCAAAAGGGAGATGGTGATAGAGTCTCCACAGCAGTACAAGAGCCTGGCTGAGATTGAGGCAGAGGTGGAGGCTGGGTCACAGGTGGCAGCGGTAAGTGTGCACCGTGCACGTAGAAGTAAACCACATTCCTCTCTCTTGTTCTGGTAGTCAACGCGATGTGTATTTTATCTCTTAAATTCCCTTTCAAGAGCAGCTTTGAAGACTTTTTAAAAGGGTTAGACGGAAATGGGAAATAGCAGCTTCAGGGCAGAGCCCTCCAGGGGGTTGAATGTTGATCTTTTTTTAGGAAATGGAGCACTTGTGGCTCTCTTTGTTCATTAACTGTTCTCATTCCTCAGAGTCAGGCAGGTTGACAAGTTGGCTGCGATGTTAAAGATGCACTAGTTTGTTAAAGAGCACTGTGAAAAGCAAGATATGCTGTGTTTTCTTTTCTTTTTAAAGATGTAGATATTTCTGTAGTTGGACTGGCGTTTGAAAACCTACTTTACCACTAAAGATGTCCACTTTAGGGCTGTCAATCGATTAAAATATTTAATTGCGATTAATTGCATGATTGTCCATAGTTAATCGTGATTAATCACCCGATTCGACTGTTATCAGGCCATTAATTATCAGTCGCTATAAGCACCATAGACGTGGGTCATTAGGAGCCTACTACGCCTACTACGTTGTAAAAGTGAAAGCGAAACTTAAAAGCAACACGTTTTAACACGTTGTAAAACTGAATGAAACATCATGTTTGAACACAAACAAAAAGGCTTCTTTAGGTTTAGGCACAAAAAACCTACAACTTCTTTAGGTTTAGGAAACAAAACTACAACTTCTTTAGGTTTAGGCAACAAAACTACAACTTCTTTAGTTGTTATAAATAGGGTTGTCAAAGTTAACGCAATAATAAGGCGTTATCGCAAATAAATTTCAACGCCAATAATTTGTTTAATGCATTAATGCAACTTGTGATTTTTAATTAACCTCTAAAAATCCGACGGGCTGCCGTCGGGACTGGACGCTATACTAGTTAAGCTAGTATTACATGATTGGTACCAATGGATTCTTTAGGTTTTCTAGTTTCATATGATGCCAGTATCTTCACTCTAGCTTTAAAACTGAGCACGCAACAACCTCTGACTATGCGTTAATTAAATTAGTGGCGTTAAAACGAATTAGCATTATTATTGCGTTAACTTTGACAGCCCTCGTCATTTTATTGCAGAATTTCCCTAAATTTGGATTATTTTTGATCATCAAATCAAGATTATAAATTGTAACTCACTTGTTAGATAAGAGTATTATTGAACTGACAGGATTTGAGTTTATAGAGCATAATGACAGTCACATCTCCATCTCCATCAGTTAACACATAACTGTGTCTCTAATGTATTCATGGGAGATAATTACTGGCAAGTCACAGTTCACAGCTGCTTGTTGTTATCTTCTGTCTGAATGGCAATCATCCAGTTGGAAATCAGCACCGCCGATTTTCTGCTTATCAGATGATCTTTTACATCTAAAGGGGATGGAGGAGAGATACGGAGGGATGTTTTCATTACATCATCAGGAGGATTGGTTGGACGAATCTAAATGTAAAGCTACGATCAGACGGCGGTTTAATTGGCTTCAATTTGTTATGTGTTTATTGGAGCCAGACCAAGAGGCTAATCCAAATAGTATGGACCACAGCCACACCTAGCAGCCACATTCCAACCAGGGAGGATTTAGAAACGTACAGAAAGATGATAACTTTTGGTAATATTTTGTCAAATGGCTGATTTTCTTCCAATTTTTCTGTTTGTTTGTGTCACGTACATACTTCCCTATTAGGGACTAGTATTCAAAAACTAAATCTGTCTCTAATTCAGCTTTAAATAGATCAAAGATTGGTTTACTTCCTTCGGACCTTCTTTTGCGGACACAGCCACACGTGTGAGTCATATGAGAGGTTGTGTTTTCTAATATCACAGTCAGGCTTGTTGAGGGATATGGAGGAACCTGCCACAATCAAAAATAAATGAATAAAGATATAAATATCTCGATAAATAAATAAATAATTAAATTGTATTAATTACATTATTTAATTATTTACTATTTTTGTTTGCATTTATGAATTAAAGAAAAGAAAAGAGGAATAAATAATTTGGGGGGGAAAAATACGGGTCGAAATGCAAACGGAAAATCATTCAGAAATAAATAAATAAATACACACAATTAAATATAAATATTAAATGAATAAGAAATAAATACAAAAATAAAGAAATAAATAAAAAATGAATGCAAAAATAAATAAATAAAAAATAAATGCAATCAATGTATCAATTTATGTCACATTTTATCAATTAATTAATGGCTACATTTATTTGTAATATTATTTTTGCTACACTTAATGACCTATTTATTTATTTATTTATTGAGTCATTTATATATTTATTCATTTATTTTTTATTTTGGCATGTTCCGTCCTCCATAGCGGGAGGACATGCTGGAGGAATCCTTTGGGTCTTTTCTGTGGAATGTTAGTTCTGACGTCTACAGCGCTGGGAGAGTTTAATCTCTAGAGATCATGAACTACGCTCCACTATCTTACCTTCTGCCAAGCATCAATGCTTACAAAGCCATCTCTGTTATAGTGTAGCATAAAGATTTACAAGTATGGAATGAAGAATCCTGTTTGGATTGTGTATCTTCCTGCAGTGGGCATTGGTATGAGGAGGTAAAGCCTCAGAGGAGAGATTTGTAGAGCTGAAATGACCACTATTGACTTCTCTAGTTCAGGTTTTGAACGTGATCTCATGACACAGTGACTGGTACAATGGCACACACAGACTCTCATCCATCCGTCCATCCCTCGCTCCCCTCATCTAGCATCTCCTCTTCTGTTAACCCACATTCATGTCTGTCTCTGTGCCAGCTCTTGCTGTCAGTAACTGAGTGAAAAGACAATAGCAACTTGTTGTCCAGACAGTGTGAATACCCCACCCTTGTAACACTGATACCCTTATGAATTGTACTATTATTGGTCAACTAATGAGGATACAAATATGTACAGAGACGCAAAAATGTTGATCCACTTGCTGATCCCCCGCTGCGATCTTCTGTTTTAGGTAAAGCCGAAGATCATCGAGCCTCTGGACTACGAAAATGTGCTCCTGCAGAGGAAGACCCAGATCATCAGTGATGTCCTGCGGGACATGCTGCAGTTCCCCACGGACGACTTCCAGGTAAGACGTGGGGAGAGTTATTTCCTGAGCCCTGTGGGTACGTTTAGCTTTTCCCCTCTCGTAGGTCAAACTGGGTTGCACGCTGAGGCAAACCGCTGTTCAAACACGCCACTCACAATAATATTTTTAGATTGTTTTCTAACGTTCATGGTCAATCGGCTATTTGACTTCTACATGTACTGCGTGTAATCACTGACTCATGCCCTTATAAACATTTACACGCTACATAGATCTGCTGCTTTTGTTCCAAGGAGCTCAAAGACTGTGTCAACATTACATCACCGTAGTGCTGAGATGGATCTCAGCGGGGTCCACTCCTAGCTTGAGAGAGAATGCGAAAACAGGGACAGACTCAAATGTTTGTCATTCCTCAAGTCTCCCTGAAAAATAGTGTGAGTGATCAGACTTTAAAGGATACGTCTGGTCAATATTTTTCTTATTATCAACAAATCCCACATGCAGAGCGAAGCCAATGTCTGTATCTCCTAACAAGTATTGTGTTTGTATCAAAGCCTGATGTATCTTCTTCCTCCGTGCCATAGAGCGCCATTGTTGTCCAAAAACTATTGAAAACACATCAATGAGACACACTGTTCCTTCATCACCATGAACCATAGACTGTATACAAGAAGTGGACGTAGTCACCGCGACTTTATGGTCAATTTGACTCTTAATGGGACCATAATTTACTAAATGAACATCATGCTGTGTCGACTTGAAACTAGCGATTGAGACCATAAACTCATGTTTACAATCTTTACTGAGGTAATAAATCAAGTGAGAAGTAGGCTCATTTTCTCATAGACTTCTATACAATCAGACTTCTTTTTGCAACCAGACAAGTCGCCCCCTGGTTGCCATTAAATAGAATCCAAGTTTAAGGCACTTCCTCATTGGCTTCACTTTTCAGACCCGGAGGTTGCCCCTTACCATGAACACACACTGCAGTATATTTTGACTCAATCCCACATACACCGACCTGCTGCCCCGAATACTCACTATACTAGAACCCCAATTGTGTATTAATCCACCGCTGAAAATAGTCCCCAACAAATGCACTATTTCCTCCTGTTTGAGTAACGTTTGCTTAAAACTACAGTGCCTAGCTGTTTTATGGAACCACTGAGCCTTTTATAAATGTTAAACTATACATTTGTGACCAGTTTATCTAAGATCCTCCCTCTGTCCAATTTGGTGGTTGTCATACAGATAATGAGCTAACAGTGAAATTAAAGCAAACAAAACAAGAGAATAGAAGTTTAGAGCAATAACAGAGTATGTGGTGGGAAATCTCCAACGCACAGTCTGCTCCCAGACTATTTCACAATCACTACATGATGAGTGGGTTTCATTACAAGGCTGTCTGCAGAGCACAGCCATTAGTAACTGCCCTTTGTGCGAGTGTGTGTTTGTTTGGTCCGACCCAGTCCGTCCATCTGTCTAACCTGCCATATGTTTTACATCACTGGGCTTAGAGAGGAGAGGGTGGGGGGAGTTAGCCAGACATATGGGTCTAGTATGTGCACGTGCTGCACAGATACACACATACATACTGTATGGATACACACAGGAACTGCAAGAGAGTGTGTGGATCTCTGGCTGGGTGGATATTGGATTGAATGTGGTCAATATTTTAATATTTTAGTTCATAACAGAGTATAGTGGTCAAGTGCGAATTTGCTGCTTATCCAGAGTCTTCAAATTTCTGATCCTGCACATATGTACAGATAACACAGTCACTTTCATCTTTCAAAGAGGACATCAGAAGACTCCTCTCCTCACCACTTTGCCCAGATAGCCATGCTAGAGAATTCCTATATCTGCCCCGCCGTGTCGCTGCCCGTGGGAGCACGCTCCTCCGGCCCAGTGGACGCCATCAAAGCCCCGGTTTAATGACTGGGAAAGGAATGCTGTTAATTGGAAGCCAGCAGTTCTTGCTAAAAGTTGATGGACATGGGTGTGCTTTGGTCTCCGTGAGTGACTGACTGGTCTAATGGACAAGCTGTGTGTGTTGAGTGGTTGGTTTTCAACGCAGACTGGGCAATAGGCTCTGAAGCTTGTGCGTGAAGTGTCCATGAAGTGTCATACTGTGTTGTACTGCAGTATGCTAATTGGTCATTCACCCCCAAAATTAGAATTTAGCCATTATCTACTCACCCTTGAGTTTTTATGATTACCAAACGCAGGGCAACTTAGCCCCCATTCATCCTGCTGACACACTCATAGATGTAAAACAGCGACATTGCGTCATAACCATGAATGTATTAAGAGAACTGGATACAGTGTTGTAGGCGGGCTCCTGTGCTTCGTTCCTTATGAGAGTTGCTCAGTGGCGCATGATGCCAAAATGGCTCAACTGCCGAGTGATAAAGTGCCCGGATCATCCGGCGATCCTACGCATCCATTGGGCCTATAGAGCAGGCGCAGTAGCGTTTCCTTTAACCCTGCCTCCCAGCCCTCGGTCTGGGGCTCATTCACATGAATGGAGGAAGGGAAATAACTCTGGATTCAACTGTTAGTCCATTTTACAACTTTTAGGTCCTAATTATTTAAATAAGGACTATTCAAGTTTTGTACTAGGAAGTTGATTCAACTGAAAAAAAATTATCTGCTGAGTTACAGACGTCTCTTTCCCAATCTATGGGAAAAAGTATTTTTGGGCCCAATGGCATCATGTGAAGGACACAGATGTTGTAGTACCGCCTGGGGGCTTGGTCAAAACTCATGGGATAACTGTCCGCCAAGTTAAATGAAGAAGCGGTCTAAATATGTGTCTATATAGAGTATATAGCCTATGTACATATAGCCTATATACAGTATGTCTAATGCCCGATTTCCACGTTTTTCAAATAAAAAATAGTGTTGTGTGCCTCGCAGGGCTGAAGCCTACCGTATAGTCTGAAGCATCACTCATAACGTTGACATTCATATTATTATTAATACCTTACCTAAACAAAAAGTTTGACAAAAAGGGTATTTGATTCAAATTAGCACGGCGGAGCAGAGGCATTCAAACTTTTGTATAATATGAATTGATATTTTTAGTTGTCTTGGCAACATATCTTACAATGTTAGGCTATTTAATATGCTATTAATTCATTCATTTTGCATATTTCCATCCATTCCATCCAACGGACATTTTGGCCGTTGGTCATTTAATCTGCCTAACAACTACACAACTACACGCCAACCGCCCTCTTGACTTCCGTTGCTTCTAAAGTAGTGTTATTATAGTATGCATTGCTTCTGAGCGAGGTGAATGGCGTTACCATGGTTTTGCACTCGCCAACTCACGTTACCTCAGTCTTGTAAAGGGAGGAGTGAGCTGAGGGGTGCTCAGTTGGTTGCAATCTGCAACTACACCACTAGATGCCACCAAATCATACACACTGTCCCTTTAATAATTGTTTTGCTCTTATACAGCTACAACAAAAGCATAAAAAGTAGTTAAATTGTTCCAAATAGCGTTTGCAGCCAGACCCCTGCATTGACGGCCTGAATGACTAATACTTTCCTCACTGCAGATGTTTTAACACATCACTGGACTGAATAAACTGAGCTCAATTTGGGCTACTGACAGGTCTTTTATAGCTATTCCACGAGTGAACTGGACAAATGAGGGCAGAGACCCAATGACTGTATATGCTTGCCAGTGTAAGAATAGGAGATTCATGACAAAACTAGGTCATTGTGCCACTGTTTCCTACTCGTCTTTGTGGGTTGAGTAGAAAAGCAGAACACTAACTGGGAGCAAGGCTTGCCAGCCCAACAATCTAGATGCCCCGAGGCGCCTTTTGCTCCTCAGCTATGGATCCTCGCTCTCCTTTTTCTGGCTGTATCCATCTAATAAGGCCAGCAGGAAGAAGAATCAGGACTGGAATAATATTGGCTGCAGAGCATTCTCTGCAGTGCTGGTTATTTCTTTTTCTTTGAGCAACTCAAAAGAAGAAAAGTACCATCTCCTTTCATCTCGCCTTTTAACTTTGAATGATTGATGATGAATAATACGATTAGACAAGATTTATTATACTTATATTTTGGGTTTCTACTAGAACATGTTTCCATGCTTTAACGTTGAAAAAAAACACATTATTTTTCTCATACTGTCTGTCTGAATATACCTGTATTCAGATGCAAGAATTTCCAATTCACAACGTGTTTTTATCTAACAAAAGATTCTGCTTCAATCCATATTTGTTGGCGTTTAGCCTTTCAAAAACAACATTTTCACTGCGGTCATACACTGACGAGTTATGTTCATTAAAGAAAGTTGATTTATTTAAAAAAATAACTAAATTCACTGAATTGCTTTATTCTAATTGAGGATTTTGTTCGAGGATTTGTCAGTTTTTCTTAGATACAAGTATGGGGGGCTTCAAGGAAAATAGTTTTATTGCGTGTATCCTCAGTTTTTCTGTTTGGCAGCTTATAAAAACTTAGTTCTGGGTTCTTTACCCGTTTGGTAGTGCACCCCTGCACACTCAGCAGCTTTTAGGCATATGTCTGTTGTTAGCTAGCAGATGAAAGTGACAAGGACGCAATAAAAACAGCAGCAGAATGGATCTGTTGTGCCAGTCTCTTTCTATCCGTCTGTTTTCAGGCCTACTTTCCCTTTTCTCTCCTCAGATCTCCACCCTGAGGCGCCAGGGCAGGACTCTGTTCTCCACCGTGCCAGAGACTGCCGAGAAAGAAGCTCACTCGCTGTTTGTCCAAGAGGTAAAACTAATACATACCTGGACGTAAGCCTGCTTTGTCCATTCTTCATCCCCTCGGTCTGGGCCAAAGCCTCGACCCTCTCTGTCGTGACCGAAGCTCTGCTCTATCCTTTGGTTTGGAGCGCGGCCATGTTTTCTCGCCTTTCACCCAAACACAGGTGCTTCGCCTCTGTCCAGATAATGCAACACACCCTGAAGACCCATCAGATACTGGAGCTCACAGACATTCTGATTAGTTTATGGTGTATATATAAAGCAGAGCGGATTGGATTTCAAAGGAATCTGGCGGAAAAGAAAAAGCGTTTGTTGACCACTCATGATTTAGAGACAAGGGGAAACTGATACGGTCCACGTCAAAACAATTTTGCTCTTAGCCTTTAAATGAACTTCCATTTGTGTCCTCCGCCCTCACATGTTTCCTGACAGTGCAGAGGATCGGCTACAGATGGAGTCCGCAGTTCAGCGGTGGTTCACGTCGTGTTGTTTCAGAAGAGCGGCGTGCTGGGGTTGGTTGGGGTGCGGCCTGATAGAGTCTGATAGGGGATAGTCCCCCATGGCGGCAGCCAGCAATTACATCATATCTACATCTGGAGGAGCTGTGAGGCCTTCTACAGATGGGCTGCTCTTTATTTTTCCCACTTTTTAGTGACCCCCTCGCCTCAGTCAACATATGAATTCGCAGAATTGATGATCAAATCAAGTGATACGACTGATGCTTGTTTTGTGTACTCCCTCAAAAACATGTTGACTAGCACATTTCCAGGGAACTCTGTTAGCTTGAACAGATGATGACAGGCAATTTAGAGTCAACAATTAACCTAACCTGCATGTCTTTGGACTGCGGGAGGAAACCGGAGCACCCGGAGCAAACCCACGCTAACACGGGGAGAACATAATCCCTCAAAAACATGTTGACTATCAAACTTCCAGGGGGTTCTGTGAGCGTGAACAGACGACGACGTAAAGAATTAATAGATGTTCCAAAATCTCACTGCATTGCTCTGAATTGCAAAACTAAACAGGAAAGCTCTATCCGGACGGGATTGATTTCTCCCGGGAAGGTGGGCTGATTTCGACATAGTATTTTAATCCAGTCTAGAGCACATGTGTCTGTGATTTTTCACCTCCTACCCCAGTCATATTTACAGCCTCTATTTTCATTGACCTTCAGTTGGATGTAATGCATTTTAGTGGTCTTACCATAGCTGCATCTGCTAAACCTCCTTCACGTCCTCAGGGGATAGTTCAGGTGTTTTGAAGTGGGGTTGTATGAGGTACTTATCCAGAGTCAGGCGAGAGCATAGATGGATATATCGGCTTCAGTTCCTCGTCGGAATCACTGAATCAATAAACTGGTATTGATTTTTTTAGGTGTCTAAAACACGTTTTGCTGCTGCCTCCGTCCACAGCACTACATTGCTTTGCTCCCGTGCTGGTACTCCTGTCTGTTTCTCCAAACTGGGGGCGTCATCTACTGTAGGTAATACACTGACTACGGATAAGGACCTCATACAACCCCACTTCAAAACACCCAAACTGTCCCTTTCAAATCTGCCTTAAAAGCAACAGTCCGTTTGAGTCTATTCTTACTAAAAAAATCTTTGGAAAGAAATCAAACATACTTTTCCGAGGTTGTTTTAGAAACCTGAGCTTGTCCGTGTCTAGACCATGCATGTAAGTACACGTCTTAATTTTCTCTTGTTGAAGTGACCCCTCACCTCCTCTTCACTTTCTGTCCCTGCAGTGTATCAAAACCTACAAGTCCGACTGGCATGTGGTCAGTTACAAGTATGAGGAGTATTCTGGAGACTTCCGCCAGCTCCCAAAGTGAGTGTGTGTGCTGCAGCTACACTAACAGGATGATAGTGTCAGTTTGACAAAGAATGAGTTCATTTTCAAAGCAAAACAAGTTTCCTCTATATTCTTCTATGTCCATGCGCTGTTCAGCTAATAGTCTGCTTCTTCCATCGCATAGCACACAATGCTTCAAAAGCCCTCCAAGGGATATTGTAAATCATCTTTTGTTCAGTGACACTGCCCTTTGTTTACAGCCCTGTGAATGTTTTAGCCAGAAGTCTAGAAACACGGCTCCCAGCTCTTCCACAACAACAATAGAACGCTTCCTATGTTTTCCTACCAAGGATAAGCAGAGCTATTCTGGGACCGCTGTTGATTGATATCGTTAAACCTCAAGGGAAATCCCACAATGTCTCCTGTGTCCTTGGTCGAAGCCTCTTTCCTTAAGGACAGGAATGTGCTTTACAGATGTTGCGTGTCATGTTTAAAATATTGTAGAGTCAAAACTAAACGAGCCTCGGCCTTGACCTCTTGACACTGTTTATGCTAGCAGTTCCCCCGAGCAAGCTGGGTCTTGTAAAGGTCAAAGGGCAAACTGTCCGTCTGGGGTTTGAGCTGCTGTTAGAGAAGCAGCTGCAGTATTCTGGCTACTTCCTGTAACCCTAGAAGCATTTCTGAGTAGCACTGAAATTTGAAAAAATTAACTTTTTGCATTTTTTTGGATGTTGAAACATACATGTATATTTCTTATAGCTACGTAGTCAGGAATTTGCAAATAGTTTTTGATTCCTCTCTCCGAGGGCGCCAAAGCTCACAGGGGGTGTGCGCCAGGATTTGTCGGCCCAGAGGGTGTCAAATTTGCTCATGTATATCTAAAATCATAATGACAAACTTACTGGATATTTTATACAAAAATCTGTATATAAAACTATTTAAAGATATATATTTTTTGCTACTAAGTAGCAAAATCTAACGAAATATTCTGATTCAATCCACATTTGTTGGCGTTTAGCCTTTCAAAAACAACATTTTCACTACATTAGCTCTCCCGCTTGCTGTACACAAAGGGGGACACGCACCTGTATTAACAGGGTGGTCTAGCAGCAATCTAACAACACCATAAATTACATTTATTTAACTACAGTAAGAAATAAATCAATTTCTAGGATTTCTTAGTCCCTTAAATTCTGTTGTTGTTATAAGTGAGCGAAGTCTAAGTGATCTTTTCCCTGTACTTTCAGTAAGGTGTCGAGACCTGAGAAACTAGCAGCTCACCTGTTTGAGGTGGATGAAGATGTGGAAAAAGACGAGGTGAGTCCACCAATCCCAAACTTTCTTTTCTCTTCGTTTAGGGAACGCTGAGGCAATGAGTTCAACCTCTCTCGAAGGCCTCACCAAACCCTGTTCAAACACAAACTTGATCACAAGGTAATGCAATAGGGCACAAACATTATATTGAATTTATTGCACAACATTGTATTCATTTATTTAATTCCACTCCTTGATTACAAGCCAACCTTTGGATGCTTGTGTTTAATGTTCTAGTGCCCTCGCCGTCTCCCAGAATAGCTGACATCTTCATGGCATTTGTAGCATTTTAAGGGCACATCTCCTCCCAATGATTACCGCGCTTCAGGCATCGATTTAACTGAAGGCCAGTGACCTTTGATGAACACACCGTCACGGCTGAAATCCCCGGAGATTAGCGAAGAGCAGTGTTGATCTGAATGTTGCTCTTAATGAAGAGAGGATTCGACTCAGGACTGAATTTAAGGGCAGTCAGCCGATTTTTTATTTGTGTTTTGTCCATTAACGGAGAGGGAGGAGACCAATACAGACATAACTGTATAATTCTCATCTGTGTTTAGGGTCATTTAACAGTACAATATGTATTAATGTGTGTTCTTTTCACCTCCTCTTGCAGGACACAGCCTCCCTCGGATCTCAGAAGGGAGGAGTGTCTAAACATGGCTGGCTGTACAAAGGCAACATGAACAGTGCAATCAGTGTTACTATGCGGGTGGGTACAAAGTTACCCTTTAAGGCATTGAAAATAACAAACAAAAAAAGCTTTGTATTAAATATTCATCACCTTCACATAATTACTGCCTCGAGAGCTCACACAAAATAATCTGCCAGGGTTACACCAAGGTGAATTGATTCCTATCTGTCATAATTACACATAATTTCATTAAATATCATCACGTTATCAATGTTAAGTAAATACAAACTTTGGATTTTCTCCACTCCAGTTTGTTTTTTTCTCTCTTGCACATGTAGAATCCAAATGGCTTACGGTAGCCCATATCTTGTCGCACTTTGTAATTTCACCCTTGAGTTTTCCCACGCCCCATCTCCACCCTTGTGGTATTTTTAGAGGAAAAAGAGGGGATGTTAACGTTCTCTGTTTTCATCCTCTAGTCCTTCAAGAGGAGGTACTTCCATCTGGCCCAGCTTGGAGATGGATCCTACAACCTCAACTTCTACAAGGACGAGAACACCTCCAAGGATCCCAAAGGAACCATCTTCCTTGACTCATGCATGGGGGTTGTTCAGGTGAAGGAAAAATGAAAGTGTGCATGTAGAAAATGGGCCTCTTAAGGGCTGGGATGTAATCAACTTTTGTATTTGTGTTTTTTCAGAACAGCAAAGTGCGTCGCTTCGCCTTCGAGCTGAAGATGCAGGATAAGAGCACGTTCCTGCTGGCGGCGGACAGCGAAGCGGAGATGGAGGAGTGGATCGGCACCCTCAACAAGATCCTCCACAGCAGCTTCGAGCAGGCCATGCAGGAGAAGAGGAACGGAGACCTGCACGACGGTGTGTTTTTGTGCATTACTTCTTTGACATCTTGTTTGTCTGTCTCAGCAGCTCAATTATTTCTGCATGTATTTATTTGCAGTGTTCGTTTAATGCTTGTTGCACCTGTGGGCTTCTCCAATTCGCCTATACCCCGTGGAATAACTTACCTCTAGGATGTTTCCTTGCTTGATAAACAACTTAATTATCAATATTTTTCTTATGTAATTTCCCCTTCCCTCCTCATAGAGAGGCTAACACATCATTATGTTTTTATATAATTGCCTCAGCTAACAGAGCTCGTGTTGATCTCTCCAACAGATGAGGAGCATGGAAAAGCAGACCCCTCGTCCGGAAGTTTTCAAGACAGCTTTCAGGTAGCCTGTTTTTCCCATCTGTAGCGACATTAAAAAACAATGCTCACCACCACTTGGAAGCAGTCTGAACTGTGATTTTCTTTGAGTTGAATTGCTAAACAGCAGCTGCAACCAGGTTTCCTGCTGGTGCTAACCAAGCAAACATCTGGTATAGCAGTGTGAATGGTCTCCAAATGCGGAGGCCAGATGAGGCCAACAGTGGTGCTAAACAGGAGTGGAACGTGGCAGTCTGAAAACAAACTTTTAAAGGCATATGAGAGTTTGTTTGCCAAAATTTGTGTATGAAAACAGTTCTATAAGAAACAATAGGTTTATTATGTTCATAGTGTATTGGTGAATCCAAATCTGAGACCTGCCATATATCTCGGCTGTGAAGCAGTAAAACATTTTATCATCATCTTTTATATATCCTTTCAAATGAGACTTGGACTTTACAAAGGCGGATGTGAATTTACATTGTGTGACCACACTGAATATATACACTGTCCTTGGATTTCCTGATTACATTGTTCATGCCTCCCTTAGTTCATACTGTACATCCAACCCAGGCCTCTGATATGGACAGCGTGATGGTTTCCATCCCATTTCCTTTTTAAAAAATTCGCTGATGTTGAATCCCTTTTTTTTCTTTGTTTAACAGACGGCCAGAGATATAGAGTCCAAAATGAGGAGTGAAGCTCGCCTGAAACTGTTCACATTGGACCCTGACACACAGGTGACGAAGATAATACCCAACTACAAAGCCCTGTGTATTCTGTGTAGTCAGTTTTGCTCCTGTTATTCATCCATTTCATGAACAAAAGTTTCTCCTGTGGCAATTTAATTTGATTTTTCACACCATCTCCTGTTTCCACAGAAACTGGACTTCTCTGGCATTGAGCCGGACGTGCGGCAGTTTGAAGAGAAGTTTGGGAAGAGAGTCCTGGTCAGCTGCAACGACCTGTCTTTCAACCTGCAGGGCTGCGTCACAGAGAATGAAGAGGGGCCGACGACTAATGTATGTTTCAATGAAAAACAGTCAAATATAGTGAAAGGTGTTAACCCTTGTGACTCACTTTAAAAAAAAGTTGCTTTGATGTCCTTGGAGGACAAAAAATGTCTGTCAAAAAATTGCCATAAAATTATATTATTTTCCACAAGCGAAAAATGACCCTAGTGAGGCACAAGGATTAATGACAAACCACACTGTCTGACATATATATCACACTTCTGTGAATGTATTTGCGAGTACAAAAACACGCTTCCAGCATAATTCCGGGAAATGGCCTTTTATCAAACGAGGGCGAGGTCTAAATCAGTTAAGAAGATCACAGACAGTTCAGATGGCCCACTTGGCTGGCCCCCGTCAAAACTGGTGTCGTTGGCACGAGGAATGGCCGCTACCATGGCAACCAGCCTGGGCCTCCCACCGTGCATTAGCACCAGTCTGAGGCTGGTTTCCTGCCGTCAATCTCCGAGGTCTCTGTCTCTGTAGAAAGAGGACTCCTTCTACAATCGGCACTCAGCTGGGAAACCACAGCTATTAACTCTGATACTCACACACACACACACACACACACACACGCACACACATACACTCATAAATGAGTTTGTGTAATGGAAATGCATGGTGGAAAGAGTGAATGGGCAGATGAATTACATCAATGGTACATTTTGACTTGATGGAAAATGAGAAGTGCATTAGGAAGGATGGGTTTCCCTTAAGCTGTTCTTTCCTCTACTCTCTTTGTTTGTCTCATCTTCCAACTTCCACCACTTGATTTCACTTTAGATTGTTGGTCTTGGCTTTTGTTTTGACTTTGGACTTGTTGGTCTCGACTTGGGACTTGACTTTAGACTTGTTGGTCTTGACTTGGTCCAACTTCCATCACCAAAATATATTTTCCCTTCATCTCTTCCATCAAAGGTGGAGCCTTTCTACGTGGTCCTGTCCCTCTTCGACGTCCAGAACAGCAGAAAGATCTCGGCCGACTTCCACGTGGATCTCAACCACCCTTTGGTCCGACAAATGACATCAGGCTCCAGTAGCAGACAAGTTAACGGCAGTGGTGATGGTACGCTGGCTGGCCAGAGGCAGGCCAGTGGGCTCCCAGCGGGGGCTCTCCATTACCCCAGACAGGGGGTGTTCTCAGTCACGTGTCCCCATCCGGAGATCTTCCTGGTGGCCAGGGTTGAGAAGGTCCTGCAGGGGGGGATCACCCACTGCACTGAACCCTACATGAAGAGCTCAGACTCCGCCAAGGTACAGAGATTAACAGAGAGGATGTGGCTGTAAATCACAGCGTGCTCGAGTCATCTCGAATGATTCATCAGTAAAAATAATTTTCTTACCTGCCTGTAGATGGCTCAAAAGGTGCTGAAGAATGCTAAGACAGCCTGCAGCAGACTGGGACAGTACAGGATGCCGTTTGCCTGGGCTGCAAGGTATGAAACCCCCACTTAAAACCGAGTATATGGCTGGACCGCGTATGGTCAGTCTGTGAATGTGTGGCTAAATTGTTATACAAATAGTCAGTGGTCATATCTTTAATGTTAAATCCAGCGGTGTCCACAAGGTCCGGTGGGGACACTAGGGGACGCGCTGCTTCACCAAAGAACGTATATTGCCAAGAAGTGAAAAAACAAGAAACAACCTGGCGGCCTGCTCGTAAACGTTCTGTTATTCCGTCTGAACAATCCACCCAAAAAGCAGCAACAAAAGAAAGTTAATCCCTGCATCATGACAGAGAACAACTTCCACCAGCAGGCAGTCCTTCTTGAGCCCTAAATAGACTCATATATAGGATTTCCTGCTGTTGAGGGAAAAACATAAGCTTCCAAAAATCAAGAGGACTTATTCTCTTTTGCCATAATACCACATAGTGATTCAGATTTAGAAAGCTGCTGCATATAAACTGAGTGGAAACTGTCAAATGAAAGTCGGCCTGCTGGGAGACACAAATCTTTGAACCACTAGTGTGGAACTGAAATGTGCTCCTTCTCCAGTAGATTCAACGATGTGTTTTTTTTTTTCTTCCTTCGTCTCTGCAGGCCTGTGTTCAAAGACGCATCAGGAACTTTGGACAAAAGCTCTCGCTTCTCGGCTCTTTACAGACAGGACAGCAGCAAGCTGTCAGACGAGGACATGTTCAAACTGCTTACTGACTTCAGAAAGTATGCTTCACCCCCTTTCTCTCAAATACACCATAACTGGGTTTGATACATTGTTGTCATTGCTGTTTTTATGTCTGTTTTCCCAACAGACCAGAGAAAATGGCCAAACTCCCCGTGCTCTTAGGGAACTTAGATGTAACGATTGACAGCGTGGCCCCGGATGTAACCAGTAAACCCTCCAAATATTTACAAAATCACTCTAAATCGTCTATTTATAATCATCAGACTTTAACCTTTAACCTCATTTCCTGCCTACAGATTGCGTCACTTCCTCCTACATCCCCGTGAGGAACTTTGAAGGCAACGGGCCCGGCAGCGCTCTCCTGGAGGTGGAGGAGTTCGTACCCTGCATCGCTAAATGCTCCCAACCATTCACCATCTATAAAAACCACCTCTATGTGTACCCGAAACACCTCAAATATGACGCGCAGAAATCCTTTGCTAAGGTAAGAGCAGTACGGATGCATAGCAATACACATTTAGGCTTTTCTGTTTTCTGTTACATGATCTGCATAATCCGTATTTCGCCCTTTACATGTAACATCAAATCCCTCCAAAACATATGACTTATCCCTTTTTTGGAAAGCGATGCTTTTGCTTGGCCGGCATTCTCTTATCATCATCGTATTGTGTTCCCGTTTAGCCTACGAGACAACTGGCAACCGCCTCAGGCTCGCTCAGCCAAGCAGCAGAGCTGGATAGAATTATCCTTACGCAGAGCAGCAGCAGCAGCTTCTGATTAATACATTAATGCAGGGTTGGTATTTTCACTAGGTCAGCTCCATATAGCAAACCAACCTGCCTTCTCTCTCTCCACCATCTGTCTCTCTGCTCTGTTTTATTTTAAATGAGAGCTGGCAATCCTTTGCCTGAAATATTTTCCTTCTCTTTATAGACAATAATGGACACAGCGAGTCTGGCAAAAATTGGTTCCAGGCCAGCAGCGATGTCTTGGAACTGGTTCTTGCTTTTATAATCTGCCTGTGTTTTTTGTCTCCTCTCTCCAGGCCAGGAATATTGCAGTGTGCATTGAGTTCAAGGATTCTGATGAGGATGAAGCCCAGCCGGTGAAGGTGCGTTTACATATCAGGAAATGCTGTTATCATTTCAGCTCTTTGCATACGGCCCCCGCAGAGTCTAAAATGGCAAAAGTCAAACCAGCAGATGTGTGGACTCGAATCATGACGTGGACTCAAGACAGACTTCAGGCTGATGACTTTTGTTTTGACAACAAAGACATGCAACAGACTTGTTGGTCTTGACTTGGTACTTGTTTGTCTTTTTTTGGGACTCAACTTGGGACCTTTCGGCCTTGGTTTAGGGACTTGACTTTGGACTTGTTGGTCTTGACGTGGGACTTGACTTTGGACTTGTTGGTCTTGGTTTAGGGACTTGACTTTGGACTCGACTTTGGACTCATTGGTCTTGACTTAGGACTTGTTTGTCCTTATTTGGGATTCAACTTGGGACATTTTGGTCTTAGTTTAGGGACTTGACATTCAATTGTTGGTCCTGGCTTTCGTTTTGACTTCAGACTTGACTTTAGACTCTGCCTTGACTTGGGACTTGACTTTAGACGCGCTAGTCTTGACTTTGGACTTGTTAGTTTTGACTTTGGACCTGTTAGTCATGATTTTGGACCTGTTAGTCTTGACTTTAGACCTGTTAGTCTTGACTATCTAGTCTCTCTCTGTCATGTTTGATTATCTCCTGGTTTCTGAATCTATTGCAGTGCATCTACGGTCATCCAGGAGGTCCTCTGTTCACTAAGCAGGCGTATGCAACCGTCCTGCACCATCAGCAGAACCCTGAGTTCTATGATGAGGTATGTCTGTCCTCATGTTACTCATAATCAGTTTTATTAATATAATGCATTGTGTAATATGCTTGTTAATGGCTAAAACCATCAATGGAGAGAGTCTGATATGCTCTATGACGCTCTTGACAAAGTCAAAACGTTATCTAGGTGTTGCAGTGTGTGTTTTGAAGTAAGGCGGTACCTCTCACCTCTTCTCGTATTGTTTGAGCACTTTTCAATTCAACATTGAATCCTCACTGGAGATGCGCCTCGGGCATTTTTTACCAGCATTTCCCTGAACAAAGCTCCCTCTGTATTAGGAAATCAACCGCAGGAATCTGTGTTTTTCTCGCCTTCAGATAAAGATAGAGCTGCCGACTCAGCTGCATGAGAAGCATCACCTTCTCTTCACCTTCTTTCATGTGAGCTGCGACAGCAACAGCAAGAAGAAAGACCTGGTGGAGTCTCCAGGTAGGCTGCAGCTTTCTGTCACGTCTCCCCCCGCTGAGTGAAAGCACCGGCGGGTATTTTAACAAAAACAATACAGTGAATTCATGTAAAAATCAGGCGCGCATAATATGGACAAAAGCAGTTTGACACTTTTCTTAGACTCCCCAGTAGGTGGAGATATTTTAAATTGTGATGTTTATGCTGCAGCCACCCCAGTATTACCACTACTTTACAAACATGTGCTTTACACACAGTGGGTTCAGCATGGCTGCCTCTGCTAAGGGATGGCAGAGTCATCATGAATGAACAGTTGCTTCCAGTGGCCGCCAATCTCCCCGCCGGGTACCTCGGCTCCCAGGATGGTGTCAACAAGGTAAATAAAAAGATTATTATTGGTTTTTGACTGTGGAAGGGTTAAAGTTCTGAGACAAGCTTCACTTTTCAGAACCGGAGATTGCCGCCTGCTTTAGACGTACGTTGTTTTGTAGGTCAAAGTATTTTCCTGTAATGCCCTCAAACAATTTCCCAAATTGCTTTCAAAGATGGGATTCCTCACATTACCATGTAGGACCTGATGCAGTTTGTGGTTAAAGGATAAAGATCTTATTAGCTATGATTGGATTGGGATCTTTCTGAGGTTTAGCAGGCTTCCACATGGAATCTGATCAGCATTAAAATCTAATCCATTAAAGCTAACAGTGTTGTTTCTTTGAACCAAGGCTAATGGGTTTATTGTGCATTTAATTAATATGTAGACAAGAGTGGCTCATTGTGCTTAGTGCTAATTTCAAATTAAACTGCCTGTGTAAGAATCTCTTTTCTCAAAATGAGCTAACATTGAGCCTATAAACTCAGTAATTTGGTCGGACATATGTTGAAAAGAACTCTAGTTTACAAAAGTCTCATTCTGTCTATCTTGCACACTGCAGCCATATGGCAAAACACTGTCACTCATTTGTCAATTATGCCTGAGCATAAATCAACACATTGCCGTATTTATTCAGTACCCAGTGCATTAATTGTTGCCCACTTGTCATTGCAGCACTCTGGCTCGGAGATCAAATGGGTCGACGGAGGAAAACCCCTGTTCAAAGTCTCAACTCATCTCGTTTCAACAGTTTACACTCAGGTATATACGTGTTTTATCCATTATTATCACCTGCTCATTGTCCTTGGATAATGTATTTTAAAATGCAAATAAAATATGTATTCCAATAATATGTTTCTTTTAGGATCAGCACTTGCATAACTTCTTCCACCACTGTCGAATCATGGAGATGTCAGAACAAGCTTCAGAGGGGGAGCTGGTGAAATACCTGAAGGTATTCTGGCCTTTTGTTTCTAATGCGCCAAGAAAAACACAGGAACTATGGAGGACGGAGCCTGCCAAAATAAAAAATAGATGAATAAATATAAAGTAAATGCAAAAAATATAAATAAATAAATAAATAGAAACACATGCAAAAATAAATAAATAAATTTAACAATTAATAAAAATAAATAAATATATAAATAGAAAAATAAATGAAAAATAAACCGGAACAATTTAGGATGGAACCTGCCAAAATAAATGAATAAATAAAAACTAAATGCAAAAATAAAGAAATAGATTTAAAAATGAATAAATACATAAATAAAAACTAAATGCAAAAATAAATATATAAAGAATAAATGCAAAAATTAATAAATACATTTAAAAATTAATAAAAATAAATACATTATAAAGGTAATTAATACAAAGATAAATAAATAAAGCAAATTAAAACAGAAATATCAATTTATGTCACATTTTATTAATAGTTAATGGCTACATTTATTTTTTAAATGATTTTTGCTACATTTAATGACATATTTATTCATTTTCCGAGTCATTTATTTATTTATTCATTCATTTTTGATTTTGGCAGGTTGGGTCCTCCATAAGGAACACACCCTTTTGTTCACGCCTCATCAAATGCAATCTTGTAATCTAGCATTTAAGGGAACATGACAAGCCAGAGTCTTCTCTACATTCTTTTCATACTTCCCTCCCTTCTCTCCTAGAGTCTCCATGCGATGGAGGGTCATGTAATGGTTAACTTTCTGCCCACCATCCTCAACCAGCTGTTTTGCGTGCTAACCAGAGCCACACTCGAGGATGTGGCTGTCAACGTGACCAGGCAAGACACACACAAACACACTTAACTTGTTTCCAGCAGCAGAAAGCAATATTTTTGGTCCATAGAAAATGATAATAACAGCACTTTCATCTGATTCATCTCCCTGTTTCTGTTTAATAGCCCGAATCCTTTCTCTCATTAGACACTCACCTATGGTTCGCACACTCCATGCATGTGTCTTATATATATCTCCGTTGTGTGCGTCTAGTCTTTGAAGCTCTGTAGGCAGTGTGTAAATGAGGTGTTAGTGCCTCAGAATGAATAAATGAAATCCCCATCTTTGGCTCGTTCCTTCTGGCGAGCCTCTCTTCCTCCTTTCTTATTCTTTTATATTTCTGTGTCATTATCTGTTTCTCTGCAGGGTGATGGTTCATGTTGTAGCGCAGTGCCACGAAGAAGGGCTTGAGCATTACTTGAGATCTTATATCAAGGTGCAGTCTTTTCTCAATGTATTTATGCACTATATTTTATTTTTGCTGATATTTGTGTGTTTCTGTAGAAAGTAAATTTGATACAATCTGATTTTTTTTTTTCTCTCAGTTTGTGTTTAAGCCGGAGCCTTATTCCTCCACCAATGTAAAAACAGTTCATGAGGAGCTGGCTAAAGCCATGACAGCCATTCTCAAGCCATCCACAGACTTCTTGACTAGCAACAAGCTGCTGAAGGTAGTAACTATTACCTTCAACGTTACGTTACGTTACGTTACGTTACGTTACGTTACTTTTGTAAATTATCTTTCCGGTGGTAGTTTTCCCCGCAGTGACTGTGTTTGTGTTGCAGTACTCCTGGTACTTCTTCGAAGCTCTGGTGAAATCAATGGCTCATTATCTCATAGAGAGCGGGAAGGTCAAGGTAGGTCTTGTTTTAGTCCTCTCTTCTTTTCTTGAACCCCTTTCCCTCAGAGCCCTAAACCTCTCCCCCTCTTTTTTCTTGTCCCTTCCTCGTCCAGCTCTCCAGGAACCAACGTTTCTCAGCAACCTTCTACCATGCGGTGGAGACTCTGGTGAACATGCTGATGCCGCACATCACCCAGAAATACAAGGACAACCTGGATGCGGCTCGCAATGCCAACCACAGCCTGGCAGTTTTCATCAAGGTTGGCACTCCTCCCAGGTCCTGCGATGCTGTACTGCCCTTTGATATGTAGATGAGTTTAGGGTCGGTAGAGATATATACATATAAATCATCCTTATCAGCCTGATTTAAAACAATGATTCGGTTTAATTCAAAGAAAATTCAGCTGGATTTATAATGTTTCCCCTCACCTTTTCACCCAGCGCTGCTTCACCTTCATGGACAGAGGCTTCATGTTCAAGCAGATCAACAACTACATGAACTGTTTTATGCCTGGAGACCCCAAGGTTAACAGATCATATTTAATGGTTTCATTCAAGTCATTAAACATGAAGTTAAAGCTCACTTAAAGCTCCCCTAAAATGCATTTTCTCTTGTGTTCCTTTTAGACTTTGTATGAATTCAAGTTTGAGTTCCTGCGGGTCGTTTGCAGCCACGAGCACTTTGTCCCTCTCAATCTGCCCATGCCCTTTGGAAAAGGCAGAATTCAAAGGTTCCA
This sequence comes from Sebastes fasciatus, assembly GCF_043250625.1. Classification (NCBI taxonomy): domain Eukaryota; kingdom Metazoa; phylum Chordata; class Actinopteri; order Perciformes; family Sebastidae; genus Sebastes; species Sebastes fasciatus. The sequence goes on along the minus strand of NC_133818.1, from coordinate 9,791,770 downwards.
AGGTAAATGACTTATATTCTGCTTGTTCTCTGCCTCCTGTTCTCGCTGTATCTTTAATTTGAACGTTCTGTTGATTGATGCGTACGTCAGATCTTCAGCTGGACTACTCTCTGACTGACGACTTCTGTCGAAACCACTTCCTGGTGGGTCTGCTGATGAGGGAGGTGGGCGGCGCCCTTCAGGAGTTCCGAGAGATCCGTCAGATCGCCATCCAGGTGCTCAAGGGGCTGATGATCAAACACACGTTTGACGACCGCTATGCTGCGAAAGTGAGTTCTACAGCTCTCGAACACCTTCTGCTGTACATTGAACTCCCAGAGATGATTTTTAATTTGGGTTTAGGGTCACACTTTTTGACTCATGAGCATCTACTGTGTCATTCCAGAGCCAGCAGGCCAGACTCGCCACCCTCTACCTCCCTCTGTTTGGTTTGCTCCAGGAGAATGTCTACAGACTTGACATTAAGGAGGCCGCCCCCCTCAGCAACCACAATGTAAGCCTGACACCTAGTGGTGGGAAAGTGAATAGCAGCTTGTACCTGCCATCTCTTCAAAACATTCATTATTGGGTTAATATCAGCATAACATGTCACTCTTTTGAATATTTCAAGGAAATATTAATGTTTCTGTTGCAAAGCTGAACCAGCTCATTTTGTATCTTTCTGTCCCAGAATGCAAGGGAGGACTCTCTGGTCCCCAACTCCATGGTGACCCCTCAGAAACCTGGGAGCTGCATAGAAAATGCTCTCCACAAAGATGTGTTTGGAGTCATCTCTGGAACAGGTAAATCCTCACTCCACTATCTTACCATAAATGAGCGTAGGAGTAGAGCTAATGTAGCTGGAATTCTCTCGTAAATTTTCATAATAAGCAAAATGTTCTCTCAAAGATCTGCTGCACACATGGACGGATTACTGAATGGGTCTACTGGGCCTCTGGGACAGAGCCCCTGTTTGAAGTTACTGCTACATTTCTTGTTGGGAAGTCACAAAGACATGCAAAACTACCAAAAAGAGACGCAAATCTTCCCTAGAGACGCAAACTACCAAAAAGAGATGCAAAAATACCAAAACGAAACACCAAACAATTGAATTGAGACACAAAATATCCACCAAGAGATGCAAAACGACAACAAAGGTACACAAAATGACTACAAAGAAATGCAAAATTACCTTAAAGAGTTGCAAAACTACCAAAAAGGGATGCAAAACTTCCACAGAGACGCAAAACTACCACGACAAGACACAAAACAACTACAAAGAGATGCAAAATGATTTAAAAGAGATGCAAAACGAGCAAAAACATGTCTCTTTGCATCTTTTGCTCTTGTTCTAATGTAGGAGGGGTGGGTGCCCATTATATGTCTGTTTCCAGGGGCCTATTGTCTCATAATCCGTCCATGACTCTACCTGGGTTATTACTTTCTGGTGACATTTTAAAGCTGAAACTTAATCATCATTTTCAAAGTGCATCATAAAGCTAACATCCCTTTACTCTGTCTTGCCTCATTTTCCATGTTGTTTTTGCGATCTTTAACTTGGCAGCATATATAAATATATGCTCTTCTGTATGTTAACTAGTACACTGTAGATTTAATCCTGAGTGTATTTTGTGCTCTATCCCTGCAGCCTCCCCTCACAGCTCCACTCCCAACGTCAGCTCAGTTCACCATGCAGACTCCAGAGGCTCTCTGGTCTCCACCGACTCTGGAAACAGCCTGCTGGACAAGAGCAGTGACAAGACCAACTCCCTGGAGAAGGTAGATACTTGAATAATTTGCTTTGTGTAATGAAAGTAAAGTCAATGTCAACAAAACACACATGAGGGTTAAGGTTGATAGTTTGCACAGCAATTCCATAAATCTTTACTCTGGGACATCCACGCTCTCCTCCCACCCCCTCCTCCTTTAGAGCTCCCTCACCCCTTCTCCTTGCTCTGTAACTTCCCACCCAAAGGAGAGATTTACCAGGAGGCACTCGGTCAACGTGCCCCCTCTCCCTCTGGACCCCAAGGACAGAGTCCCACCTCTGAACCGTGCGACCAAGCGGGTCACCATGGACTTCTCCCTCCTCTCTGTGCCCCTGCCTGACTTGCTGCAGGACAGTGACAGTGATAATGACAAACAAGCTGCAGGCCAGAGGGTGGATGAGGAAAACATACCTATACAAGTATTCTGTTTGACCTTTGTGAGCTCTCCACCAGAGACTTTTGGTCACAATTGTACAGCACATTTCTGATTTGTTATGATTCAGTAAACCAGATCTTGGTACAAAGAGATACAAAATGACTACAATGACATGCAAATCGACCAAAAAGAGACACAAAATTATGAAAAAGAGACACAAAACGACTACAATGAGATGCAAAACTACTAAAAAGTGACCAATAAGAGAAGAAAAACAAGAACAAATTGATGCAAAACAACCAAAAACAGATGCAAAACAACTACAAAGAGATGCAAAAAAAAGATAAAGAGACACAAAACGACCAAAAAGAGATGCAAAACAGACAAAACGACGACAAAGAGATGCAAAACAACCATTAAGAGACACAAAACAACCAAAAAGAGACAAAAAACAACCAAAAAGAGATGCAAAACAACCATAAAGAGACACAAAACAACTACAAAGAGATGCAAAACAACCATAAAGAGACACAAAACAACCAAAAAGAGACGCAAAACAACCATAAAGAGACACAAAACAACCAAAAAGAGATGCAAAACAATCATAAACAGACACAAAACAACCAAAAAGAGACGCAAAACAACCATAAACAGACACAAAACAACTACAAAGAGATGCAAAACGACCAAAATGAGAAGCAAAATGACTACAAAGAGACTGTACAATACGTCCAAAATCCTCCCACTAGTCTTCTCTTCTGAGTGGAGTGTGTGTGCTTTTACCGATGCGGTTGTTGAGCTGACCGCTGACTCTTAGTCCTTTTTTCAGTTATCTCTCAGATGCTGTAGTGTAACTGTAAATGTGTTTCCTCAAACCTGCTCTTGATGTTGCTATCTGGAAGCACAGAGCTGCTGCAGCAGAAGTGTTTTCCCCTCCCAGGAAAACACTTGACATTTCTCATCTCTGAAGTTTCTTCTTGTTTGAGTGATGTTCTTTATCTCTTTCAAGTTTCGATTTCTCTGCAACTCTGCGCCCGATAACACCTCTTTCATTTGTGCATCAGAACCAGTGTGCGTCGGCTCTGGGCAGCACCGTGCTGCGCTGCGACAAACTGGACCGAGACGAGATCAAAAACCTGCTCATGTGCTTTCTGCATATCCTCAAGAGCATGTCAGAAGGTAGGAGAGCCCGTCTCAGTCGTTGTGCTGGATTTTGACACAAGTTCATACGATGGTAGTAATCTTTTCTTACCATTTCATCACCTCAGAGGCCCTTTTTTCATACTGGAACAAAGCAGCTCCCTTAGAACTGACGGACTTCTTTACATTGATAGAGTAAGTACAGAACTTTACAGCCTTGTGAATGCAAGGTCTTGATTTTAGTATTGCTCTCTGACTGACTTGTGTTTGTCCTGCAGAGTCTGCCTTCATCAGTTTAGATACATGGGGAAGAGATTCATCGTCAGGTAGAGTGTTCAAAGACATAAATGATGCCATTTTTACACTGAATTTATGAGCTGATTCTTGAACTGACACTAATTATGTTCATCATCTATGCAATAATATGGCTCTGACTTGCAAACACCGGCCTTAATGAATCTTTTAACCCCTTGCCTCTTGGTTTGTTTTCTCTTCTTTAACAATGCTGGCAAGTTGTTTTGTGGTTAATGTCGCGGCCCCGGGCCCCTCCTGCATGGGTAAGACTTCTGCTGTCTTTTTCTTTCACTTTGCTTAATTAAATGCTGCCATTTGTTTCAGTTTTAAAACCATTTTCCATTCATTTATCTGCTGTGTTTCTTTCTATTGCTGTGTTTCGTCATTTCATCTGATCCTTTTGTGCCTCTTTTTTATTCATCTTTTTATTGGGAATACAAAAAAAATTTGGCAAATCTTTCCCAGAACTTTTGTCAAGATCATAAAATAATCACTCCAGAATTTATGTAGTCTGGGACAAAAGAAAAACACGACTCAGGCTACAAGAGGAAGCGTAATATCTGTCACCTTGGTCTACAATGTTTTTATGGATTTCAGATCGTCGAGATTTTGAAAAATTAAATCTGTGTAAGACCTTGAATTGTATAAGTTTCAGACCATCTTTATCTATGTATTAGCTTCGCTGTCTTGAAGCTGTAGTTTAATTGACATCCAAACTTACCGGTAATGGTTATTTCTCTTCTGCCAACAGGAGCCAGGAGGGGGCGGGGCCTGTAGCGCCAGACAGGAAGTCTCTGACTCTGCCTGTGTCTCGTAACAGGGCGGGGATCTTGCACGCCCGCCTTCAGCAGCTGGGAACTCTGGAGAACGCTCACACCTTCAACAACAGTAAGCCTTCCTATCCTGCCTTGATTTATATAGAGTAGGACTTTTACCATAAATCTGATAACTTCATATCACGGGGCATCATTTAATCTGCCCTTTACTGACCTCTACTGGCAGCCAGTCAGAGTTGCAATAACAACGACAGCTTATCTCCTTCCATACACAAGCAGGAATATAAGTACTTGGCAAATATGCATTGAGTCATTGGTATTGATTAACAGCCTAATCAAGCAGATGATGTGCTGCTATTGATTTATTGCTCTAATAAAGCGATATCTCTTAACGGTGACCATGAGTTTGTGCTTTTCCGTGCAGTGTACTCTCACACGGAAGCAGACGTGAGCAGCCAGTGCCTGCTGGAGGCCAATGTGTCCACAGAGGTCTGTCTGACGGTGCTGGACACACTCAGCATCTTCATCATGGGATTTAAGGTCAATACAAACTGCCGTGACATTTTGCATCTTAATCACATTTGCGGTTGGTTGGTTGGTTCTTACGCTCTGCTGCGTCCTCAGATTCAGCTCAATTCAGATCATGGTCACAACCCCCTGATGAAGAAAGTGTTCCAGGTCCATCTGTGCTTCCTGCAGATCCCTCAGTCCGAGGCCGCCCTCAAGCAGGTCTTCACCTCACTCAGGACCTTCATCTACAAGGTGTCTCCCTTTCTCTGTTTAAACACCCCATTAAATCACACTTTTAAGGCAGGGTTTTCTCCGGGGGCTCTGGTTTCCCCCCACAGCTCTGTGTGCTTGTTTATTCAAACTTTATTCATATTGAATGTCTCCAAATTGCACCAAATTCGACACTGCACTCCCTTGGGTCCCCAACAATACACCTGCCAAGTGTGAAGTTGATTGGATGAGCGGTTCTCCAGATATGCGAAGGACACACAGACAGAGATTCCTGGCTTTATAGTTAGATTTCCATTTGTCCTACATTACATCCCGTCTCTCTCCCCACGTGTCCTCCAGTTCCCCTGTACCTTCTTCGACGGCCGGGCCGACATGTGTGCCTCTCTATGCTACGAAATCCTCAAGTGCTGTAACTCCAAGCTGAGCTCCATCCGCAGCGACGCCGCCCATCTTCTCTACTTCCTCATGAAAAGCAACTTCGACTACACCGGACGCAAGTCTTTTGTACGAACACACCTGCAGGTATGTGTCCCAAGTATAAAAACCATGTGCTTGTAGGTCATGCATTAGTGTAGTATTGATTGTTTGTTCCTACTTTCTATTCGCCCAGGTGGTAATCGCTGTCAGTCAGCTGATTGCTGATGTCATCGGCATCGGCGGTACCCGTTTCCAGCAGTCTCTCTCCATCATTAACAACTGTGCCAACAGTGACAAGAGCATCAAGGTGAGGGGTAGTGATGAGACACACTTGATCAAGCCATCAACATACCTTGTTTAGAGTAGTAATCCTGGACATTTTTTATTGCATCAACTCAACACACAGGTACGGAAGCCCTGAGAGGCCAGTGAGAAAAAATAAATCCAGTGATCCATTTTCTAAGTCTGATCTAAATTGTTTTCTCTCCTGTGTGTATGACTTAAGAACATAATTCTTCTAAATTACTTTTTTCCATCTGTGAAAACAGGTGAAAAAAAAGGTTTTGGCAGGTGATTTTTTTTTTGTAATACTCATTGTGGCCAAAATGAGTATTACAAAAACGCACAAAAACTTTTTTTTTCACCTGTTTTCACAAATTATTATTATTAATATTATTTTTTATTATCCTGGCAGTTCTTTTTTTCTCCACTTTTTTACTGATTAATTATTTTTATGGACGTTAGAAAGATTATCCCGGCAAAACTTTTTTTTTTTCGAGAAAACAATTAAATCTGACGTAGAAAATGGGTCACCAGAATTTTTTTTTCTCACTTGCCTCTCCGGGCTTCCGTACACAAAAGAACAACAAACCAGATATAAATGAATAAATAAATTGAAAAAAAACAAAGGTTGCGGCTTTAATCACGAAACTATAAATATTATTTTTGCTATTAAAAGCAAAATCATTAATACAGAACTACTGTATTTATTATTGTAGCACACAGCATTTCCATCAGACGTGAAGGACCTGACGAAGCGCATCAGGACGGTTCTGATGGCCACGGAGCAGATGAAGGAGCACGAGAACGACCCGGAGATGCTGGTGGACCTCCAGTACAGCTTGGCCAAGTCCTACACCAGCACACCCGAGCTCCGCAAGACCTGGCTGGACAGCATGGCTCGCATCCACAACAAGAACGGAGATCTGTCAGAGGTATTTTTTTTTATTTATTTTTTTATTTCTACATTTTTAATCTCAGTTTTTAAAGGCACATTTCACTTTTTGTGCTAACCTGTGACTGTTTGTCTACTCCACCTGTAGGCAGCCATGTGTTTCGTGCACGTTGCGGCCTTGGTAGCCGAGTACCTGTGGAGGAAAGGTGAGTCGAGGATATACAGTAAAAGTGTGCATACTTTTTACGATAACTAACCAGCATTTTTATAATCCCAATTAACAGAGGCCATATAATGGTTAACACAGTAGAAGAAGATTACCTTGGAATAACCGTTAAACACATGCAATAAAATTGATTTGATTCACATGTTGTGTACTGAGGATAGATTAAGCACAGTAATAAAATTATTTATATCTTACACATATCAAAACTAATTAATTAATGCAGATTCCTTCTCATTTTGTATGACTACACTGCAGTAAATCAGTTCACCAGCAACAATTAGAAAGATATATTTGAGGATTTATTTGCAAGTGAAGGGTAACTTATGGGTAATTTATTTACTTCATTTAACTCTCTATATATATATATATATATATGTACGTGTGTGCCACACACTTCATCTTCCACCTGAGCACTCGTCCAAGGGTCATCCGTTCATTCCCGTGTTGAAAACACTCCCTAGATAAGATCCCCTCTCATGTTTCTTCACATATCATATGTCAGAGTGTTTCAGAGTGGGTTGAACTCCCCTCAGACCTCCTTTCCTTTAGAGAACTCAGCACATGAGGCATCATACATAGCCTTATTGTGTAAATTGGAAGCGTCAGTTTACCGTTATCTACTGTAGATAATACACTTGACACAACCCCCACTTCAAAACACCCGAACTATCCCTTTAATTCTTCCACTTACAATGATGTTTTACGACGTAGAATTTTGTTAACGTCGAGGGAATAAAACGAAAATGTCACTCATGTTGGTTCTGTGTCTGCGTGCTAGGCATGTTCAGGCAGGGCTGCTCGGCTTTCCGCGTCACCACTCCGAACATCGACGAGGAAGCGGCCATGATGGAGGACGTGGGGATGCAGGACGTTCACTTCAATGAGGTATTGGGAGATTTTCCACCGTGCTTTGAATATCTGCCAGTGCCACTGTGTTGACCTGGCATTTAGGATGTTTTGGAAGTTCCTCATTGGCATCACGTGTCTTATAATGACTGTCTAGAAGAGCTCTTATCTCTGTTAAGAGTATCTATTGCTCTGTTAGTAGACTATGGCAGCGCTGTAGACTTTGACACAGGGCTTGGTGTTAATAATCACGTAGAAAATCACTGAGCAGCCTTGGGAAATCTGACAAGGGCTCCTAGAGGTGTTCGGGGATTCTTGTTCAAGGACAGTGGCTTGTTGACACAGAGGCCTGAGACCAGATCTCTGATAACCCGGTAAAATTGAATGCGACGGCGAGAGAATGTGTGAGCTTTTATGAGTCGGTCAACAGATCTGCAAGCAATGAAAAAACGCTTTTACCTTCTAACCTTTTCGTCTTTACGAGCTGGACTCATCCCCCAATAAAAAAAAAGGAGATGATAGATCCATTTCCTCCCACGTCTGCTGTCTTTACAGGAACACCATGCTCAGTTTAAGCTTGCTATAGCCGCCTAGACAAACAGAAATGTCCCGCTTTGCAGCAATTAAATATTCTGAGCCAAAATGTATTCATGTGCGTGTCCAGGAGGTGCTGATGGAGCTGTTGGAGGAGTGTGCCGATGGCCTCTGGAAGGCGGAGCGTTATGAGCTCATCGCCGACGTCTACAGGCTCATCATTCCCATCTACGAGCAGCGCAGAGACTTCGAGGTAAACTGCACAGTGATGGATCAGGGGTCAGAGTAGAGTCATCATTACATAAAGCTGCCAGAGAACATGCTGTACAGCTTAGATTTAAAAAGTATTAACAATAACCCTGCTATAGATCCGTAATGCTATTCTATTTATTATGTTTTCAGTGCTTTTAAGGACAAAAAAAATGCATAACTGACTTATTAAAGTTATTAAAAAGTCATTCTTTTCTCTCCTCGTGTTCTTTTGTGGAACAGAAACTGACTCACCTGTATGACACCCTCCACCGTGCCTATACCAAAGTGATGGAGGTGATGCATTCTGGCAAAAGACTGTTGGGCACATACTTCAGAGTGGCCTTCTTTGGACAGGTAAGGGGCCGAGTTTCCAAAAGAAAAAACAATATAATACAGTAATAAAGCTGTGTTTTTCTCAGCATAAATGCAGTCCAAACTCTTCATATAAGCAAGATGTTATCTATTGAATTGTATCTTTTTAATAGAGATTTCTCTTTTTTTCTCCGCCCCCTCCAAGGCTGCGGTAAGTGTGTAAAGGTTTAACTGGGTGTGTTGGCCTGGTGTGCTCTTCCATGTCCTTGCATTATTATTATATCGTTTGAGGGCTGATCAAATTAGTGGCAAATATCAGTTAAATGCAGATATTGCGGCATAAGCTTTCCCTTGATCAGTCATTTAACCTCTGGGACTCCCCCCCCCTTCAGTGATTATACTGGCCTGTTTCCACCCACACACGTCTGTGTACTTTTCCTTAGAGACACGACTGAGTAGCTGTTACATATGCTTGAATAAAATAATGTTTATGAGGTGATCAGATGTTTGCATGTCTGATATTTTCTCTCTTTTCTTTATTTTTGGGTGTTTTTTTTTTAACTTAGCATGCGGTGTTGGATTTTTATTCACCAAAGTTATTGTATGTTTGTGTTTCTTTGTTTGATTGGTTGTCCTTTACGGAAGCCCTGAGAGGCCAGTGGAAAAAAAAATTCTGGTGATCCATTTTTTAAGTTTAAAGTTTAAATTGTGAACTTTTTTCACCTGTTTTTCCAGGATAATTCTTAGTTACTTAAATCTTTTCTCATCTGTAAAACACGTGGGGAAAAGAGTTTTACCAGGTGAAAAAAAAGTTATGCCAGGATAATTTTTCTGTTTTTTTTTTTTTTTTTTTTACCTGTGAAAACAGATGAAAAAAAAGTTTTACCAGGTGAAAATAAAAAGTTTTGCCAGGATAATTTATCTATGTTACTTTTGGATCAGACTTAAAAAATGGATTGCCAAATTTTTTTTTCCTCACTTGCCTCCCAGGGCTTCCATAGCCTTTTCAGTAGCTTTCGTATATAGTACCTCACTCAGATGTGGTGTGCCATATGTCTCTGGGTAGTATTTTGTTTGTCTGTACTCTATGTACTGAGTCAGAAATGTTTTTTTAATCTTTATAGGTCACAAGTTGTCAAATCTTGAAAAAGAACTCCTCTTGTAAAGTAGTTTATTTAGTTTTCACATAAAAAAAATCATTGAAAATGGCAAAAAATGTATCAAGTTGGCAGGTGATAACCGTCTTCTTCAAGGTTTGACTTATCCCAGCTACGGGTGATAAAATGACCCAGAGTTCATGAGCACACACTTGACTTCCTTCCTCTCCTCCACAGGGCTTCTTTGAGGATGAAGATGGAAAGGAATACATCTACAAGGAGCCAAAGTTCACGCCGCTGTCTGAGATTTCCCAGAGGCTCCTGAAGCTCTACTCCGACAAGTTTGGTCAGGAGAACGTCAAGATCATTCAGGACTCTGGCAAGGTGGGATCCCATTCCTGTGTGTGTTTATATGACTATGACGGTAAATGGTAGACCCTGAAGTCCATACAAAACCTCATCAATTAAAAGCCTGGTATTTTACAGCTATCTATGTTTGAGTAGAATGTCTTTGTGCACTAACAGGTGAACCCGAAAGACCTGGACTCCAAGTACGCCTACATCCAGGTGACCCACGTCACGCCCCACCTAGACGACAAAGAGCTGGAGGACAGGAAGACCGACTTCGAGAAGAGCCACAACATCCGGCGCTTCGTGTTCGAGACGCCGTTCACGGTGTCGGGCAAGAAGCAGGGCGGGGTGGAGGAGCAGTGCAAACGGCGGACCGTCCTCACCAGTAGGTCACGCGCCGATGAAAACGCTTCGTCATCGCGGCAGGATAAAATGTGGAATGAAGAAACAAAACAAGTGTTTCCAGCCAGCCTTATCACCGTAGCAATGTCAGGAAGCATATCTTCCTGGTTGCCATCTGTTATTGTTTTTCGATTGTTAACGATAATCAGATAACACCCTGGGAGGTTTATTACTGTACCGTCCACTTAATCCCAAAGTTCAGGTGTTATCTTGCCTTGTTAATAATCACGCTGACTGATAGGGAGTTGTGACACGGTGCAACATGGTTAATATCCTGATTATGAATGTTACCACGGAGACACAACACGTCTCCAATTTAAGCATGATTTATGTCCTATTTTTTTCATTCCCATCCAGCCACCCACTGTTTCCCCTACGTGAAGAAGCGTATAGCGGTCATGTACCAGCACCAGACCGACATGAGCCCCATCGAGGTGGCCATAGACGAGATGAGCGCCAAGGTGGCCGAGCTGCGTCTGCTGTGCTCGGCCTCCGAGGTGGACATGATCCGCCTGCAGCTCAAACTGCAGGGCAGCATCAGCGTCCAGGTACGGCACGGCGAGGTCACGCTGTTGTAAATCGTATCACTTCAGTGGGATTCATGATCTTTGACCTTTTTTTTTCTCCAGGTCAACGCCGGTCCTCTCGCGTACGCCAGAGCCTTCCTCGACGACAGTAGTGCCAAGAAGAACCCCGACAACAAGGTCAAACAGCTCAAAGAGGTGTTCAGGTACTTATCAATGACTGGAACATTTGCATATGCAAAACTACAACGTCTCTTCCGTCAAGATAAACAGTTAGTGGCGCTAAGTCTTGTTGTTGTGTTTTGAGCATAAAGGATGAATGACTGCCCGGCTCATCAGTCTAATGACTATGGAAATATGGCCCCCCCACGTTGCTTTTCACTTCCTATTCTCTGCTTGTATCTTCACAAAAGTTTTAATTGGCACTAATATGCTGTTGCGTCTCTCCTCAGGCAGTTCGTGGACGCCTGCGGTCAGGCGCTGGGAGTGAACGAGAGGCTGATCAAAGAGGACCAGCAGGAGTATCATGATGAGATGAAGGCCAACTACAGGGACCTGACCAGGGAGCTGTCCAACATCATGCATGAACAGGTAGGAACCCAAAAATCGGTAGACCATGATCACCTGAGTGACTAATCAAAATGAAATCCCAACACCAACGAGGTTCCTGTTTAATAAATTCAGCTGATTATTATTTTTTATATTTACTACTGTACCATATTTACTGTTTTCTTGTATTTATGTTGTATTTTATTTCTACTTTTTACATTTATTGGTCTGTCTTACTTCATTTGTATTAGCTACTTCTATGTGCCCGTGTTTATTCTTCTTCAATGACTTACTGATGATGCCCACTGCTGCAGTCTTCTGCTCTTTTACTAACCATGTCTCCTATCTCCTGCTCTCTTTGTGCTGGCCTGAGCAGATTGGATGGTAATGCTGCTTTTGTCATTGTTGTACTCCATAGAGGGATAGTAAAGGACTGCATGCAAATTATTAGGATGGGTAGGGTTTTTCAAATAATTTCATAAGGGAAGAATGACTTAAAATGTAAATCTGGGATGAGAAAAAGTCCCCCAAAAATTTAGACTACCCTGCCTTCAGCAAAAAAAAAAAAAATACATAATCATCCACCTCAAATAATTTTCCTACAGTCCCTAAACTTAAATTAAAGGGGACCTATTATGCTTATTTTCAGGTGCATTTTGTATTTTGGGTTTCTACTACAACATATTTATGTGCTTTAATGTTAAAAAAACGCTTGTTTGGGGTCGTGCCAAACCAGTCATTATACAAATGTGTAACTTTGTGACATCACCACGTTATGGAAGAAAAGGCGGGACTTCAAGCGAGGCGTTTCAGGCAGATCAGGAGCAGATGTTTCTGTGGAGGGGAGAGTAACTCCCTTTGGCGTGGACTTTGGGCTTTGTAACAGACCTTTTTATATGCACAAAAAACTATATAACACACTAAAGGAAAGGGAAAAAGCATAATAGGTCCTCTTTAACATGCATGTGTGCTTTTTCATTTTTAAACAAGATCAAATAAATACCTTTCCTAATCTTCCTAATTAACATTTTTTTGTCTAGATAAACCCAGTGGAAGACGGCACAAGGAGCACTCTGTCCGACTCGATGGGCATCTTCAACGCCATCAGCGGCACACCAACCAGTGCCAACCCGCATGGCTCCACCACCATACTCTGATACAGATGTTTCACACCAGACTCATGCCTTCTTCACCACTAATGTCAGTCAAGACGAACAAATAAGGACACGTACCTAAACGCTACCTGAAGCCATCATCCGTTGGTATTTTTCATCACTCATGAGCTGGAAAACGTGGCGTTCACTCTCTGTTATCAGTTATCAGCCCATTGTTCTTGTTTCCTATGGAGACTCCAGTCAATACGATCGACTTATTGCCAGTTTTGGGTCATTTATCATTTTGTATAGTTTGTTTTATCCTATGTAAGTTGAGGTTAAGCACAGCAAGTGTGTATCAAATACTGTGACTGACAACATGATGTTTTCTTAATTGTCTTAAACTCCACCCGAGGGATGTTGCAACAAACGCTTCAGTATTTGCATTAGACCCAAGTCTATCTGTTTTTTTAACTGTAGGGCTCCCATTTATGTACAATGTTTGTAAGAGAGAGCGCTTCAAGAAAGTTTTTAATGGAGATAAATGCAGCTGCTGTAACCGTACATACATTCTTCAGCAGTATTTTTTAACATTTTCTATTCTTTTCCATTGTTACAGCAGATGCATTTGTTTTTCTTGCGCAGTCCAGAAGCATCAGAGTTTATCTTTTATCTCACCATTTTGAAAGAATTATTCACTCTATTTTAGGCCAATGGACGTGTATATAGAAAACTGTCTTAAGCCAAGTGAACCGCAATGTTTTAACCTATTTTCTGTAAAGAAAAAAAAAAAGAAGTGTGCAATATTTTCTATTATTACCAAGGCTACCTACTGCACAGAAAACCACTCTTGCCAAAGACATTAGAAAAAGACTGTGCAAGGCAAGACGAGGACAATTGTAATCTACCCCCTATTGTTTCTTTGTCTGTCATGTAGATGCCTTTTATTATCTGTGAGGTAAGATTTAAAAAAAACATTTTTACTTAATGACTGCTCATGTAAATATGTTTAAGACTTATAAATAAATAAATAAAAACTGTAATAATACCTTCTTCCATGCCTTGCTTTTGTATGTTCACCTACTAAAACAAAGATTTTGCAGGTCCACGTTGAAAGTTTGTAATGATCCCCTGTTCTTGTTCCAGATAAAACTCCAAGCTGTCTCTTATCTGTGAAGCAGAAGCTACAGACTCCCAACCGTCAGTAAAGCTAAAGGCCTGCTGGCCAGTGTAAACACAGAGGGGAATTACTTTTAGTCAAATACAGAAGATGAGTGACTCCGGATGAATGGCTGATATACCGTTTGGCTGCATGTTACTATGGGGAAATTTAAAATATTGTTCACTTATACTGTATGCTGTATTTATACTGTACATTGATGATACTTTGCATTATCAGTTAGAAATAATTGCAATGTTCATAATAATTTTATTTTGAAGAGCCAACTTAGAATGATATCATAGGTCATTGAGATATTTTTCTTAATCAGATTTTTTTCCTAATATTTATGAGACGGTTTTCTTATATTTATGAGATATTTTCTCATAATTATGAGATATTTTTTTATATTCATGAGATAGTTTTCTCATAATTATGAGATATTTTTCTCATGAGAAAACTCATAAATATAAAAAAATATCTCATGAATACAAGAAAACCATCTCATAAATATAAGAAACATATCTCATAATTATGAGAAAACCATCTCATAAATACAAGAAACAGTAAATATCTGTGTCATCTATCGTTGTACAGTGAATATCTTTGTGTCACATATCTTTGTACAGTGAATATATTTGTGTCATCTATCTTTGTACAGTCAATATCTTTGTGTCATATCTGTCATATCTTTCTCATGAGAAAATATAAGAAAACTATCCCATGAATACAAGAAAACTATCTCATCAATATAAGAAAACTATCCCATGAATACAAGAAAACTATCTCATAAATATAAGAAAAATATCTCATAATTAGGAGAAAACTATCTCATAAATATAAGAAAACTATCCCATGAATACAAGAAAACTATCATAAATATAAGAAAAATATCTCATAATTATGAGAAAACTATCATGAATAAAAGAAAAATATCTCATAATTATGAGAAAACTATCATGAATAAAAGAAAAATATCTCATAATTATGAGAAAACTATCTCATGAATATAAGAAAAATATCTCATAATTATGAGAAAACTATCTCATGAATAAAAGAAAAATATCTCATAATTATGAGAAAACTATCTCATGAATAAAAGAAAAATATCTCATAATTATGAGAAAACTATCTCATGAATAAAAGAAAAATATCTCATAATTATGAGAAAACTATCTCATGAATACAAGAAAACTATCATAAGTATAAGAAAAATATCTCATAAATAGAAGAAACAGTGAATATTTTTGTGTCACATATCTTTTTTACAGTGAATATCTTTGTTTCATCTGTACAAAGATATTCACTGTACAAAGATAGACAACACAGATATTCGCTGTACAGAGAGAGCTGGAACAAAGATATTCACTGTACAGAGATAGATGACACAAAGATATTCACTGTACAGAGATAGATGACACAAAGATATTCACTGTACAGAGATAGATGACACAAAGATATTCACTGTACAGAGATAGATGACACAAAGATATTCACTGTACAGAGATAGATAGATGAAGTATAAGAAAATATCTCATAATTATGAGAAACATGTCTCATAATTATGAGAAAACCATCTCATAAATATAAGAAAACTATCCCATGAATACAAGAAGACTATCTCATAATTATAAGAAAAATATCTCATAATTATGAGAAAAATATCTCATAATTATGAGAAAACTATCTCATAAATATAAGAAAACTATCCCATGAATACAAGAAAACTATCTCATAATTATAAGAAAAATATCTCATAAATAGAAGAAACAGTGAATATTTTTGTGTCACATATCTTTTTTACAGTGAATATCTTTGTTTCATCTGTACAAAGATATTCACTGTACAAAGATAGACAACACAGATATTCGCTGTACAGAGAGAGCTGGAACAAAGATATTCACTGTACAGAGATAGATAGATGAAGTATAAGGAAATATCTCATAATTATGAGAAACATGTCTCATAATTATGAGAAAACCATCTCATAAATATAAGAAAACTATCCCATGAATACAAGAAAACTATCTCATAATTATAAGAAAAATATCTCATAATTATGAGAAAACCATCTCATAAATATAAGAAAACTATCCCATGAATACAAGAAAACTATCTCATAAATATAAGAGAAATATCTCATAATTATGAGAAAACTATCTCATAAATATAAGAAAAATATCTCATAAATATAAGAAAACTATCCCATGAATACAAGAAAACTATCTCATAATTATAAGAAAAATATCTCATAATTATGAGAAAACCATCTCATAAATATAAGAAAACTATCCCATGAATACAAGAAAACTATCTCATAAATATAAGAGAAATATCTCATAATTATGAGAAAACCATCTCATAAATATAAGAAAACTATCTCATGAATACAAGAAAACTATCTCATAAATATAAGAGAAATATCTCATAATTATGAGAAAACCATCTCATAAATATAAGAAAACTATCCCATGAATACAAGAAAACTATCTCATAAATATAAGAGAAATATCTCATAATTATGAGAAAACTATCTCATAATTATGAGAAAACTATCTCATAAATATAAGAAAAATATCTCATAAATATAAGAAAACTATCCCATGAATACAAGAAAACTATCTCATAAGTATAAGAAAAATATCTCATAAATAGAGGAAACAGTGAATATTTTTGTGTCACATATCTTTTTTACAGTGAATATCTTTGTTTCATCTGTACAAAGATATTCACTGTACAAAGATAGACAACACAGATATTCGCTGTACAGAGAGAGCTGGAACAAAGATATTCACTGTACAGAGATAGATGACACAGATATTCGCTGTACAGAGAGAGCTGGAACAAAGATATTCACTGTACAGAGATAGATGACACAAAGATATTCACTGTACAGAGATAAAAAAAAATCCTAATTGCTGGCCTGATGTAGTGATCGCACCGAGCTGTACATTCATTGAAGAGAAACAGGAGTGAAATCGTGATGCTGACTCCTGTAAAATCCACCCCCCCCTGCACTCTGTGTCACAAACAGCCCGACTGTGTCATTGTTTCAGAGACTTTGGCTGCTAAACATCATGTGTCTGCCGTGAGTCCTGCTAGTGTTTCATGGTGTGCGTTTGTATGTGGTTTATTTGGTGAAATACAAAAGAATTCAAGATTTATTTTATGTGTTTTATGTGTTTCATGCTTTAGTCACTGCTGTTACTGTCATATGAAGATAGCCCCAGTTTGTTTTCGTAAGAAATACAGTCCTTTATCAGCTGACCGTGCAAATCCTCTTTATCTGAGTCATAAAGTAATAACTGACACACATGACGGAAGGTGGAAATAACTGTGACTTGCATGTCGGTAGGTGTGTACAGTATGTATGTGATCCACAGTCCAGCATCAGAGGGCGTTGCAGGAGGTTTGATGGGAGGTTACATAAAAAGCTGTCCGGGCCTCGGCTCGGTCTTCGTGTCGTGGATCTGTTCAGGGGTCACAAGTCTCTCTGTGTCTTTTTACTGAAGGATTCAATCGGAGAAGGGACCCGAAGTCGACACACACAGCAGCAGCCATGGCAGGTGAGTCCCAGTCTGGATGGGAACCGTGGGACGCCCGGGAACACAAACTTACTACTTACAAAATCTTTTGGGATTTCTGTTCCTCCACGTTTTAGAGGAATTATTAACATCATTATGCATGTTTATATCATGCATTGCACTTTTTTTTAAATGCTTCATGCATATTAGCTTATACTTCAACAATATTATATAATAATATTATATATAATATGTAATAATATATAATATTTTTCTTTGTTTCCAAGAAAAAAATATCAGTTTACACACACATATATTTATTTATTATTTATTTTTTAAATTAAAAAAAATATATATCAGTTTACACATAT
This sequence comes from Sebastes fasciatus, assembly GCF_043250625.1. NCBI lineage: Eukaryota > Metazoa > Chordata > Actinopteri > Perciformes > Sebastidae > Sebastes > Sebastes fasciatus. The sequence goes on along the minus strand of NC_133818.1, from coordinate 9,773,863 downwards.
ACACACACACACACACACACACACACACACACACATATATTTATTTTTTATTATTTTCTTTCCTTTTTTTCAAGAAAAAAATATCAGTTTACATATATATTTACATATATATATTTTTATTATTTTTATTTCCTTTTTAAAAAAAATATATATATATCAGTTTACATAATGTGTGACTTAATTTCTGCAGACAAAGAAGAGGACAGGAAGCCCAAGCCAAAAAGTGTAAGTCCAACTGTTATTGCACTGTCTGTAGTATTTATAAAAATGCACATAATTATTGTTTACCACTCTGATACCCAACGGGACTGAATTTATGAGAGGAAAAAATATACACTCATCCATGGGTATTAAAAAAAAAAATCCTAAACAATTATAATCACAACCATTGCATAAAAAAAATCCAATTCCAGGGATTAAAGTGATTGATTAAAGAATACCTTGCCTAACTAAGGTCTTGTTGAATGCAATGTAAGTTATTAGCACGTGAAACAACCCAGTGTTGTGCAGAACCTGTAGACAAACTCCTTTTTCCTGTCCCTCTAACAGGCGACTATCTTTGGCTACCCAATTAGCATCTTTTTCATTGTGGTCAATGAGTTCTGCGAGCGTTTCTCCTACTATGGCATGCGAGGTGAGTCACTTTACACACTTTCCTTTGAGTCATGAAGCTAATTTATTCATATTTTAAGAAGATGTTTCATTTGTCTTTGTACTCAAGTAAAGTAAATGTATCTCAAAATTGCACTTAAAGGTGCAGTGTGGAGGATTTTCTATTGGTGTGGTTGCAGATTGCAACCAACCAATGGTGCCTTCAAATGAAACTGATCCACCTAATTTTTTTATTTACTTCTGCAGCCGTGCTGGTGCTATACTTCAAGTATTTCCTGAAGTGGGATGATGACTTCGCCACCACTATCTACCACACCTTTGTGGCCCTCTGCTACCTGACGCCCATCCTGGGAGCCATCGTGGCCGATTCATGGCTCGGCAAGTTCAAGTGAGTTTTCAAATCCTGCGAATCTTTCACCTGCAACCAAATAAAAAATACATTTTGGTGTATGGAGTTTGCATGTTCTCCCCGTGTTAGGGTGCTCAGGTTTTCCCCTACAGTCCAAAGACATGCATGTTGTAGTATATACTAGAGTAGTAGAGTTGGGGTTAAAGTATCTCACAGAATCAGCTATTCAATTTCATCCTTGGATTTTTGACCCCTGTCTATCTTATCTCCACCTGAACATGTACACCTGTTTAACCCTACACTCCTTCCTCCTTCCTCCTCCTCCTCCCTCTGCACAGGACTATTATTTACCTGTCCATCGTTTATGCGCTGGGACAGGTTGTCTTGGCAATAAGTGCTATCCATGACATCACAGATGCAGACAGGGACGGCACGCCAGACAACATGACCTTCCACGTGTGAGTTGAACACACACGCAGAGCAGTGTGACAGAAATACAGATGTATAAAAGATATATACTCACTGATTGTGTCGGTGTTGTGGGTTGCCCTCAGAGCTCTGTCCATGGTGGGGTTGATCCTTATTGCTCTGGGTACAGGAGGCATCAAACCATGCGTGGCCGCCTTTGGTGGAGACCAGTTTCAAGAACATCAGGTTAGATGTGGCTCAAACACACACTCAATTTCAGACACGTGAAATAAAGTGTTACTGGTATTTTCACCACGAAGGAGCATGTAATAATCCAATTTATATGGTACCCAATCCCCCTTATGTACATACATGTATGCATACACCACATGCAGGACCCATATGTATTACCCAAGAGTACTACCTTTCTTGCACGTGTAGGAACACACACCACGCAGGCAATTAAAGAGACGACTCACTCAGCTATCAGTGTCAGCACTTCTTGTATCTATTTGTTTCCAGCTAGTTGTTTATTAACTAATAACCACATCTGTCTCAGTGACTTTATTACACGGTTCAGGGCCAGGGACAAAGATTACCCCATAATATCAATGACTCGTCATATAAAATGCATCCAATATAATGTTGGAAAAACGTGCATCGGTGCTTTTTGTCACGGGATTGTTTAACTTTCTCGTGTCCAACAGGAGAAGCAGAGAAGCACCTTCTTCTCCATCTTCTACCTGTCCATCAATGCTGGCAGTCTGCTGTCCACCGTCATCACCCCCATCCTCAGAGGTACGCCAACGTTGATCACAGAGCATAAAATACACTGAAAGGAGTGTTGAATATAAAATGACATGTGTGTCTGTGTGTGCTGCTGTTTCCAGCTCAGGAGTGTGGTATTTACACCAATCAGAAGTGCTACTCACTGGCCTTCGGAGTCCCCGCTGCTCTCATGGTGGTTGCTCTGAGTAAGAATAAAAACCGTTGTTTAATATCTTTTGTGCCTCTAGAGGAGCTCTGTCAAGTTTGAGAAAAGAAACCTGATGATGTCACAGTGCAGGCTGTTCTCATACACTGTTCGTAGCTATACCTGCGAAAAGTACTGTAGTTCATGCATATCCCACGAAACCAATTTGTGTGTAATTAACATAATCGTGAACCAGGGAATATAAATAGCGCCGAACGCCGCGGAGGGAGGAGGTCAGGGTAGGTTGGTGGGTCAAAAAATACTGGACTTTCGCCCATTTTTTGTCACGTAAGTTACGTACTTAAGTTGTGTCACTTCGGGAGTTATTTGAAGCCAAACCACGATCTTTTCCTAAACCTAAATCGTGTTGTTGCCTAAACCTAACTAAGTCGTTTTGTTGCCTAAACTTAAGTACTTTTGTTGCCTAATCTTAACTGAGTAGTTTTGTTACCTAAATTCAACTAAGTTGATCTTTTCCTAAACCTAACTAAGTAGTTTTGTTTCCTAAACCCAACCAAGTGAATCTTTTTTGTTACCTAAACTTAACCAAGTCATTCTTTTCCTAAACCTAACTAAGTACTTTTGTTGCCTAAACCTAAGGAAGAGATATTATTACCCCATGTAAAGTTTTATAAGAAAGTGGTACCATGAATATTTATAGTGCATATAAGCTAAGTTAAGCATTCTAACAATGGCCTCCTTTATTTGCTCAGAATTTCCTGTTGCTGTTTTGACAAAAAGTAAAATATTAAAATGTATATTTGGTGTGTGTGTGTGTGTCTGCAGTTGTGTTTATTATTGGAAGTGGTATGTACATTAAGACCCCCCCACAAGGCAACATCTTGGTGAAAGTCTGCAAATGCATCGGGGTAAGTGGCTCCTTAAAGAGTTTTTTTTCCATCTTCAAAATAGAGTTGAATGGTTTTAAATAAAACCGAGGAATATCACACGTTATCAAACATGTCTTTCCCTGCTATCTGTAGTTTGCTATCAAGAATCGCTTTAGGCACCGTGATTCTGAATACCCCAAGAGAACCCACTGGATGGACTGGGCTGAGGAGAAATACGATGTAAGTGCAGTATACACACACACAAGTACATACCAATACAAACAGTACGGTGTTGTAAAACTCATAATTTTGTCTCCAGAAACTCCTGATTGCCCAGGTGAAGATGGTGCTGAAGGTGCTGTTCCTCTACATCCCTCTGCCCATGTTCTGGGCTCTCTTTGACCAGCAGGTAACTATTCCTTCAAAAGAAAAATAATGCATACCCGGAAGTGTACTGGCGTCCAAAGACAGACTAAAGAAGAGCTGTGTCTCCTCCACAGGGCTCCAGATGGACCCTCCAGGCGACCACCATGGACGGCGACTTTGTAAGCGTTTTATCTGTAGCATTTTTGTCCCAACTTGTGAACGCAAACTACAGAAAAGACTGTTTTTTAAATGAGATTCTGACTGTCTCCCTCCTTTTTTTTACTTCAACAGGGACTTCTTGTAATCCAGCCCGATCAGATGCAGGTAAGACACTTGTGTTACTTTGTTGAGGCGTTTCTTGGTACTAAATGCTGTTGACGTGAACTCGATTGACTCGCTTTCATCCCACCAGACTGTCAACCCTATCTTGATCCTGATTATGGTACCGGTTGTGGACAGTTTGATCTACCCGCTGATTGCCAAGTGCAATATAAACTTCACGTGAGTTTATTTTTCTGTTTTGTTCCTGTGAGATGGAAAATATTACATTACTTTAACTCTCTGGAGTCATTTTGTATTTCAATTTTGCAAACTTTCTATTTATTAATTTTTGTCTTTAATCTAATATTCACATTCTGTGTGATAATACTCATGACAAAACCATAGTTCGAAAAAATATATTGTTAAACTCAAATGTGTGTGTGTGTTTGTTCTGCAGTCCTTTAAGGAGGATGACGGTGGGGATGTTCTTTGCTGCTATGGCGTTCATCGCTGCTGCCCTGGTCCAGATACAGATCGATGTGAGCGTAACGCACATAAAAACACACATTGGCCAACACACATTACCTCATGAGGCACAATTCACCATTCCATTTCCCTTCTAGGAAACCCTGCCGAAGTTCCCATCAAGCACTGAAGGCCAAGTGAAGTTCATCAACATGATTAACGAACCGCTGTATGTCAAAGCTGGAACCAACAACTTCACCTTGGAGAATTTCACGGTATTCTACCCAACATAAGACACAGTACACACACATTAACGATCTAAATGTACTAAAGCTAAGTAGGTCTGTAAGCCACCACACACTATTGATATGTATCTTTTCTCCTACAGGCCAATGAGGATTACCTGACTTTTGATGAACCATTTGTCCTGCAGCTGGGGCCTACTGTCACTTACCCAATCACTTTAGAGGATGGCAATCGGAGTACCATCGTCATTCAGGATGTGCTCTTACCCAGGCCTATAACGGTGAGCACACTTGCCAGATTAAAGTGGTTAAAGTCCAACTGAAAATATATATGTTTTTCGTCTGGTACAGCTAGGGACCAATAACATTTTATCAAATCTGAACCGAGTTTAAAAAATAGAATCGGGTATTGGTACCCATCCCTAGCTACAGCTACGTATCTGCTCTATAAATCATGTCATGTTTTTTCTTTTGAGAAAAAAAAGGGAGAAATGTATTGAGTATTATCTAAATTACAAACATAGACACATGTCTTGTTCATGCACCATAGCTTGTTGAACGAACGACCGAACAAACTTTCAGTGAGGAAAAAGCGCATCGCTAATGACAGTTTGCAGGCTAGATAGCTCATTAGCTGCAGCACTTTTAATATGTTAACGTACCTGCAAATGTCACTTTGGTCCGGTTAGATGCTGGACCTTAACATCACCGCTAACAAAAGTCTTTCTTCCATGGCTTGTAAGCTGAAGCACAAGTTTGTTTACTTTGTTTTCTTGGTCCCCTGCTGGGGCTCAGCCTGCCAGCTGCTATCAAGATGGAATTATTTGACGGCAAAAAATGGGATGGCTAAATTTGATTTCCGTTGTACTTTAATCTTTATACTGTATCAAATTTAACCTAAAGTACAAAGATATAGAGGCTTTAAAGTATCTTTCTATCTTCAGTTCACGGACATCAAAGAAAAGCCGGAAGAGGGCGGTAACGCTATCAGGCAAGTTTCAAATTGTTATAAAAGTTGTAGGAATGTGGAGATCACAACATGTTATATATTGAGAAAAAAATTATATGCATGACTTTAGCAAAAGTGTGTGTTATTGATTAAAAATCCAATTTGTTTTTTAAATCTTACAAGTCTCACTTCAAGTCTGTCTCACCTATTGCGTTCTGAATTCTTCTTCCACAGATTTTTCAATGGTTTCGGCTCATTTTTGAATGTAACGGTGGGTGACCTGGACTCTGGGGTCATCGCCACCAACGACATGTCAGACTATTTCGCGGTACCACGGGGAAAGTAAGACTGATTTCATTATTTATATCACAAACAGTTACACTAGAGAAAAGTCGTTCTGACTGGTGTTTTTCTTGTCATGCCAGCGCACAGTATCGGATCAAGGATAACACCGAACTAGAGTGCGTCTACAATCAGGAACTGGGCTTCGGCAGCTCTTTCACCGTGATCATCCCGCCGACTTTCGCATTTGGACCAAACGTAACTACATTTTCATCACAATATTGCTTGAATGTAACTTTTTTTTTTGGATTGCGGTAACCTGACTATGTCCTGCAGTGCGAACAGAGCATCCGATCGGTGAATGACATCAAGGCGAACACCATGCACATGGCCTGGCAGATACCGCAGTATTTCCTCATGACTGTAGGAGAGGTGGTGTTCTCTGTCACCGGCCTGGAGTTCTCCTACTCACAGGTAGAGGGCGCTTTCCTCACATATCTGACAACAGAAATAATACAAGTGGCATTGGCTTATAAAGTGTGTCCTAATGTTAACTTGGCCTTGGTCTTTTATAAATATGTAGCTCTATTTGAATGTCCCTTTGCTCTCCAGGCGCCCAGCAACATGAAGTCGGTGCTGCAGGCTGGTTGGCTGTTAACTGTTGCCGTAGGTAACATCATTGTGCTCGTTATCGCCGAGGCTGCAAAGCTCCCAGATCAGGTGGGTGGATAATGTCATACAAACCATTAGTAGACAGTGTCCTCACTGACCGTTTGACACTGGCTGTAGTTGCTTTTGATAGAACATAATAAATAGGGCTGTCAATCGATTCAAATATTGAATTGCTATTAATCGCATAACTTTGACAGCCCTAACAATAACACAGTTTATGTTCGATAAATCTCCTATTCTTTTCAGTTTAGCTCCACATTAACACTGTGTGTGTGTTTCCGTTCACTAGTGGGTCGAGTACATCCTCTTCGCCTCTCTGCTGCTGGTCGTGTGCTTCGTCTTCGCCTTCATGGCTTACTTCTACACTTACATCGACCCGGCCAAGATAGAAGCCCAGTTCGCCCAGAAGGAGCCCGAAGAGAAGGAGAAGAGGAAGAGCGTGGAGATGACCCGGAAGGACTCGGTTGAGCACCGCGATGAGAAGGAGAGGAGGAGGAGTTCTGACTCCAGCTCTGACGAGGAGAAGACCAAACAGACCAAGATATAAAGCGACGCTTCTCCGCGGCTTTACAAACGCTGCTTGGTTCTGTGTTTCGAGTCCTGCTGCTGAATAAACGGATGTTGCTGAAGATGGCAGAACACAGAAAAGGGGCTTAGATGGTTAAGCTCTCGGTGGACAGTGTTAGTGAAGGCAGGGAGAAATCAAACTATTGTGGCTCAAAATCTTTAAAGAATATTCCCTTTTTAGCGGTTACTCATATAATCAAAACCCCTGGATCTTTATTGGTTAATTTGTGCTTTCGCTGTTGTAAATTTGTTCTTTTTTTACAATGATTTATTTGCACTGTGTAGCAACATCTTTATGTAATTGTATGTTTCATAGGCTTTTGCAATGATACAAAGAAACCATTCCAACATTTGTATTTATTTCCAAGCACAGTGTTGTATGTATTGTATTATATTGTCACTGTTTTTATGTATATATAATGTTCCCATGTGCTCCAAATCAAACAGAAAATCATATTCCATATAACTCCGATTTCATTTTGGCCTTGGAGAATGCGCTGCCCCTCTTCAATAAAGATGCTAGCAAGGTGTTGTTGTCAATAAACGTGTACACACTGGTTTCTTATGCTATGGCATTATGTTAAATACATGTTTTGCCCTAATACTCTTCTGTCATAATAATATCAGGTCCAGAAAATGAGACGTGCACGACCCAAAGTCCTCAGTTAGCATTAGATCTTTATTTCTCATGTCACTTTGAAAGCTTACAAGGAGCTTACATTTAACTTGGGAATTCTCAAATGACACAAGCAAAGATTATATACAGTACTATAAACTGTCAGCTATGATAAAGGAGACCAAATGTACACATTTTGTAGTTATTTCCGTAGCATATGTTTTTCTGTAAGGTATAGATATTTTTTTGCCGGTAGGCAAGGTGCCCATATCCATAAAGCATTCCATATTTCCATCTTTGCAGTTATAAAAATATCAGATATTTCTTAATTTCTTTCAATCCCTGTGTTGACAAGTGCGTCTTGATGCAACTCCTCAACATTATTGCTGCATTAGCACAGTAGTAAATTCTGGAACTCTTAAGTAAACATATATAGTAAAACATGGCTATTAGCAACTTTTTTCATTTTGTGTTTTTTTTTTTTTTATCCTCTTACAGGCTTCTTTAAATACTCGACACACTTTCAAAGTGCAAAAAACTGATCTGAAAATAAAAACAAAACAAAAAAAAAAGGTGCAAATCATACTACGTACAAACATCTGGTGAGAGCGTAAAAAGAGGACATGGCACTTCTAGCGTGGCGTGGAAGTGAAGAACAGAAACGTCCGGAGTGAGGAATGGCGTTGATGTCTGCAGCTTGGCTGGTCCTGATCTACGCTGAAGAGTATAGAAGCAAAGAGACCAAACTCCGGTGTGTTTTTTTAAAACAACAGCCGCCATTTTGGACTGAAAACACTTATTCAATTTATAATAGACGGATTTTTTGTATACAAACATTACTGGGTGCATTCAGAGGGCAAAACCACCGTTGTAATAAACGTAGACTGACCACCAGACATCATTATCATACGACGTATTAGTGTGAGATCTGTTTGGTATTATCACCAGTTATGAAATGGGTTTGGCTGTGTGGAGTTTGCATGTTCTCCCTGTGTTAGCGTGGGTTTACTCCGGGTGCTCCGGTTTTCCCCAACAGTCCAAAGACATGCAGGTTAGGTTAATTGTTGACTCTAAATTGCCCGTAGGTGTGAATGTGAGTGCTGTAGTCACGTAACGTTACAGCAATTTGCACAGAGACCCGTCTATATATATTATTGTTCAACACAGGCCATTTTTGGCAGAATACGACAATAGAATAGAAATAATTTACTTTTTGTACGCCACTTTGCAGGCGGACGTTTTTACTGGCGTCCGGTAGTCGCTTTCAGTCCAAAATGGCGGAAGCGCAGCTTTGCCGCTGGGCGCTGATGTTGCAATGGAACGATCACTTCTTGGCAATATACGTTCTTTTTGTCTACGCTTTAGTTTGGCTGTGTGTCGTGACGCGATCGCCTACCTTGCCAGTAATTCCTCGCCTCCACTTTTTAAGCAATGCGAAAGATAAATTACACGGAAAAAAATAATACTTCACATGATATCAGCATTCCAACGCCCGTAGTGGTTCCCCCTCGTAATTGTCCTCGGCTCCACTCAATACTGTTATTCTGCCGACACAGATCTTGTCCTAAACAATTTCAAACTGTAATTGTCTAAACATAAGTACAGGTAGGCGTCCCCCCCCCCCCCCCCCCACCCCACCCCACCGACTACAAATACAAAGCTCTAAACAAAGTAGTATCATAGTTAGTTCGATGATTCAGCAGGTGATTGAAATGGACGATTGGAACTCAGTCGAAGAAAAACACTGATGAACTGAATCTCACTCAACGACGGGTAAAAGAAATCTGCGATGAAATGCCAGAACGTAGACGCGTGGATCTCAAAAAGGCAAGGCATTTTCTGTTCTGTTTTTAAATATCTACTTTTTAAACATCACCAATATCTACAAAATGCGCATGACCATTTTGTACACAGTGATTCATTTTCCCGCAATCATGTACAGCATGGCGACGCCCCCCCCCCCGCCCCCCTCTCTTCCTCCCGCTGCCTCGAAGTCCACTTAAAGCACTTTACCTGAGGTTTCATTAAGAATGCTGCAATTTGCCTTAACAGGGAGTCTTACATACGCGAGAGCACACGCACACACGCTCGCAGGTGCACACACACACACATGTGCGTTTAAGCACGCAGCTTGCACACTAAGATGATATCCCTGCAGGTTCATCAAGCATGCTTTCAGAGGTTCTGGGGATATGACACCTGCATTTAAGAGGGGGGTTGAAGTCTTGGATTTCAGGGGGGAGATTTTCGCCTCCTCGTTGGAGCAAATTCCATGTAGACTTCCGCGGTGAGAAGTCCCACATATACAGAGCCCAGAGTCTGACATGTTGCTCCGACTTTGTCCCGTCACAGCCGGTTCCACGTGTCCCGCTGCCCCCCTGAGCTTCTCCTCTCCTAAGTGGCTAAAAGAAGCTCTCCAGAGTTCCTCTCCGCTTTGGAGTTCAGTAATTTTTACAGGCTTATGTTAGCCCCCGCCCCTCCCACAGGGAGGTCAAATGTAGTCAGCTGGTATTAAAAGACTTCCACCCCTGACTTGTAACCCTCTGACCTGGCTGTGGTGTTGCGGGGCTGGGGGGCCTGGGAGAGCAGGGCTGGGGCTGAGAGCCAAGATCTAGGGGGAGGAGGAGGACGTCCTGCTTGTGGAGAAACTGCAAGAAAAAAGAAAACCAAGGATGTAGATCATCTACTGCATGAAATGTGATTCTGCTTTTTGACAGGTGTGTGCCTTTCCAAATCATGTCCAATCAACTGGATTTACCACAGGTGGACTCCAATCAAGTTGTAGAAACATCTCAAGGATGATCAGTGGAAACAGGATGCACCTGAGCTCAATTTTGATAGCCTCTGGTGATTCCCACCCCGACTGCTTTTGTGCACAAAATCAAACGTTACCTCTGGAGCCGGTGGACCATGTGGGCCACCAAGGAATCGGAGATGCCGGGGTAGGACTCCTCCGCCATCATGATGGCCTCCCTCAGCTCATCCAGGACCATGGGGTTCCCGTTCACCTGCTCCTGTCTCGCCTTCAGCTGGGGGAGGCGGGGGAGAAAGAGGTGAGGAGGCAGAGATTTGGTTACAAGAGACAGACTTGGATGTTTGCACAAATGTACCATTTCACTATATTCAACGTAGGCCCAGTCCGGAGTCTGTTGGTGATCCAGATGGAGCTCCTTACCTCAGCTAGTGCAGGAGTAATGACTGTGGACAGGCTCTGTGAGTAAGGCCTCTTTGGAATGTCTTTTGTCTGTAGAAATAGAGAGCGAGAGTAAAGTAGTGCAGCTTCACCTTAGGGGGGAATCTTTTTAAATCAGCACGGCACCAAATATTCACTCATTTGCAGAATATTAACCCTTTAAATGCCAGATTGTTTTCATACTGCCACTGTTTTTTTATGAAAAGAAAGCACAAAGATTGAATTGTATTCTGTATACTAAATGAAAGGGGGGGGATTTTTTTCACAGTCTGGGATATGTCAATGATTAGCAACAACAGTGATTTTGATGCATTTTTATTTTTTGGCAGTGTCACCGTAAAAACAAACAAAAACCTTAGAAGACAAAAATGTCCCCTTCCTAAAACTGCTGTAAAAATACTATATATTAATATTATTTTCCACTTTCACCGAGTTAAATCTTTTAACCTACTTCAGTCCTGATCATAACTACCAATTATTCATCCATTATCAGAAATGTAGCCCTTTAAATGCCAGTTTGTTTACATAATGCAACAAACAAACAAAACATAAACATTCAATTATTGTCTGTATATTAAATGCTAGGGGGGATTTTTTTCAGTCTGTGATATGTCAATGATTACCAACAACATTGATTTTGATCTATTGCATCAAACACCGCAGTGTTTCATAATGCAGCACTGATGCCCCTAGCATTTAGCATATATTTGCCCCGTAGGGCAAACATGAGAAAACGGCTCAATCTGGTGGAAAATAGTAAAAACCATGGCTCTAGATTGAAAACCTGATATAATAGAATGCATGATTTTATGCTATAATAACTGTGGGATCAATAGTTGTGGATTTAATGGGTTTCAATGGGGACATTTTGTCCTTAAGGGTCTGAGTGGCTATACAGTTTATTATAGACTTATTATAGGAGCTGAGGTTGAATTTCCAAAATTTGAAAAAAAATAAAAATAAAATCACGCCATATACATTAACAACTATTTAAAAAAGAATCTAAAATAATAATAAATGAATAAAAAAAAAATTACATTTCAAAGCCAAAAATGTCCCTCGTGCGTGTCCCACTGTCTCACCTGGTCTGTCGCCCCCGACTGTCCCTCCCCGTTCTGCAGCTTCTTGGGGTCCTTCTCTCGGATGGTGAAGATCCAGTCGTCGCTGCCAAAGTCGTTCCCGCCCGACGCCTGGCCGTCCTGCTCTCTGATTGGACAGACGTTCAAGAGGCTTTGAACACTCATCGGGATGAGTGAGGAAGTCATGCATGTTAAGTGCTTAAAGCCCATCAGAACTAATGTGGGAGGAAAAAGAGGACGTTCCTCTCCTCCGGCAGGATGTTTGTGTCAAAGAGCTGCTGGTATTACAGCACGGCAGCAAAAACTAAAAGACAAAACTTACGAGTCAGACTCATCCGAACTGGACTCCGTGGTTCTGGACTGCTCCGCCTTCCACCTCTTGTACTTGTCCACCAGCTCCGTCAGGTAGGACGTCTTTTTCGCGTGGCGGACGATCAGCTTATGCTTCAGCAGCTCTTTGGCGGTCGGCCTCTGAGGAGACGGAAGAGGAGCGAGTGAGACGAGCGCACGGCGCGGTCGGGAGGAAACATCTTTAAAATGTGAAAGCCCCGACTCACAAAACTGGGCTCTTTGTTGAGACAGGCCTCGATGAACTCCTTGAGCGGTTTGCTGTAGTTGCCCTCCAGCGTGGGCGGGTTGTTCTTTGGGATGAGGAATAGAACCTTCATGGGGTGGAGCTCCGAGTGGGGCGGCTCGCCTTTTGTCAGCTCGATGGCGGTGATGCCCAGAGACCAGATATCAGCCTGGAACGCACATAGACTTACTTACTTAGACATAGGCTAACCAACAATCAGGCTCTCTACAGTAATCCACTACTTCTTTCATCATGTTCTTGTCACTGTATGAGCTTCTCCGGCCTTATGGTGCTTTCATATGATCTATATTGCTTTTTAATTCTAGTGTTCTAAATACTTTAATGTATTCTGTTGAGACTAGAAGTGCAGCAAATGAAAATGTCAAAAAGGTCGGCACAGGTTGCTGATGTCGGTTACTTTTTAATTAGCCAGAACGTTTCATAATTGCGAATGCCGGTTCAGCCGGTTTGCGCTCGTAAACCGGACCGGCAAAACCAGAAATCCACCCAATTCTACCGGTGACGACAGCTCACCTTTGACTATTACACACTTTCCAGCTCCCATCAGTCCTCAACTAGAAAGCTGACACGTGTCTGTAAGGCGACAGCTACTCGGCTTACGACTTTCTGGGATTTAAAAACGTTTGGGAACCACTGCTGCAAATGACCCGACACATTCTCTCTGTATCTTCATTGTATAAATGGATGACCTAATTATTATAAGTGTGCTATTGCATTACACCATTAACAGAGTCACTTTGTTTGCATAGTGAGAAAAAACGCAGGAGCGGCTGAGTATTTGAATTAGTGCTGAACGATAAATCATATTTTCATTTAATCGGTTCTCGTGACATCCGTAGTGTCAACAACACTGCTGTTCTGCTCTCAAAACCACTGTTCACGACATGAACAGGGTGTAGTCTGACAGCTGTTAGTACCGTTTGTGGAGGAGTGTGACCACATGGAACGGAGTGCACAGCGGAAACATGACTCATCGTCTTTGACCTTACCTTGGAGTCATAAGCCGACTGTTTGATGACCTCGGGGGCCATCCAGAAGGGCGTGCCAACGAAGGTGTTGCGTTTGATCTGGGTGTCGGTGAGCTGCCCCGCCACGCCGAAATCTGCCAGCTTCACCTCGCCTTGCTCGGACAGCAGCACGTTGGCGGCTGTGGAGGGAGGAGGAGCGGTGAGAGAGTGAGAAGCTATCAGACACTTCTGTCAATGCCGTTTATCTACATCCCCAATTTATTAAATAAAGAGGGAACAACTGTCAGAAGCCTTTTAGCGAGCCGCTGCAGCGTTCACCTCAACTCCCCGATGAAATACAACCGATATAATGAATGAAACCATAAGTGGACGTCAATACCATTAAGCTTCTACGTGATATTTGTGTGTGCTCAATGATGCCATTTAGTCCTCTAATAGCAGCACTCTCGGTCGGCCTGCTACCTTTGATGTCCCGGTGGATCTTCTTCTCAGAGTGCAGGTACTCCAGGCCCTTGAGGATCTCTCTGAGGATCGTGGCGATCTGGGTCTCGTCCAGAGTTCCCGGCTCCATCTTTAGAGGGAATGCAAACAAAAGCAATGAGCTGTGGGTGTCAGCTGAGCCTTCGGGGTGGAGGATTATTAACTCTACAGACTCATCTAAAGCAAATCACACAACTTTGATTCAGATTAAAAGGAGCGGTTCATCTAAAATTACATTCAAGAATAAGTCTGGTGTTATACTATAGTCTTCTTCCAATAAAAAAAAAGAGATATACAAACTGATATACAAAGTATTCCTTTAAACGTCAAGCAAATGTGCTACATCGCACAGCAAAGGCCAAGTATTTAATGAATGAGGAGACTATTTAAAACATAATCACGTCACCACATTGATACAAGATGTCTGATTCAGCTCAGCGGGGTGACTGACTGATCAGTCACATTGTACGGTCACATTGCAGAAACCACTTACCAAATCTAACGCCGAGCCTCCACCTAAATACTCCATAATGATCCATAGCTTTGTGTCCTGGAACAGAGGAGACAGAGAGTGAGCCGTTAGTGACGAGCTAAAGGGCTCATTACGGTGCATTTGAGGAGACATATTCACAGCTGCTTTATGGAGGGGGTTACTGGCTTAATGTGAGGTGTCAAGAGCCAGGTGCATTCCTAAACAAGTCAAGGGCCTGGTGGGTGTCATATGAGGCTAATCCCCTTTTTAATTTAGGATTATTCAGGGAGAAAGTGGGTAGAGGAAGATAAATCCTTTTACGTCTCATCCAGTTTGGAGGAGAAAACAGATGCAAAAATACTCTAGACTTGACTGTAACCTCGTCCTGTGCCACCACGTGCGTTACCTTCAGGTACGAGCCGTAATACTTGGTGACAAAGGGGCTGTCGCACTGGCTCAGCACCGTGATCTCCTGCTGGATGTCTTCGATCTCGTCCTCCGCCTCCTCCAGGTCGATGGTCTTGATGGCCACCACTTTCTGGGTGCGATTGTCGATGCCTTTGAACACCTCGCCGAACGAGCCCTTGCCAATGCGCTCCAGCTTGGTGAACAGCTCCTCCGGGTCGGCTTTGGTGTTCTGGCGGTGATGGGAGGGGGCGGGGGAAGGGGGGGAACAAAGCAGGGGAGGAAAGGGAAGGCGGATTTTTTAAATGAAAGAAAAGAAAAAACAAAAGGAAAGGGAATGTTTGAAAAGAACTGAATGTCGGGGAGTAAATAGGAAACACCAGCAGGGTGCCATTCTTACAGGATACATTAATTCACTCATTGCAACACCTTGTGTTTGTTTACACAGAGAGAAAGACACAGGAGAATGAAAGGGAAAGAGTGTAACAGTTGGATAACAAGGCAGGTTAAAAAGAATTTAAATAACACAAAATATGCTCCTAGGATAACATTTTAGTCCTTTCAATACCCGCTGCACCTTTGGGGTTTATTGTACCGTCTCGATTAATTAGTCCCGTCTTCAAATGTGTTGTTTTGTCCGACCAACAGTCCTTTTGCAATAATATAAACAGATACAAGCAGATAAGATTTTGGCATTTTTGGTTGAAAAATTAAAAAAAAAATTAAAATAAAAAATAGGACTGTCCTCGACCAAAGAAACTCTTAGTCGACTAACACTCATACAATTTTGTCGACTTATCGATTAGTTGATTTAATCGGCATGTCTCTAAAGAGTATCTCCATAAAGAACCACACAAAAAGCCCCACTTTAAAAGCCTTTTCACACCAAGCACGGATTTTCGTCCGAAAATTTGTAAAAACTGATTTTGGGAATACTTGCATACTCCTGCGGAACATTTGTGTGGGGGGAAAAGATATTCGGACAGACCTCAATTTCAGCGGATTTACGGGAATATATGTCTGACCAATGAAATCCTTTCTTCCAACTGATGTCATAAAATAATTGCAGTCATTCTGCATAATAAGTAGCCATGTGTTTCTGTTTGGTGCACGGAGAGAGTGTGTATTTTTGGAACAATGGCCGTTTGTTTTCGGGGTAACAGACTGTTGGACAAATGGGCTATTTTTTGGTCCAATGGGACATTTTTCGCGCTATTGGTGTTTCGGAATTAAGTTTCTTGGAAATAAGTCATTCAGCATTAAAAAAAACAATAAATAAAGATCGAATAATTACTCAACTAAGACCAAAACGACTGATTAGTCACCTAATCGACCAAGAGTGGGCAGACCTAAAAGAGATTATCAAAATAATTCTATCATTCGCCGAATTTTGAAGCATTTAAGACCAACATTTCTGAGCGGTGTTGTACATTCAGTACCAGCGCTGGTGTAGATGGTTTAATTCTCTAATCATTAACAAACAAACATCAGAAAAACATCGAGAACAATTACATACTACTGAGCTAATGAATTTAACTTGATTTGAGTTAAATAAAGATACATGGGTCTGATATGAAGATTTTAAATGAAATGCATTAACTTTGAATTAGTGATGCCACCATAATGCAGACTCAGATTCAGATAACCCCTTTATGACATTTTAAATGACTGGCTTTTGGGCAGATTAGGTGCTGTAGTTTCAGTTTGTGCTGAGATGCCACGATGAAAAATCTCTAACATCATATTACTGTGACAACCAAAATGACTGCTGGCAATCTGAGGCATAATTAGAACTCCTTTTGAGGTCATAAGGACGGCAGAGACAAACCAATTGCTGTTGCATGATTTCACACTGTGTTAAGAGTGGTCAGGCAAAAATAAAACAAACCATATTTCCAACTTTTCTGGGGTAGCAGCACACTGTAACGTGTATTTGAAAAAAAAAAAAAAAGACTACTTGAACGCTGCAGGAAGTGAACCAAAATGACTTAACTCTCCAGAGGCTGTTATGTGGGAAACACAAGAGCGGGCGCCGACAAAAACAACTTCCTTTTATGACCTCTTTTGAGCAGAGAAGGGTCAATACGCCTGTTTTGAGATAGCTAAAAACGAAACAGCTGCCTTTTTACACAAGAAGGGATCCCTTATGTCACCAGTGAAGAGCATTTTAGGTTGCCATGAAAGAGATTTATTCAGTAAACTAAACAGCCATTCCAGTGTGGGACAGAAGTGATGATTAAAGTGATGAGTCATATCTTATTAAAACAATAACAAGCTTTGTTTGAAGAGCTTCGAGTCAAATACTGACTTTTTCTGCCAGATTTACAACTTGCACTGGGAGATTTTATCTTAAAATTGCATGTTCTCCCGGAGTTAGGGTGGGTTTTCTCCGGGTGCTCCGGTTTCCTCCCACAGTCCAAAGACGTGCAGGTTAGGTTAATTGTTTGTTAGCACTGCCGCCTCACAGCAAGAGGGTTGCAGGTTCAAACCCGGCTTGGGGCCCTTTGGTTGGATGGATGGATGGAAGCTAAAACTTTGACTTCCTCCATGCCCTGCAGTTTAATTTAAGAACAATCATCACCTGACTGGCAGCAAAAACGTCTTCACAATTTATGCTCTAAATGGACTTCATTGGTGCCAAAAACCCCAGCAGTTTGTCTGCCTCTGAAGCATCCTGAGTCTGCATGCATTTCCTTCCACAGCAGAGAAATCTGCTGCACACAGGGAACACAATCTGGTGCATGAAGCAGTTTACATTAAGAACAGTTATCTCCTCTAGTTATCTTACCCAACACAATTATCCCCTATGGGCAAAAATCCTAAAGATAGCAGGGAACAAGGCTCATGTGTGCATTGAAAGGAGGACGGTCTGCAGGACGGATAATAATGCACTACATTCATTTTTAACAGTCTCTTCTGCACTATATTCACTTGTTTTAATAGTCGTGTATCAGGGTAGCTCTTAACATGACAATGACGACATAGCAGCGATGTAAATTAGCTTCCTGCTATGTATCCATCATTTATTTTATATATATATATATATATATATATATATTCATTCTGCCCATTGCAGGGTTAGGGTTTTAGTTAGTGTGAGATTTTACTTGGATTTCATGATACAAAGAGATCCTATAGAGCTATTGATTAAACTGTATAACCATGGATGGAACAGGTCGCTTTAAATCCATAATTGGGTGATACGCATGCCCCTGTATTGATAGACAGTTACACAGGGTTTTTAATTTGAGAGCCTGCACTCATTTAGACTCATATATATTCATGTGGAAGCCCATTTCCCCCCTGTAAGTCATTATGATGAGATACTATCTCAAAGTAATGAGTTAGTAACTCAATGTTTGACTTATTAGTATCTCAATATTTTGACTTACTATCTTGTAATAATGAGTTAGTATCTCAATGTCTTGACTTACTGTCATTATTTTGACTTAGTATCTCAATATCTTGACTTAGTATCTCAATATCTTGACTTACTGTCATTATTTTGACTTAATATCTCAATATTTGTGACTTACTATCTCAACATAATGAGTTAGTATCTCAATGTTTGACTTACTATCTTATAATAATGACTTAGTATCTCATTATTTTGACTTAGTATCTCAATATCTTGACTTAGTATCTCAATATCTTGACTTAGTATCTCAATATCTTGACTTAATATCTCAATATCTTGACTTAATATCTCAATATCTTGACTTAATATCTCAATATCTTGACTTAGTATCTCAATATCTTGACTTAATATCTCAATATCTTGACTTAGTATCTCAATATCTTGACTTAGTATCTCAATATCTTGACTTAATATCTCAATATCTTGACTTAGTATCTCAATATCTTGACTTAATATCTCAATATCTTGACTTACTGTCATTATTTTGACTTAATATCTCAATACTTGTGACTTACTATCTCAACATAATGAGTTAGTATCTCATTATGTTGACTTAGCCTCTCCCTCCCTGTCCCTGAGATGCCCACAGTCAGAGTCTGATTGCTGCACAGCAGGGAGTCAAACAGTGGTACATGATGTTCTCTCAGTGACCTTTAACTACTGTATTCAAGAGGCACATTCAGAAGATAGTTCTCTTACCTGCATCCCCGGCAGGTGACCCTGGACAGGAGAATGAGCCATGGTGATGCTGACTGGTCCTGCTCCTCCTCTGGCTCCTTCGCTTCACTGTTTACAGTCCGGGGTACCAAAACAGCTGAGCAAGCTAACTAACTAACAGCCGTTGGGCTAAATGCTAACAGCCGTTGGGCTAACTCTGCAAGCTAAGAAATCCGTTAGTTAGATTAACCGTTAAATTAAAATGTCCCCACTCTTACGGCGGGAAAGTGACGCCAACAAATTCCACTCCTCAGACACGAATACGTTTATTTATTTAATTAAAATGTCACTTTCTGGACGCGTATTCTCTCGCTAACGTCAGCTAGCTAGCATGGTTAGCTCGCTAGCTTAGCCTAGCCTAGCTTAGCTTAGCTTAGCTAGCCAACGCAGACTAACTGACAAACTGACAAGCGGTCAGTCTGCATAGCAACGAGATGTCGCCCAGGACAACGGACCACCGCGGCTCTGATCTCCGGGCTATGAGCTCGTCTCTCCGGGTCTGGCGGCTCCGCAGGCTCCGCAGGAGAGGATCAGCTCAGCCAGTGTTTGTGTTTCCTCCCCTCACTTTCGACCCGTACTCTCGGCCATCTTGTCGGTGCTTGTGACGCCGCCTGGCTGGCTGGCTGGGCGGATCCGGATCCGGATCAACAACAACACGGTGGAGGTGGTGGTGATGCTGCTGCCAGGTGGGGGGACCAGTGATGCTTAAGGTTTAAGAGTAGAGTCAGTGATGCTTAAAGACAGACAGCCATAATAAACTGTTTCATTATGGCTGAGGAAACTCCAGTTAGTAGCTGTGATTTGGTCCAGATATCCTGATAAAGTGCTATTAATAAGCTAATTAATAAACCACCTTCAGCTGGAGCAGGGGTCTGCAACCTGCAGCTATCAAAAGAGACATTTTAGGCAAACAAAACGACAACATTTCAGCATTGTGATGAAGGTAACACAGTTTATAGTCTATAGTATATAGTATATAAGTCTAATGCAGTGAGGGCCAAAGACACAATGTACTACGGAGTATTAGGGCCACATTGAGGGGAAAAAACATCTGAGATTTACAGAATAAAGTCATAATATTACAAGAAAAAAGTCGTAATATTAAGAGAATAAAGTCATAACTTTATGAGAATAAAGTCAGAAGTTTAAGAGAAAAAAGTCGTAATATTATGAGAATAAAGTCATAAATTTAAGAAAAAAGTCGTAATATTATGAGAATAAAGTCATAAATTTACGAGAAAGAAGTCGTAATATTACGAGAAAAAAGTCATAATGTTACGAGAATAAAGTCATAAGTTTAAGAAAAAAGTCGTAATATTATAAGAATAAAGTCATAAGTTTAAGAGAAAAAAGTCGTAATATTACGAGAAAAAAGTCATAATGTTACGAGAATAAAGTCATAAGTTTAAGAAAAAAGTCGTAATATTATAAGAATAAAGTCATAACTTTACGAGAAAAAAAGTCTTAATATTATGAGAATAAAGTCATAATATTATAAAGTAGCAATTTTATTATTTTATTTTATTTTTTTCTCGTAAACTTCTGACTTTTTTCTCGTTATAGTATGACTTTATTCTAATAATATTACAACTTTTTTTCTCGTAATATTATGACTTTATTCTGTAAATCTCAGATGTTTTTTCCCCTCAATGTGGCCCTAATACTCCGTAGTACATTGTGTCTTTGGCCCTCACTGCATTAGACTTATATACTATATACTTAGACTATAATCTGTGTTACCTTCATCACAATGCTCAAATGTTTTGCGGCTCCAGACAGATTATTATTATTATTTTTTTTCGCCTAAAATGTCTCTTTTGATAGTAAAGGTTCGGACCCCTGAGCTAGTCTATACTACTAAATATAATGAGCTACTGATTGAACCTGTTTTCTATAGGATCGCCCAGAGACATGTGCCCCATCTGGGAATCACTGCCCTTCACTTTACTGCTACTAAAATCCACTTTTTATTATTAAAACCTGCATTAATCTATCAATTTCATTACAATAACACACTGCAATCCTCTGCAATAGCAATATTCATGTAATAGCATTACTGTAGTGAGATAACACAATTGCATTGTGAGTAAATCAAATGATTTTTCCAACCAGTGCAGCAGCACTAATTGAGTCTAATTGATGCCTGGTGTGTTTGGCCACATGGAGGAGCCAGAGTATAAACTTCCCAGCAGCAGCATCCTTGTGTAATCTGGATGCTGATGCTGGTTGCACCATCGCGTGCTCTCTGCAGCTATAATGACGGGATGTGCCAGTGCATTACTGCAGCTTTTTTTGTTGTCACCAAGAACATTTGATGCAGTATCATATGATATGTATTTATAGCTCAGATTCAGATCATAATGATGTCTGCTTGGCTGGCTGTGTTCAACCTGTTCTAACAAAGGGGCCTTTATGGTTGAGAGAATCCACAAGGGTTGCTCGATCAAGCCACATTGCTGCTGACTTTGAACTGGATTTCATGATACAAAGAGAGCATATAGAGCTATTGATTAAATTGTATAACCACAGATGGAACAGGTCGCTTTAAATCCATAATTGGGTGATTCGCATGCCCCTGTATTGATAGCCGGTTACACAGGATTTTTAATTTGAGAGCCTGCACTCATTTAGACTCATATATATTCATGTGGAAGCCCATTTCCGCCACTGTGATTAAACCCCCCCTGTAAGTCATTATGAGATAGTATCTCATTATAATGAGTTAGTATCTCAATATTTGACTTAATATGTCGTTATTTTTACTTAGTATCTCATTATTTTGACTTACTATCTTATAATAATGACTTAGTATCTCTATATTTTGACTAAGTATTTTAATATTTTTACTTAGTATCTCAATATTTTGACTTAGTATCTCAATATTTTCACTTACTGTGACCTAGCGTTTCAACATTTTGACTAAGTATCTCATTATTTTGACTTTGTCATTATTTTGACTTAATATCTCAATGTTTTTGACTTAGTATCTCAATATTTTGACTTAGTATCTCAATATTTTGACTTAGTATCTCAATATTTTGACTCAGTATCTCAATATTTTGACTTAGTATCTCAATATTTTGACTTTGTATCTCAATATTTTGACTTAATATCTCAATATTTTGACTTAATATCTCAATATTTTGACTTAGTATCTCAATATTTTGACTCAGTATCTCAATATTTTGACTTAGTATCTCAATATTTTGACTCAGTATCTCAATATTTTGACTTAGTATCTCAATATTTTGACTCAGTATCTCAATATTTTGACTTAATATCTCAATATTTTGACTTAGTATCTCAATATTTTGACTTAGTATCTCAATATTTTGACTTAATATCTCAATATTTTGACTTGGTATCTCATTATTTTGACTTAGTATCTCATTATTTTGACTTAGTATCTCAATATTTTGACTTTATATCTCAATATTTTGATTTAGTAACTCAATATTTTGACTTAATATCTCATTATTTTGACTTTGTATCTCAATATTTTGATTTAGTAACTCAATATTTTGACTTAGTATCTCATTATTTTGACTTTGTATCTCAATATTTTGACTTAGTATCTCAATATTTGTGACTTACTATCTCAAAATAATGAATTAGTATCTCAATATTTTGACTCAGTATCTCAATATTTTGACTTAGTATCTTAATATTTTGACTTATTATCTCAATATTTTGACTTACTATCTCAATATTTTGACTTACTTTCTGATTATTTGACTCAGTATTTCATTATTTTGACTTAGGCCAACCATCCACAAAATAATATTGAGAAACTAAGTCAAGATATTGAGATACTAACTCATCATTTTGAGACAGTACCTAATCATAAAGATTCACAGGATTTTTTATTTTTTTTTCATCACATTGGCTGAAATGGGCTTCCGTAATTTTATGAAAGAATAGCCCACCCCCCCCCCCCACACACACACACACACATAAATGAATCCCTGGATGGATAAAAGCACTTGCTCTCCGCGTCTCCCTCGTACGCCTCATCACCACCACCACCACCACCACCGGGTCGAATCATAGGAAGCACTGCCTCCCTCCTTTCTTCATGCGTAAATTATGTAGGGCAGCACGGTGAATGCTGTGTGCTACCTCCATTTGAGAGAGCCGGTGAATGTGAGAGGAGGTTGGGGGGAGAAAAAAAAAGGAAAACAAACACTGGAAAAAAAGCCGCAGCGTTTAACACCAGAAGAGGAGTATAACATAGACGCATCACGACTTGCTGCCCATTGTGAAGCCAAGGAGAAGAAGAAAAGATGGACATCACGGATCAAGGAGCTCAAATGGAGCCGCTCTTACCAACGGTAAATACACGCACTATTGTCTTATTGCACATGCTTAAAGCTGAATGGGAATCAGTTTGTGTTATTTCTCTTTAGAATAAACAGCTGGGACGTTCCATTACCATGTTCCATATGAAAAAATGACCTGATTACTGGTGTGTATCGTGACAAATATGGATGTTGCGCACCATAAATTGATAAAAATTGATATTTCCACCATATTCATATTTGGGCACTATACAAAAACGCCTACGCCTTCACACAAAAGGCGTTTGTGGTGCACTGTACAGGTTGGTACAGTGTTACACAGCAGCTACAGTTATTCATGTGTACCCCTTTAACATCAGACAAAAGCACATCACCCAGATTATTATGACAAAATATCTTTATGAAATCTAAGCTGTTGCTTTATGGAGGCTGTACAGTACAGTTACAGCTGGATGTGATGAGCTCACTTCTTAATATTTTGACTTAGTATCTCATTATTTTGAGTTAGTATCTCAATATTTTGACTTACTTTCTTATAATAATGAGTCAGTATCTCAATATTTTGACTTAGTATCTCAATATTTTGACTTAGTATCTCAATATTTTGACTTAGTATCTTAATATTTTGACTAAGTATCTCAATATTTTGACTTAGTATCTCAATATTTTGACTTAGTATCATTAATCACTGTATACAGGTTAGTACAGTGTTACACAGCAGCTACAGTTATTCATGTGTACCCACTTTAACATCAGACAAAAGCATATCACCCAGATTATTATGAAAAATATCTTTATGAAATCAAGTTTATTACAGTTACAGCTGGATGTGATGAGCTCACTTCTTAATATTTTGACTTAGTATCTTAATATTTTGACTTAGTATCTCAATATTTGGAGTTAGTATCTCAATATTTTGACTTACTTTCTTATAATAATGAGTTAGTATCACAATATTTTGACTTAATATCTCAATATTTTGACTTACTTTCTTATAATAATGAGTTAGTATCTCAATATTTTGACTAAGTATCTCAATATTTTGACTTAGTATCATTAATCACTGTACAGGTTGGTACAGTGTTACACAGCATCTATACAGTTATTCATGTGTACCCCTTGAACATCAGCCAAAAGCATATCACCCAGATTATTTATGGAAAATATCTTTATGTAATCAAGCTGTTGCTTTATGGAGGCTGTACAGTATACTGCGGGTGTATTACAGTTACAGCTGGATGTGATGAGCTCACTTCACATCTTTCCATGAGCACTGGATTATTATATATTTTTTACTGAAAGCACAACAGAAATTCATTAAAAATCAGATTCTTTCACACGTGAAACCACCATCACCATCCGTCAACCTGAGAGATGCAGCAGTGTCGCCCACATGTTGGTGGGGTCCATGCCTCAGGTCAGAGGCCCCTGAAGCCCACTGGCATGCCTCACATATAACAGAAGGAGGTCTGCGGTCTCCTCATTAGCATTCAGGTGAGACTGTGCTGAAAAGAGGGGAAAAAATGCCACATAGAGAGATGAAATGTATTTCTCTGTGCTCATCATTAAAAGCTTTTGCTCCGGAGGCAAATCAATATATTTGTTCTATTTGTGGACGTGTTACATGAGGACTTACAGTGATGTGGTGTAGGATGGCTGTTCTATTTCCCCCCCTCCCGGCTGCAGTCTCCATGCAGTGTGCTCTCGCCTCCCTGTCATTGTAACTCACTGCTGCTGCTTCCACCGTGTCCCTTTGCCCACGCAGCAAGCAAATGCGTTGTCATGGTTTCGCCAGGATGCGTACGGGTATGTGAGGTGTTGAGAGAATTTCAGGGACTCCTCAGTACAAAACAGGAAAAAGGTCCCAAGGTCAAGCATGAGAGTGTGTTCAATTTACAGCAGGATCCGAATGTCTCATTGTTATAGACCCACTTGTTTTGAGTTTATGAGCTAGATAACACTCTTATCAACAGGGGAGTGGGCAAATATGCTGCTTTATGCTAATGTATGCATATATTTATTACCGGAAATCAATTAACAACACAAAACAATGACAAATATTGTCCAGAAACCCTCACAGGTACTGCATTTAGAGTAAAAAAGATGCTCAAATCATGCAACAACAGCTGTCAGTGTGCTGACTTGACTATGACTTGCCCCAAACTGCATGTGATTATCATAAAGTGGGCATGTCTGTAAAGGGGAGACTCGTGGGTACCCATAGAACCCATTTTCATTCCTATATCTTGAGGTCAGAGGTCAAGGGACCCCTTTGAAAATGACCATGCCAGTTTTTCCTCGCCAAAATTTAGCGTACGATTGGAGCGTTATTTAGCCTCCTTCAGAAAAAGCTAGTATGACATGGTTGGTATAGATGGATTCTTTAGGTTTTTTAGTTTCATATGATGCCATTTCATACAATGGTCCACATGCCTTGCTTTTGTCCTGTTCACTTATATCTTGACGTTTCTTTTACTCGCAGGAGCAAAGTCCCCAAGAAAGTAAAGATGAGGTGAGTACATCTCTCATTCTCTTCATCTGGCATGATCAAAATGTCATATTGATTTGCTCAGTAGTAACTCAATTCAATACACTTTGTTAAAGACAATCAGGAAGTCAATAGTAAAAACAATAAACCGAGAAATATAAAGGGCAGAGGCAAGAGTAATAAAAGATTAGGTTACGAGGAATGTACTGACTGTCGTTAGTAAGTCCGTAAAGAGTTTTAAGAAGTGCAGTGGTGGAAAGAGAGAGAATATTGTTTATGTTGCTCTGTGCTAACTTGTTTGCCATGTTAACTTCATAAGGTGATAATAATGTGTTTAAATCAGTCAGATTAAGTCAATGGTTGGTCCCACCACTGGAATAAGTAATTAAAAGTTCAAAAAGTAAAGATTACGCAGGTCTAAGGCAGACTGTTCTATTTTCCTGATGGCTCTGATGTGATCATATTTTGCTGTTAATCCATGCTTCTATAATCTATAAATAATCTACTGTAATATTGCACTGCTGTATTTGGTTCGTATCTTTCATTAGCCAGCTTGTTCAGCAGATGTTGTGTATTTTTAGATCGCAATTCTCACACATGTCGCTGTGCGTCTGGCAGCCACGCAAGGCTGAGAACACGCTGGGTAGATAAATATTAATAGATAACGGGAATTAAGTGCAATTGCTTTAAAGAGCTCGCAGGATACGAGTGTTTTGCAGACAATCGAGTCGGTCGCGGAGAAGAGTTTCGATGCATGCATGTCATCTGTCCTGAGAAAATATTGCTTATGCAACTGTGGGCTGTGAGCCAGACTGAGGACAAGACTGAGCACAAAGTGTCTGCCAGTGGCTAAATGGTGAATCGTCCATTTACTAGAACTTCATTTTCCCCCTGAGGACTTCTACTTTACTAAATATTGTGAGGATGCATTGATATTTGTTGTTGATCACTGCAGTGTTAACCCATTGTAATAGATTAACTATAAACACAAGCTCAGTACTAATCTTTTAAATCAAAGGAACAACATTTGCAAGATTTATCATAGTTTGCGGACTAATTTGCAAGCTTCCTGATGACTGCCATCAGAAAAACACTGCAGCACAGACGGTAGGAGAAAAGTAAAGCAATTATTATAATACTGTAGTGAGTAATAATGTACGACAAGCTGGACAAGCTGGTAAAGCAGCACGGAAGCTCAGTGATTCAAATGTTGACTTGTTTGAATTCTCACACATGATTATAGTCAACTGGATATCATTTGAAGGTGTATAAAGAGCACGACATTACAAGGACAATCCGTGTCATGAGAACGCATTTTAGTCTTTTTGCGTGTTCTTTGTACACCACGCAACAAAACTACGGTAATGGCTGCAGTTAGGTTTAGGCAACAAAACCACTCACGTGCTTTTACTGATGTTTGTGACATGTTTTTAGTGTAATTTTGACGTGTTTTTTAGTAACGTTTGTGACCTATTTTTAGTGATGTTTGTGATGTGTTTTTAAATGACATTTTGACATGTTTTGTAGTGACTGACGTGTTTTTTCGTGACTTTTGATGTTTTTTCGTGACGTTTGTGACGTGTTTTTAGTGACGTTTGTGACGTGTTTGTAGCGACGTTTGTGACGTGTTTGTAGTGACGTTTGTGACGTGTTTGTAGTGACGTTTGTGACGTGTTTTTTCGTGACTTTTGATGTTTTTTAGTGACGTTTGTGACGTGTTTTTAGTGACGTTTGTGACGTGTTTTTTCGTGACTTTTGATGTTTTTTAGTGACGTTTGTGACGTGTTTTTAGTGACGTTTTGATGTGTTTTTAGTGACGTGTTTTTAGTGATGTTTTGACGTGTTTTATAGTGGCGTTTTGATGTGTTTTTTTAGTGACGTTTGTGACGTGTTTTTTAGTGACATTTTGACGTTTTTAGTGACGTTTGTGATGTGTTTTCCAGACTTATGTAACGTTGTTTCCGTACATATTTCACATAGTTTACATACTTATTTTAAGCCCAACCATGACGTTTTCCCTAAACCTAATTAAGTAGTTTTGTTGCATAAACCTAAGTGAGTGGTTTTGTTGCCCCCTGCTGGTACTGCACCTTCATACACGTGTGTAATATTCACACCTTGGTGAGGCAAAACATGACACTGACACGCTCTAGCACTGCTGCTGCTGATCTTATCTTATAATTTGTTGTATAGTTGCAGAGTTAGAGCTCTTTGCTGATCTTGAACCCCTGTCAACCACGAGTGGTCCTGATCCTGGATTTGACTTGGACTTGGAGTGTCGTGGTCACTAATTACAACCCTGACATAACAGCTGGCTCTCTGCCAGGCTGCCCAGTTAGATGCTGGTTGATTGGCCGGGTCGGAGAAGATCAGTGAGAACAGACGGAGGAAGTCTGCTGGAGTTGCCCGGCCTTGTTCTTTTGAGCGTGGTGTTCTTGGATCAGTGTGAAATCTCAGTTTGACTTGCTGATCCAACTGTGCAGGCAGGAAGCCTCCCCACCGCAGCTAGGAGCCCGGACCGGCTGTGCTGCTCTCCATGGTTAATTATAGCAGTGTCAGTGGGGAGGAAGGTGAAGAGGGCATGGAAGTAGGTAGAGGGAGAGAGACAGATGGCAAGATGAGGAGAGAGGCATGCAGAAAATTAGATAGTGTAATGTAGTGTTATTCCTGTGAATATAACATCATCTTTGCTATTGAAAACTTAAAGATGACCACAGAGACAGTCGTCTCAGGGAGTGCAGCAGAAATAGTTGCTCGTTCCTCCGGATCTGTTTCTAGCACACCATGCCTCGATCACAGTTTTGCTGACAATGCATTTAACAGCCAGAGAGCAGCTTCTTTGCCTCAGGTAGGTTGTGCAGACACTCAGAGATGCTCACACCGTATACAAGAAGACTGCAACGCCAACTCTACTTCTTCTACGTGAGGTGTACAGCGACCATTTAGACGTCAGGTGTAACCTACTACTAGGGCTGTGTGAAGCCCCTCGTAAAGGATGCCGTTGCTTGACTCCCCGCGACCTAAGGCTCCTCTTTGGTAACAGCTACAGAGCTCGAAGGCTCAGCAGAGCAGAACTGTGCACGGCACAGCATCGGTGATGTCAGAGCGCTAATCTCTCTGGGGGGATTGGCGGATGGACGCTTGTCAGAAACATTTGATGCTACCCTGGATGAAAGCCGTCGGAGGCAGAGGCGGAGGCAGAGCTGTGCTGAGCTCCCTTGCATTTGTTTGCATGTTGTGTTCGCGGGGCTTTCGGAGTGAGGACGCTGCCACGTTCCAGCATGGGAAGAGACGCTGAGGAGAGCGGCTGAGGAAAGGAGGAATGATCGCCTAACAGCCCGACGGAGACTTTGTCTGCTATTCTCTCTGACTCTCATTCACAATCACAAACACTCTGAGTCTAGAGTGGGCTCAGGCCCTGAGCCTTAGCCTCTCCTCTTACCATTGCCGCAAGCACAAGGGGAGTTAGCGGGCATCCTGCCCCGAGCTGACAGGAGGCACACCATGCTCTCAGTGGACCACAATAAAGGATTTAATTATCAGGTAGGTTACTCTCATCTTCATTATTCAAGCTGGAGGAGCATCGAGTTTGCTGTTATTCAAATTGGAAATAGTTAGCCACCACTGAGTTTTGGCAACATGCGAAAATATGCATTTGTTAACAAGTTTTAGACTGATTTGGATGCACTATTGTTGTGATATTGAGATTAAAGCAGTAACAGTAGATGACCACTATTTGCCGGAATAGCTTGCGTGCGATCTTGCTGTTTTACCAACTGCATGATGTTAATTCAGACGGCACGGTGGTGCAGTGGTTAGCACTGTCGCCTCACAGCAAGAGGCGATAGCCAGGCCCTTTCTGTGGGGAGTTTGCATGTTCTCCTTGTGTTAGCGTGGGTTTGCTCCGGGTGCTCAGGTTTCCCCCCACAGTCCAAAGACATGCAGGTTAGGTTAATTGTTGACTCTAAATTGCCCATAGGTGTGAATGTCAACGTGAATGTGTCAGCCCTGTGGTAGTCTGGCGACCTGTCCAGAGTGTACCGCGCCTTCGCCCAATGTCAGCTGGGACAAGCTGGGAAAAGCAGTTACAGATAATGAACGGATGGATAATGTTAATGCATGTTTAGTTGATCGGCTACAGAGAGGGCCAGTTGTGCTGATGTGCATGCGAAAGGTCCCGGGGAGGTTTGGCTGACAGATGGGACTGTCATCACGGGCCGAGAGAGGAGCTTATACCCGCTGCACTGACCCCGGTGATCTCTGAGGGAGAAGCGGGCGAACAAAAGCCGTGAACATTGGATTTATTTGTGTTTGAGCACGATACTTTCTGGTCTTTTCGTGCTTTGAGGACACGCAGAAAGTTTCAAATCCAAGCAGCTTTTAAAAATCCCAACCCCCCTTCTGTTCTCAGAGGGCAGCGTTCACACTTCATATGTCCGACAAGGTTAGAGAGGAGTGATGATGTAGAGATGCATATTCTTCCCTGTGATGCTGCCGGTGCTGATCCTGCTGCCATTGCCACGGTAACCATGGCCATCTGTACTGTAGGGATGAAAACCATGACAACAGAAGCCGTCAGCCAATCACAGGGCTTGTACAGCAGCTGATAATCCATCTCCCCTCTCACTGTAGCTAGCTACAAGCTATAGAACCACTCTCTTTGCACGTGAAGCAGATTGAAAATAAATAGACAGATTTACGTTAATGGATCTTGCATGAAAAACGCGACCTGCTTATATTTCCTTGGCTTACTGTGGAGAATGTATGCGACGCATCACTGTACATCTGATATGATTTTTACCTCCTGGCCCAGATCTCAAGGTACAGTAATGTAGGCATTCATCATCCCCGCTGTTGTGAGAGATCCCTGAAGAACGCAGAAATGAGGTCACATATCTGCCTCCCAGAGAGCGATTTGATAATGCACACAGATTCACGGAAAGGAGCTTGTGAGAATCGATAGTTCTGTGATTTATACTGGCCAAGAAAATGGAAGATAAGCTCTCAGGCCAATCTGGTGTCGACACTCGAAGACGTCCTCTGTGTTGTTTTATAACCGGTTACGTATGAAAGATAACATCATTGGATAGTTAATACGCCCAGCGAGTGTTGTATTTACAGATTTTTTTCCATTACGTCTTGCGTTTTCATTCTCAGTGCGTTGGTAGAAATCTACTTTCATTGTTGTTTTGCAGACTAATCCTTATTCCACCACTGTATCACTGACACTGAAAGCCAGAGAAAGTAGTTTTCATCCTTACATCAATTGGCCAGGCTCTTGTAAAATACATGTGTGAGCTAAATGTGAACCAGTAATATTTATTTTTTGTCTTTGTAGAACATGTCGTCATGTTTATTTTCTGTTATTTGCTTGCATCCATAATTGGATTACTCACAAAAAGATCACAAAATAAAGTCACAATAGAAGATCACAAAGAAAAGTGCAGCTGAATTTCCCTGAATATTCACAAACAGTGTATTATTATCTCATAACAGTGAAGTCCCTCCATAACTAGAAGTAGAGAAAGTTGTTTGTCAAAAGTTGTTTCCTCTTCCTAATATCAATCCAAAAAGCTGCTAAGGGGCTAAGTAGGCTCTTAACTGTGACACGTTCAAACAAATCCATATAAGTCTAGATGTGTTTTATGCTGTTTATTAAACAAAAATACTTACAAGGAACAACTATACTGAATCGACAGAATATATCGGAGCCTAGCTCACCATCTTCGTCCCCCTCCCGCCGTCCAAGTGAACCGGTAAATAAAGTTAAACCATACTCCTCACTAGGGTCTCACAAGAGGCAGATTAAAAAGAGAATGCCTTGCAATTCGGGAACAGTGTCCCAGGGTACTTTTTACGTTTTTCACAGATTCTTTTGGGGGGGTCTTGAGGACAGAACTTTCTCTGGAAAAGGAATATAACTTCTGTTGTAATGAACGTTATAAAATGGATCATCTGAAGTGTTCATAATTTACTGAAATCAGTTTTCTCAACACCATAGTCTTTAGCTTCTGCCCGCACCTTCGGAGTCTCACCTCATGTTTTTTATGTGCACAGACTATCAAAGAGCCAGATATTTTCTGACACAGTTGTGTCTACCCTCCAACAATTTCTAAATTCATACAAACACCACCAATCAACAACGTCTGTCTCCCATTGATTGTCATGACAGCAGCTCCAGGCTGTACGCTTCTATGACATCCCGGATTACACTCACTGGTTTACAGCTGTGGCAGGGCGGTCTGCATGTGAACAAATGCTGAGTGCGCTGTCACTTTGTGATGCAGTTTAAAGGTGATTCAGGAGGAAACTGGAGCACGTCGTAGAGGAAGTTCAGAGATGTAACTGTAAGATGAGTCGTGTTAAAGTGGTGTTTTTGGAGCAGGATGTTCAGAAAGCATCCTCTGAGTCCAAGCAGGTCACTTTCACTGTTTATTTTTGGACTATCAGTTGACAATACACCTAGGATTAGGTTACAGCAGAAGATTTTGTCATCCTTTGTCCCATGTTAGGTCAAAACCCATTCCATTCAGATTTTTTTTCTTGCTTTCCCACAATAGTTGATTCTTTTTCCACCCACCAGTGGTCACCAGACGTGTTTACAAAAGCCAGGGCGGTGGCTGCCTGGTGATGCCGATGTCGGCCCTTTCGGGTCAATTACTCGATCCTCCTCGGGGCAGTGCTCAACAATGTCAGGGCATAAAACTCATTAGGAAGAGTGGTCGGGACGCGGAGCGCACGTGTAGCAGCCCGAGGAGTGGAATCAGGTGTTGAGAGCTGGTGGATGAATTGGTGTAGAAAGGCCTCCCTCCAAAGTGCAGATTGATTAAAAAAAGTCTGCTGGAATGGTGCTTTGTAGTGTGTGAAATCAGTGCTTTTTACATCCAGCTCGGTTACGACCATGACAAATGATATATCAACCTGTGGGAAACCTGTGCATGGCCGCACCTGCTCGGAAACCTGTAACTCTAGGACGACACCTGGTCTTCAGAGGGGGACACTGGTGGTAATCCTGTGAGGGATTTTGGTATTTTTTGTAGTAGTAAAATCCACTTATTCAACTGCTGGTTTCAGGTTTTGTTGTGCACACATCAAGAGAACATGGAGATAAATTTGCTTGTGTCTGATTAAAAGTCAATAGAATACGCTTAAAGGCCTCGAAAAAGTATTTTCTCAATCAGCTTCTTGCAATGAGCGATAGGGTTTTGTACATGATGAAACAATTTTCTGCTAAAATCAGAACAGTTTTAGTTATTTCACTTGAGATATCGCTTTGATTTTGACACTGGTTTGAAGAGGGAGGGGCTAAGATGGAAAGTGGTGATGTCATACTGTACCTTCCTGCACCAATCAGGATTTAGCAACATCGACAGTTGTAGGGTTGTTTGGTCATTATTAATCCAGCCCGTTTGCATGAAAATGCGAATAAATGCCACGACAATGCGTTAAAAAGTTAACGAAAATTGCAATGAATTGTAAAATTGAATCGCAATTCTTGTAGAATCACAATACTTAAAAATGGCAATACATATCGAATCGGCACCCAAGTATCGTGATAGTATCGAATCGGGAAATAGGTGTATCGTCACAGCCCTATAAGAAGGAGACTTTCTTATTTCAAAAGTTACCTAGTATTGCTTTAATACATGCATTATAATCCACGTATGAGTTTCTCCCCTGTGTTTCTTACTGAGGAATCTTTACATAACTTTAAATAAAACCAAAAGCTAATGATCTACTGCAAGCATATCAATGTCAGTGCCGGATATTGACTTTGAAGCTATACTGCATCCATCGACAGACTGTGCATTGAATCAAAATTGAATCCAATGTCATGCCTTTCAAGGTCGTGATGCTCCACTTACCATTGCTGCACTGTGCACACATACATGAACACACACACATGCACTCTTAACACAGTGTGACATCCCCTGGTCCTCGGGTTCGTGTCCGGGCCTGAAGCCTTTTTTGTTTCCTCTTCCCCTTTGCTCCGCCCCATCACACCACTGCATGCAGAGGAGCTGTGTGCAATATAGCGTCGCTGTATGTACAGTACATGTGCAGCCTGCCTTGTGACTTGAGAAAGAAGGCAGCTTTAACTAATTTTCTCAGAGATATACGTTGGTGGTTGATGTTTGTATTTGTTTCTGTAGTCCCTCTTTTGCCTGAATCTAAGTTAGTGGTTAAAGACTCAAGATTTAACAATTTGTACGTTCTAAAGCTGAACCAGGTTGATGACAAACATCAAGAGTGAGTGGAAAATTCACAAGTGAGAAAGCCCCGTTGTTTTTCAGGACATCTGTGATGTCAAGATGAAGTTCTTGTCACAAAAGGTGTTGCATAAACAGGATATGAAGTCTTTTGCATACAGAGGTCTGCAGAGTGGACTCAGTCTCATGTCTCTCTCCTCGCCTTCTTCTTCTTTGCCGGCTTCTCTCCTCAGGTTTTTTGTTGTTGTGTTGGAGCAGAAAGGTTGCTCTGCTTGGCAGTGGGCTCTCCATCATTAAATGTGTGTAGGAATACACAGAAACAAATCAATGACCAGTAAAGGAAAGAGGCTTATGATGAATAAAAGACTCATAATATATGTCATGTTAGCGTGTCTATTCACCATGCCGGTCACATGTCTGCCCCTCCTCCACCTCTCCCATCCCGACTCCCCTGGAGTCTCGGTCACGTGCTCTCCGCTCCCACCCTCCCACTCGAAGCCTTCATCAGCGAGCAGCGGGCCGACGAACGGAGAAACGGCTGATTTAATTCTCCCCATCATGCAGGCCCCTCCATCACTGATCCCATGGTCATAGACAAGGTTTTATCCTGCCGTAAAGGCTGGCAGATTAATCTCAACCCAGATTGGTGAGCGGGGATGCGACTCTCTGGGCTGGTCTGGGGTCAGCATCGTGAGGTAGAGAAACCCAGTGTCTATAAATAGTAACAGGGACCTGCAGGCAGAAGATTCTGGCTCATCTGTCATAGTAGGGTAAGGTTAAAGCTTTGTTTGGGACAGAACGGAGAGGGGCATAGCATCAGAATCTTATCATAAAATGCATAGGTTTGGATGGAAACTGGCGTCAAAACAGTGTAATTTTATGAGGAGCAATCACAGCTTGATGTTTGAACAGACTAATATTAAGATATCAATTATTTTAGGCTTAATTTATTCAGGAACACACAGACAACAGACAACAACAGCTGTCAGTGTGTCAGCGTGCTGACTTGACTATGACTCATCCCAAACTGCATGTGATTATCATAAAGTGGGCATGTCTGTAAAGGGGAGACTCGTGGGTACCCATAGAACCCATTTACATTCACATATCTCGAGGTCAGAGGTCAAGGGGCCCCTTTGAAAATGGCCATGCCATTTTTTCCTCGCCAAGTTTGGAGGGATTTTTAGCACCCTTTACGACAAGCTAGTATGACAGCGAGTATTCCTTAGGTTTTCTAGTTTCATGTGATACCAGTATCTTCACTCTAGCTTCTAAACTGAGCCCGCTGTAACCTAAAAATCGCAAGTTGCGTTAATGCGTTATTAGTGTGAAATTAGTGGCAATAAAACTAATTATTATTGCGTTATTATCGCATTAACTTTGACAGCCCTAGTAAAATTCCTGTTTTTTACAATGGAGTCTGGTTGCTTTTGCTTCAGTTCCCCGTAGGAAGCAGTAAAAATATTCTAAATATAGCGTACACTTAAACTGATATTGATTATTTTAGGTGACTAAAATACGTTTTACTGCTGCCCCCTTCCACAGCAGTACATTGCTTTGCTCCCGTGCTGGTACTCCTGTCTGTTTCTCCAAACTGGGGGCGTTCTGACCGTCATCTAATGTAGGTAATAAACTGACTATGGATAAGTACCTCATTCCACCTCACTTCAAAAAATCAGAACTATCCCTTTAAGTTTCTTCTACTCTTCTTTCTTTTCCTCAGTCAGGAACATTCTGATAGACCTACAGTCTGCCTGTTATATACAGTGGTGCAGTGACCACTGCAGAGCTAATGCAGCGGAGATGCAGGATAGATATAGTGGTGTTGGGGATACGTGTGATTAGACATATATTGCAACAGTGGTTTTAAAATCCAGGTGATACTCATGCTGAGGCTTTGAATTGCACACAAGCTGTTCTCATGGGTCGGGGACAGTTTCCCCGGGGACCTGCAGGGCCAACCCCCTGCTCCTCTCCCAGGCTTGTCACAAACATTAATATCTTTGCTGCCGTCACTACCATGAGGGCAAAAAAGAAGAAATAAATTAGTTAATAGGCGAGTTTGTCAGGTCTTTATTTAGTGAATGGGACATTACCTCGCTGTCTTGAGTGCTGATTATGTCTGCGATAGCGTGCAGCGGTCAGTCTAAGTCCGCAGAGGATTGGATCGGAGTGAATTGGAATGCAGAGGCACGGGCGATGACAAAATTAACACATTAATAAAACGTCAAAGCATCTCAGATTACCATTAACCATCTGCCAGGGGAGATCTAGGGGAGTCTGTCTACAGGGACTTGATAATGAATCCAATGTGTGCTTGCATGTCTATGAGAGCACTAATGTCCCGCATACAGTAAGCCCACCCTGTCTGCTCTCAGCATCTGTCCACACACTCCTCTGGCTTGTTTCTCACTCACATGCTTGTCCATGTGTGTGGGCGTGTGTGTGTGAGAGAGAGTGTACCACCAGTGTTCTCGCTTAATCTCTCTGCGGGATCAGAGATTGATGGCCAGCATCAGCCACCTCTAGCTGGTCGCAATACAGTATAGCACATGCCTCCTGTTGGTTATTATTTGCTGTTTTTATTCACAGTGTAGTGTAGCCATCAGTGTTTGAAGAGCAGGACCTTAATATGCCAATAAATGAACCAAAAATAATATAAGAAATAAATGTTAATTAATTAATTGATAAAATGTGTTATAAATTGATATTTCTGTTTTAATTTGCTTCTTTACTTATTTATCTTTCTATTATTTCCCCTATCTATTTACGCTTCTATTTATTTTCCCCATTTATTTATTCATTTATTTATTCATTTATTTAAGGCAGGTTTGAACCTGCAATCCTCTTGCTGTGAGGCAACAGTACACTGCACTGCATTTTTGCACGAAAAATTACTATAATGATGAATCGATTATCAAAACTCAACTAATCGTTGCAGCTCTAACTGTGTTTACTATCTATCTGCAAAGGTTGTGAACTTAATAGAATGAATATTAATAATATAAGTTCTAACATATTGTTCAGTGCTGTAATTCAGACCGTGATTTTTTACATTCAAAGTCAATGCCAGGTCCAAGACCACTGTAGCTTGGTTTAGGGCAGACTATCTCTTACAGTAATCTCTCTTAAGCTTACTTAAGGGAGAATATCCAAGTGTGGATCTTTTTTTTTTTTTTTAAGTCCAAGTGATTTTGCTTATTGTTCTGCCAACTGTGATTGAGCTTCACTGTGCAGAATGATCTAAATCAAAATGTTATTCATTCATTCTTTACATGTTAGTAGTAGACAAGTCTGGAGCTGCCCCATTGACAATGAATTGGGAGAGATGTTCTAGATGACACTGAGAGCACCCAGGAGAATGTTTTGAGTATATGTGTACATATTTTGTTTCACAACTAAGAAATCTACAATTGAATAAAACTCATTTGGGTATAAAAAAGAAAACAAACATTCTGTTGGCCTCCGATTCATTGTCTTTGGAGCAGCTCTTGACTTTGTTCCGTATGACATCACAAGTTTGAGGCTTACTGCTCTGGTTTCTGGCTTTGAGAGAGAGTAGCTCATGTTCACACATATTGATTGAACTTTCCTATGCCATGGAAATAACATATTGGAATTCTTAATTTGGCTGGTGTTCCCCTTTAACACCACGTCCGTTGCTCTGAGCGTCTAATTATGATGCGGGAGTTGATTGAAAGCCTGGTGCGTCTCATACAGATGCTAAAGGGTGCCTTGTGCGTTGGTATTTGACGCCCTGGGAATGAGATCAGACTGAAATAGCAGCAAGGTAACATCAGTGGCTAGTGTGCTAAGGACAACAAGGCAACTCAGATGACAAATAATTGCGGTTATTACAACACTAATGACCTAATGCATGACACAGTCAGGACCTACAGCAAATTCATGGAGGACGTCTAGAGGGCACATGATGTAAATGATCAACACAACACACACAGAGACTGGAGGGAGTCAGGAAAGGAGATGGAGGAAGCGTCACCATGACAACTTTTTGTTCACGGCCCGGAGGTATTGGCGTGCAGCTCCCTGGGGAGGAAGGTTTTGAATTTGATAGGAACAACCACGGGAAGCCATGTCAGGCTAAAACTGTCAATATCACCGACGCAGCCTCTTTTTATTACTTCATAAGGGTCGGTTTTTCAGCTACACAGATTTTGAGTGTTGATTGGAGAGTTGCTGGCTTGAGGGCATCTGTTCGAAACGATCAAAAGAGCTGAAATAACTGTGATTGGTGCAGACATGCAGCCACACACAGTACAGTATCAGAGCAGCAGATTTGCTGTTAATGTAAAAGGTAATGTAAATCAGCTTTTATTGTCACACAGCACTGCGGTGTGTGAACATTTTTCATTTTACATGCTCTGTCCCCGGATCAGATGATGTGTAAGTTTCCATCCTGGTGGAAAACAATTGAAAACACCATGATATTGAAAACACCATGAATAACAAGCCAGCGTTTTCATTAAATATTAAAAAGCAGAGTAAGCATTCAAAGACCCGTTCATTTTTCAACGTCAGAGCTATATATATATAGCACGGAGTAACTAGAAAAGCATTATGTTGCATCCATTAGCACTGGGCCCTGTTCCCACCACTCTACACATCTGCTGCTGCTCTAGTTCCCGAGAGATTCGTCTTGCTAGAGGTGTGGGTGGGTGGTGGAGCATTTACATTACGCACAATGATGCAGTCTTGTGAAAAACCATGACTCAAAAACTGGCACTCAGCAGATGAGCGTGGCTTTTTCAAATCGTTGCCATGGTAACAGTCGGTGAAAGTCAGCGTTATGATGCTGCGTTTGTGTGTTTTCATTTCAGGACACATTTCCTCCCTCTTACGCAACAACACGTAGCATTTAGATGAAATATGGATCTTTGCTTCAGCGAGGACAGACGGACACGTGTCATGAAGAGTTCAGCATTGGGGAATATGAAATGCACTTACATTCATTATTAACACTGATTAAGTGGCGTCTTGTGTCAACTCATGTTAACCTTCATATCTTCTTGCATGTGACTGAATCTTTATGAGAGTGATATTAAAAATGTGTGTTCATCCTCCTTATCTGTGTGTGTCACCTCCAGAGAGCTGATGAGGAGGCAGTGGTGGACCGTGGGGGCACGCGCTCCATGCTCAACACCAACTTCGAGAAGGAAGAACTCGAAGGTAACACCCATTAACATTTATATTACACGATTACAGCGGCAGTAGGCAGAATATTTTTGGAATCATTGGGCAAAAACTCCATAATAACCTTTTAGCATATTGTAATTCAAGTGGTCTGAGAGATACTTCTGCACCTCCTCATGGCTCTGCTTTCAGGCTTTAAAAAATCTATCTAGCGTTCCTATTGGCTGTTCACTCAACAGAGGCAGCTGTCAATCACTCTCAAACTCCGAGCAAACGGTCAAACTAGGCAGCGCTGATCAAATATTAATTAATATTCTGTTACTGTAATGCCTATTTCTCGCTTAAAATGTTTTC
Organism: Sebastes fasciatus; assembly: GCF_043250625.1. Classification (NCBI taxonomy): domain Eukaryota; kingdom Metazoa; phylum Chordata; class Actinopteri; order Perciformes; family Sebastidae; genus Sebastes; species Sebastes fasciatus. The sequence goes on along the minus strand of NC_133818.1, from coordinate 9,734,440 downwards.
AGAAACATCTTGTAGTGTACTGTTTAGCTGTAAAATGAGAAAGTTTGCTCCGGCTGGTGGGCGGTGCTTCATTTGTCCTCAGCTGGTCCCAACATAGCTGCCGGGTCACAAACTTTCTCATCATTTTCTGCATGAAAACAGTTAAGGCCATAAGCTAAGCTAATTAAATAAATAACAGGGCTTACTGGTGCATTCAAAGCTATCTCTCGTGTTAACTCTTCAGATGAGCGCTGGGCAGCCGTGCTCGCGAGTCAATATCATAGCCCACACCAGGTAAGCATGATTGGCTGGAAAGAGGTCACGTGAGAAGCGATGCCTAAAAACAGACATACAGTATATGATTCATCCGTAATCCATTGTCACGATAGAGTCTAAATAAAGCTCCAAACTTACGCTTCATTTTTGAAAGACACTTTGGGAAATATAGGAAATCAGGAGCAAAAGTAGGCAAGGCAATCTGAGGGAAATAACTTACAGGAAAGTGCTGAAGCTGACAGATAACTTGTTCATTATGGGGAACTTTTTCTTTTCGACATCCAGAAAACTGCATTTTTGTGCAAGTCAAGAGAGTACAGTATGGGCGAAAGGCAAAAATAAAACAATCTTTCACCTACAGAATCTGTTCCCCCCCGTCAGCATCCACTGTACTTTTGTTGCCAGGCAACGTTCGCCGAGGCAGCCGGCAATAGATGTCACTCTTTGATTCTGACACTGCCGGCGAGGCGGTGCTTTCATCTCAAGGACCCTCATCGTCGGATGATGTTTCGCCGTAATGACTAGCTCTCTGTCTGGCGCTGTGGTAACACTGACACTGCGTCAGCACCACACAGGAGGAGGAGATCCTCTGAAGTTATCTCTTTCACAGAACACTCACCTGCTTCCTCATTCTCATACACTCTCACATTGGGGATTAAAGGAAAATGTTAGAATGGCATCTGTTTCCATTGGGATTCTATGGGATTTAAAGTCCCAATCCTCGATTGTTACAGCTTGAATGATGTTGGACACGGTGGCAAGGGATTTAACCCTCTGAGACCCACAATAGACCTGTTTTTGTCTTTTTTTAGGGGGGTAAAAGGGGTCTTTGGGGGGGAGATAGCAGGTCAACAGTAGATGTCAGAAAGAAGTGGTGTACATCACCTGAAAGCTATATGAGAAGACCCGCTATAACCTCTGAAAGACAGAATAGTGGCCGTTGGAATGTTAAGAGGTTAAGAGGTCTTCTCATAGCATTTGTTAACAATGTCCTTTAACTGCATTGGCCAGAGTAGATTTATCACAGCAACTTTACAGAGGTCAAAATATTAGCATTTTATGATATTTATAGAAACTTTGTTTGGGCACCATGGTAATAAATTTGACTTTTACAACTGCTTCAAGTAGGACAAATCATAGCCCAGTAACTGCAACCATGAGAATTCATTTAGAGCAGTGCTGCAACGTCAGAGCCTCAGAGCCAGTTGTGTGAAGAGAATGATGCACAACCTCCAGCCAATCAAAGCTGCTCTATTCTGTGGTAAAGCAGTGCATACATGAATACACACACAAAGACTTCAGGATATGGAACAGCAAAAAAAACGCTGCATGAATTCTTGACTGATGTAAGAAAAGAGAAAAGACATTGTGACATCAGCAGGCCTGGAGGAGGGGAGCTATTTAAGTCCTCCACTCAGGAGTCGTGACTCATGAACTTTAAAGCTTCAGTTCTTCTGTTTTCCTCGCGTACCTTATTGTTCCCGTCTGCCGGAACGGGCCTTTTATTGTGAAATTTGCTCCCTCTGCTTCTGATATACATAATTCACATAATGCTAACAGCAATTTGCTCTGGATGAATGCGTCTACAGAGTGAAATACGCTCTCAAACTGCAAATACATCTTGACATAGTTTCCCCGTTATGTCCTCCGGGACCTCACTTAACCTCTGTCCTGGATTCCTCCTGGTTGAAGGTAGTGAGTGAGTGTATCTTTTCAAATGCTGTGATGACAGTGTGCTCTTACTGTAGGTGATTCACGTTATGTCTGTGCTTTGCTTAAATCTGATTAGCGCTCTATGATATGATTAGTCATGTCTCCAAGCAAGTGAAAACAATTTAAGGGATTCATGTGGGATATCTTCCCCTCAGACTAAATTAAAATATACACAGTGAGTGTGGCAATAATAAACAGAATAAGCTCATTTATATCTGAACCTGCACAAGCTGCACAAATGGCTTAACTTGAGCTAGGATTTAACTCTGAAAGCAAAAGGGGTTCCCCAACGTTTTTCTATAATAGATTATATTCACGGTCTTAGGTTTGGTTTCAGAAGTGAACAATGGTTATTGTCCAACACAGTCTCACGGCAGTTCGTGAAATAGTCACGAAACTGAATCTGACACGAATTTCCCTTTTTTTCGTGACGCTCATCACGATTGGGCGAATGCCCAGCATGTGTCAATTTCTGCTCCAGTCTTTTCAAAATAGAACTACTTAGTTAGGTTTAAGAAAAGATCGACTTGGTTAGGTTTAGGCAACAAACTACTTAGTCAGGCTTAAGAAAAGATCAACTTGGTTAGGCTTAGGCAACAAACTACTTAGTTATGTTTAGGAAAAGATCAACTTGGTTAGGTTTAGGCAACAAACTACTTATTTTTGTTTAGGTAAAGATCGACTTGGTTAGGTTTAGGCGATAAAATTACTTAGTTAGGTTTAGGAAAAGATCAACTTGGTTAGGTTTAGGCAATAAAAGTACTTAGTTAGGTTTAGGAAAAGATTGACTAGGTTAGGTTTAGGCTACAAACTATTTAGTTAGATTTAGGAAAAGATTGACTTCTTTAGGTTTAGGAAAAGATCGACTTGGTTAGGTTTAGGCAAAAAAAGTTCTTAGTTAGGCTTAGCAAAATATCACGGTTTGGTTTAAGATAAATCTGGAAGTGGCGTAACTTAAGTACAGAAGTTACGTGACAAAAACTACTTAGTTAGGGTTAGGCTAACCCAATCACCAGTAGAAATTACAGCTTTGATTAAATTACAGTTTAATAAATGTTATCTGGGAATATTTGTTTAAGTGGTATAATGGGATTGGACTGCCTGTAATTTAACAGTTAAGACAGCGAAATGTATTATTGACAGTAATCCTTTTGTAATCTGTCATTGTCACATAAAAGATGAATTTAGTATCCTCTGTTGGACCCCAGTTTGTAACATCACACTGCCCTTGGTGTCACATTATGCTGGACTCTGTGGCTCCTCATATGGTGCAGGAGAACAGGGTGTATAGTAGTCCTGTCTGTGTCAGGACACTGAGCCGAGGGCCGGCGGGAAGCAAGCAGCAGCCGGGCAGCTCGACCGCGATAAAGGAGGAGAGAGTCAGCTCGCATTATCTTCACGCTGACCCTGTGGATGCACGCTCATGTGTGCGCATACACGCACATCAGCTCACATTGTATAATATCCTTTCAGAATCCCAGTCTCTTTATTTGTTCTGTATTGATTTAAAATTAAAATCTCACTAATTGTTTGAGTCATCCAATTTTCATCGATTTCAGCATCAAAGAGGACAATAGCTCTTTATTCAGGAGGTAGCAGTTCATTCTCTGAGTGCTGCTTCTCTGGTTCCACTCTAACTGACTACGTGGCGTGATACTACCTGTTGCGGGTGTTTTGATAGTTGAGTTTTGGGGTAGTGACTGACACTTTAGAGCAGTGGTTCCAAGGTTTTTTTGTCTGATGTACCCCCACAACTCTGTCAGATGAGCTCTTGTCTGGAATTTTAAAAAAATCGATTGTTGCCTGATGCATTTTGTCTCCAGGTCACCGCACTCTCTACATCGGGGTCCACGTTCCCCTGGGCAGGAGGTCGCACAGACGTCACCGCCACCACGGACACAAACACAGGAAGCGGTCCAAGGAGAGGGACTCTTCAGCTGACGATGGAAGAGAATCCCCCTCTCACAGTAGGTCTTCAAAACGGACTAAAGCAAACTCCAGCAAGTTTTGAGTTCACCGCAAGCCAGCTTCACCATCATGTTCTGTTTTTCTGTTTCAAATCCTTCCTGTTGCATGCTTTCTCTATCTTTGTTCTCCGACTGTCCCATTTGCTGCAGCAGACACACCAGCCCAGAGGGTGCAGTTTCTGTTGGGGACAGAGGATGGCGACGAGGAGCACATCCCCCACGCCCTGTTCACCGAGCTGGACGAAATCTGCCTCAGGGAGGGCGAGGACGCCGAGTGGAAAGAGACAGCCAGGTACATCGCTGCAGTCGGCCACATGGGCTGGGTCTAGCCAGCTGTGCCATTGTTCCTCTGTTGCACCTGAGAGTTTGATCCTGTTTGTGTCTAACAAACTCAAAGGATTTGCTAAAAACAAATTCATGGACTTAATTGAGCAGCATGTCAAAAGTAAAGGGGGGAAAATGTATACAACAACCACCAAAATGCTCTGTGCTGGGATGGGAAATGTCTTTATATATTTACCGAGTTTTTAATGTGTGCAGGTGGCTTAAGTTCGAGGAGGATGTCGAGGACGGCGGCGAGCGGTGGAGTAAACCCTACGTAGCCACCCTGTCTCTACACAGTCTCTTCGAGCTCCGCAGCTGCATCATGAACGGCACCGTGATGCTGGACATGAGGGCCAACTCGCTGGAGGAGATCGCAGGTGAACACAAAAATGTCCTGTGGTCTTGTGTTGCTCAAACTAAAATCTGTTTGTGCCAAATGTGAGCAAACGAAAATGATGCGAAGTTCCCTAAGGCTCCATTCTCGGACCTCTTCTTTTCAGCATTTACTAGCTCAGATTATTGAAAACAACTAAATATCTTAAAATGATTATGCAGACGATACACATATTTATATACACATATTTTAAAAGAGGACTCGTCTATAACTGGTACCGTGACCTCTGACCTCAAGATATGTGATTGAAAATGGGTTCTATGGGTACCCACGAGTCTCCCCTTTACAGATATGACCACTTTATGATAATCACATGCAGTTTGGGGCAAGTCATAGTCAAGTCAGCACACTGACACACTGACAGCTGTTGTTGCCTGTTGGGTTTGAGTTTGCCATGTTATGATTTGAGCATATTTTTTATGTTAAATGCAGTACCTGTGACGGTATATGAATTCATAAAGTTACCATTACAAAGATGTGCAGCAGGGCAGAGGCCGGGTCAACAAGGCTGACATTATAACGTGTAAACAGAATTCCACTTTGGAAAACTGTGTTCTAGTTTTTTCGAGGGCAGCAAAAGAGTGTTTATCTGATTGTGGGAAAAACTGTGCTGCTGAAGAGATCCAGTGAACTTAACCTGGTTTGGTGCGATTAACTCAGCAGAAGCGGGTCGTTTTTTTGTCGGAATAATCAGCTTAGCATCGCTGGCCAGTGCCACGCGAGGACACACACGCTCAAATGTTAATATGGGGCTGCACTGCGGTTCAGTGGTTAGCACTGTTACTTCACAGCAAGAGGGTCGCAGGTTCAAATCCGGCTTGGGGTCCTTTCTGTGTGGAGTTTGCATGCTCTCCCCGTGTTAGCGTGGGTTTTCTCCGGGTGCTCCGGTTTCCTCCCACAGGCCAAAGACATGCAGGTTAAGTTAATTGTTGACTCCAACCGCGACCCTGAATAGGATAAGCGGTTACAGATAATGAATGAATGAAAATGTTAATGTGGAAACCTACATTTGTGTTTACTTCTCAGACATGGTTCTGGATCAGCACGAGGTGTCGGGCCCCGTAGGCCAGGATGCCAGGAAGAGGATCCGCGAGGCGCTGCTCAAACAGCACCACCACCAAAACCACAAGAAGCTGGCCAACCGCATACCTATTGTACGCTCCTTCGCTGATATCGGCAAGAAGCAGTCTGAGCCTCATTCCATGGACAAGAATGGTGAGCAAATGGTCTGAACGCACATTACATTATATTCTCTGCTTTTCCCATGGTGACCATATATGTTGTATGTAAATATATATTTTTATGTTGCATGTTTTTTTTCCAAAGTGTGTCCATCTGTGACTTACTGCTGTTTGATATCTCATTTTCTCCTCTTGTTTGTGTTTCTCCGTGTTTGTGTGTTTGTTCTGGTCTCGTTGCATGTGCACGTGTGTCATTCACTGAACCAGTAAACGGCCTCTATTATCAAACCGTAAAGTGTTCGCCCGAGCTCCCCGAGAATACTCCACCCAGAGAGGCCTTTTCCTGTGTGGCATGGCCGCGGTGCGTGTGTAGCGCGTCATGTCTGTCAACCCCTCCGTCACCTTTGACCTCCTCCAGCAGCCGCGGCCGCATGACCCCAGACACGCCCTTTGGCAACACCAAACGCCTTAGTGTCCTTCAGGCAGTCGCACAAGGCTACTGTCCCATCGAGCATGAAGACACAGAGCAGGAAATCTGCGCAGGCAACCAGAGCGCCTAAGCTGATGCTTAACACTGAAAGCCTAGAGATAGTAGTAGTAATAGAACATGAACGAACACATTAAAGGGGAGAGCATCATCGTGAGAGGTTAGAAATGGGTTATGTGCAGTCAAGAAGAGAGAGAAGTAGGAAAAAGTAAGTTTTTTGTACTTTCAAAATGTTACAACAACTTTGGGTAAGTGGTAGAATTATTTATGTGACCAAACAAGGCATATACCGGTTTACATGATAATGCTCTCCACTTCCTGTCATTGTCAACACTGTGTTTAATGCCTAGAAAACCATAGATTTATGACTCATGTTCTACACTCATCACAGTGACTAATTACTAATAGTGGTAGCTCCTCATTTTAAATTCATGGTGTGACTACATAACACAAAATGTAATCTTCATTTGGTTGCCTTTGGGTTTAAAAGAATAGTTAAACATTTTGGGAAATATGATTATTCTTTTTCTTTCAGAGAGTTAGTTATACCCCCCCCCCTGTCTTTATGGTAAATATGACGGAGTGTGGTATCAATCTTCTCCCCTAACTCTCTGCAAGAGAGCGTATAGGAGTGTTTCCCAAAGTGTCGAACAAATTCCTTTAGTGGTAGTAGCATCACTCCTTGACTGAAAAAAATTTAAAAGGAGCAATCTTTGACTTTGTTTCAGCAAAACGAAAACAAAAAGACTTTTAAATGAGCACCTATTTGTTGATACACTTAAATTTAAAATGGAAGTGAAAGATTGCACCTCGTAGTACACTTGTACACTTGATTTGGAAAGTTTGAGCCTAAAGTCGAGCTAAAATCACTGTCCACTGCACTCATTAGATTAATATTAAGCTAACTCACTCAGGTGCACTCTGAAACATGGTACAATATTATCTTTTGTCACGAGGGCTGAACCTTTTCATCAATAAAGGTACGGCACCTACAACAAAAGGGTCCACTGTTGTATCGTATGTTTCAGAGAATGTAACTGTACCCTGTAGTCACTCACTGGAAACCTTTGTCTTTGTGTGGGAACGTAATATTGTGATAGGCTGTGTGAAAATTGACATGCTGTTGGTTTCCCGCTCTGCCCCGACAGGCCAAACGGTCTCACCTCAGTCTCAGCCGGCGAACAGTGAGGGCAAACAGGACGTCAGCCGGGAAAACAGCGCCGTCGACTTCAGCAAGGTGAGACCCACCACTGGTCCCGCTGTTTATCCACGGCCACTGATAGCTGGACACATAACTAGCGCTGTATATTTAACCAAGGTTGGGTTACATGTGAAATGGTCACCTTGCCCTGGGAAAGCAACTGGAGTTTAACAGGAGTAAAGCTTGTTTTCTTTTGTTGTGTGGACCAGATCAAGCCAGTATTTTGGATTTCTATTCAGATTATTTATTTATAAATAGTTATTAAACTTAGTTAATAGTTATTTTACTGTAAAAAACATTGAAATGATAATTAATAACATTTACTAATTATTAGCAACACTATAATTTATGTTATTTTAACAGTTTATTATTGCACACATAACTTTTTATACTATATAAAATATGTAATTGTTATCATTTCAGCTATGAAACAATATATAATTGATACATTTAAGAAACTATTAATTATTTAATTAATTTATAAATGTATTATATAATTTTAAATAAATGTTTTAACTAGTTTGCATACTATGAAATAATGAATTTATAAATTATTTAATTAATTTATATAATTTATAAATTAATCTTTTCATACTAGACAAACAAATGATAAATTAATAAAAATTATAGCATGACTAATAATTAGTAAACATTCTTAATTATCATTTCACGGTTTGTTAATAGTAAAATTACCATTAATTCAGTTTAATTAACTAACAATTTAGCATTTATAAATGATGATTATTATAAAGTGTTATCAATTTACTGTAATAACCACTCAACCTGCATTCTTTTAGATCAAAACAGAACTAAACATGTATCTTTTGTCTAAAGATGTGCTTGTTTTGGTGTCTTCCTGTCTCTCAGATCGACCTCCACTTCATGAAAAAGATCCCTCCCGGTGCCGAGGCATCGAACGTCCTGGTGGGGGAGCTGGAATTCCTGGACCGCCCCGTGGTGGCCTTCGTCCGCCTGTCTCCCGCTGTGCTGCTCAACGGCCTGGCCGAGGTTCCCATCACCACCAGGTTATACAAGAAAAGCCCCCTGTTTGTCTTTCTCTCTGTCATCTGCAGATAATCCCCTGAATGCTGCGTTAGAAATGGATTTGACTTTTACTCTAACCTGTCGTCCTTTGTGTTGCACAGGTTTCTTTTCATCCTGCTCGGCCCTCTGGGAAAAGGTCCACAGTATCATGAAATTGGGCGGTCTATTGCTACCCTGATGACTGACGAGGTGAGACCTAAGTACAATATTATCATGGTTGAAATTCTAGCTGTGGTAATGATGCTATCAGGGTGGACGAAGTGGACTTACACTGTGTGACCCGACTTACTTGAGACTTGAGACTTGACTGAATAATAAATGTTTCAAACAAACAGAAACTCATCAGTGAACTATTTGACACATACAGATGATTCATTACTTCCAACTGGACGTTAACCCTCCATTTATGTATTTAGTGTGATTTGGGCTATTGTGCTATTTTAATTTTCATACTAGCATTGATTGAACTTGCTTTTTGACTTGGACTTGGTCCAAAAGGGACTGGGACTTGCTCCAAAAGAGCTCTGAGACGATGTGGAACTGATTTTAAGTACTTTATAGACTTACTTTAAGACTTTTTCTCTACAATTGAGTCCTAAAAACCTTATTTTGTAGCGCAGTAACAATATTTCAACGTGTTCAAATGATCGAGAAATGAGCATCTGTGTCTTGAAACAAGACAGAGTGATGCAGGTTGTGGCTCTAGGTTTATGAAAATGAGATTTTAGAAAATGTTTGAAACAAGTTGATTTACATTTAAAACAGGTTAAAATATTCTTATTACATTTAATTATATATTTATTATAAAAAGTGAAATAATAGGAATATAATATAATAAATATATAATAAAATACAAGAAATATATAATAAAATATAAACTATAATAAATATATAATAAAATATCCTTATTATATTTTATTCTATATCTATTCTATATTAATTATATTTTATATTTTATGACGTAGTTATAAAAAGTGAAATAATAGGAATATAATATAATACATATATAATAAAATATGAAATATAATATATATATATAATAAAATATTCTTATTACATTTTATTATATATTTATTATATTTTATTCCTGTTATTTCACGAAAAGTATAATGTGTTATTTCAGCCATGCATAATTTTTGTGTCAACAAGTTAAATAAATGTAGTGAAGTAAAAACTACAATATAGTAAAATACATCAACTATACTTAAGTACAATGTTTGAGTAAATGTACTTAGTTATGTCCACCACTGGATGCCAGTTCCCTGATTGAAATCACCCTTTTAGTGACTTACTGTTTTTATATTTTGTTTTTTCATGGTTATATAAGGCGTTAGGGTAGTTTAGGGAGTCATCCTATCAATCAAAAGTCCACCTACCAACTCTAGAGTTGCTTTCCTATAACTGACCCAACCTTTAACCCCTGTTAAAAAGCAGGAGTAGCCTTTGGGGGACAGTATTTCCCACAGTGCAGCTATGAACTAACGCTACTGAACATCATCAGAACCAGATGTTGCCTTATTTTCCATTTGCAGCAGTCCTCTGGGATGAATGAAAATAGAAGTATATGGGTGTCAGTCTGCTTCATCATATATGGGAATGAATTGTACCCATCATTATGATTTGCTTTTCAGCCACTGTGATGATGCTGAATATTCCATGTTGTTGTTTTGTTCATTGTATGTATGGAGATAGAAATAATCCTCTGCTGAGTAAACCTTTTATGGCGCTGGTATAGGATTTTCTGTAAATCCATATAAATGCACTCAGTGACACAGTGTAATAGCATAGTGAGTACGGAAGCCCTGAGGGGCCAGGGAGAAAAACAAAAAGTCTGGTGATCCACTTTCTGGTCTAAATTGTTTTCTGTCCTGTGTTTATGAATTGAAAACAGGTGAAAGAAAAGGTATTGCCAGGATAATCTTTCTAAGTTCCTTAATTTTTTTTTTCCATCTGTAAAACAGGTGGGGGGAAATACTTTTGCAAATTGAAATTAGTTTTTTTTCTTTTTCTATCTGTGAAAAAACAAATTGGCAGGTGAATCTTTTTTTTATCAGTGTTTGTTGTTGTCGCTCGGGATATTTCTCGACCTTAACAACTAGTCTCTACTCATCCATTCATCGACACACACGAGAGACAGCGACAGGGAGAAGGTGAGGAGATCGAAAGTCGAGCTGCTACGGGAGCCGGGATGCAGCAAGAAGGTAGCGAGTCGGGGGCCTCTTGTGGCCAAAATGAGTATTACAACAATAAACACTTAAAAAGTGTTTTCAAAGATGATTTTTGAAGGAATTTTGAAAGATTATTCTGGCAAAAACCTTTTTTCCACACGTTCTTAAGGCATAAACACAGGAGAGAAAACTATTAACTTTTATTTATTTACTTATTTATTATTTACTTATCTATTTACTTATTTTCTATCAGACTTAGAAAATGGATGACCAGAATTTTTTTTCACACTGGCATCTCAAGGCTTCCATATGCTGCTATTACACTGAGTCAATGAGTATATTTAAATGTATGTAAAAGTATTTAAAACATTTAAGAATTTGTTTCTCTCACTTGCCTCTTTGGGCTTCCGTACCACAGAGCAGACTATTAAAGAAAATAACCCCCTTCATGTGCTCCACAGATTTTCCATGATGTTGCGTACAAGGCCAAAGACAGGAATGACCTGGTGGCAGGCATCGATGAGTTTCTGGACCAGGTGACGGTTTTACCTCCTGGAGAGTGGGACCCCTCCATCAGAATAGAGCCTCCCAAAAACGTGCCCTCTCAGGTAAACTATTTACGTAACAAAAAATGTTGTACACATTTTCGGAAGAATCCTCTCCATTGCTGCCACTCAAAAAGCCCAACCACTAAACTAAATCTGTTCAGAGTTTGACAGTCTGCATCACCGTAACGTGCCTGTGAGTCCCCTCTGCGTCATTTCTGCCCGCTGAGAAATATTAAAGCATCTGTGTTCTCCTCTAATCTCAACTGTGTCGTACTCTGTGCTTTGATGCCGCTCCCCAGGGTTCTGCTCTCAATCCTCTCCGAAACAGTAGTTCTTTTTCCTCCATTAGTTATTTTGGTCTGCTTTGAAAAACCGCCATCTTCTTTGGGAGAGTTGTTACCTAACAGAAAGCTGCTCCAGATGATTAAAAAAAAGTCTCGTTAGGCACATGTGGTGAATTAATGACATACTACTGTGCAATTAGACTGTAATGCTGATGAACTCTGTCTCGGAATCATGCATAAGAGAATCATTTAAGATTTGCGAAAAGTACGTTGGAATATCTGTAACATCTGGTGTCTGTGCAGCTTGTTATTGTTCTGGCCAGTGACAGTGATCTTAACCACACAGGAAAAGCGGAAGATTCCCCCCCTTCCCAACGGAGTGACAGATCTTGGAGAGTCGGGGGATAGCGGAGGACACGGCGGCCCTGAGCTCCAGCGCACCGGGAAGTAAGTGTTACACTAGATAGAGACAGCATGATTGGTGTTGTGCAACCTTGAGCTCTTCTTTTGTGCCCGTCTTCCTGTCGCCTGTTAGCTGCCTCGCCGTCCCCCAAACTATAAATTTAGCTCTCATAACAGGCAGACCTTTGCCCTACTGGCCCATTATCATTACTCACTTCAACTCCACAAAGACCTTTTGTTTCAGTTTTAATTCATTGTGAGTTTAGTTACTCCAGCACTGTAATGTTGTTATGTTATTTACACTTTCTTTTTAGCTTGCCCCATCCGCTAACATGGAGGGGGGCGGAGTTTAAGACCTATACTGCAGCCAGCCACCAGGGGCGATCAAGATGTTTTAGCTTCACATATGGAGAGCTGTCATGTTGTTCATGTCTATGGTCATAAGTGATGATTGAAATGGATTATTTTTGTATCAGTCTAGACACTGTTTTTTTTAGAAAATTCTCAAGTATAGATAATACTTTTACAGTTATTGTAATTAAATATATTTACATTGTTGTATTGGTACATTTAATGGGTCTCTGTCTTGTAGTATGTGTTAATATTTGAGCGAGAACACACAGGCATTCTTTATTTATATAGTTATTTCTGCTCACAGCTGTTTATGAAAAAAAGTCTGGACTAAGAATTTAATTTTCATATAATTTAATGGCGCAAAGAGACAGCATGATTTGACAAGGCCAATATTAAGATTTACAGAAGGGATTAAGGATGAAAAAAAACACTGTGTTGTCATCACCCAGAAATCACCCAATGACAAGCAGGGGATTTTTCAACCCGAGCTTGGAACAATGAAACGATAGCGCAGTGCACTGCGGTGTTAAGAGTACATGTTGGTGGTTTAATAGCAGATGAGTGAGCTGAGCTGTGGTATGCTGCAGTAGAGGAAGCTAAGACCGTCCGGCGGCTCAGTCTCAGCTATCGAACCCCCATCCCCCATCCCCCATCCCCTTCACCACTATCACCGCCACCTCCCGGGACATGGCATCGCTGCCTCGGACTGAAATAAGCATAACGTCCCACCCACTGTTGCCATAGCAACCACCTCCAGCTGGTTCACCACGGCCCCGGCTCGCTGCAGCAGGAGAGCCTGCTGGCTGTGGCCTAGAGCCATTCAAAGATAGATGCACGAGTCGACACGCGCACTCACATGATTGACACGCTCTCAAGTCGAACTGTGTTCCAATGTTTGTGTTCACAGAACCCCCAAATGCAATTTCCATCCCTTATCTGTAACCGCTGGATCGCTGGAGCCAGACTATCACAGAGCTGACAAATAGAGACAGACAACTATTCACGATCACATTCACACTTACGGGTAATTTAAAATTAACCTAACCTGCATGTCTTTTGACTGTGGGAGGAAACAGGAGCACCCGGAGAAAACCCACGCTAACACGGGGAGAACATGTAAACTCCACACAGAAGGGCACAAAGTCGGGTTTGAACCTGCGACTCTCTTTCTGTGACCGTGCCGCCCTATCCAAATGCCATTTGTGCTTCCATATTAGCATATGTACCTTACGTTTGCATCCTGTTCTTTCATTAAATCCCTGTTTCATCACAGGTTTTTTGGCGGGTTCTTCATGGACATCAAGCGAAAGGCTCCTCACTACGTTTCCGACTTCAGGGACGCCCTCAGCCTGCAGTGTCTGGCCTCCTTCCTCTTCCTCTACTGCGCCTGCATGTCGCCGGTCATCACCTTCGGAGGACTCCTGGGTGAGGCCACAGAGGGACGTGTGGTAAGATAGAATCTGTGATAACTGTTTTTTTGGCCACTTTGGGTGCATTGGAAACAAGTTGTGGACATCATTGACTTGTCATTGGACATTATATTCATGAGAATGGACTTTTGAAACAGTTTAGAAACAACCAAGGTCAGGTCTTAAATCTACATATATATATAGCCCTGGGGAGGACATGGCTCTTTTTCAACAGTCCCCTGCATCAAACGGTTGACACGTCTTGCTCAAAGGCACCTTGAAACTACTTGCTGTGTGAAGTTGCAATTATACAAATGTAAATTAAGTTTTCTTACTTTTGGAACTAAACCCAGAAGCATGCTGCCACGCTAGCGGTAACATTTAGCTCAAAGCCCCGCTGTGTTTAAGCACAGTGTTTAACTGAGTGATTGGTTGAATCACAGCATTATCTCCTGTGTTCCCAGAGTGCCATTGAGTCCCTGTTTGGGGCGTCCATGACGGGAATAGCCTACTCTATTTTCGCCGGTCAGCCCCTCACCATCCTGGGCAGCACTGGGCCTGTTCTTGTCTTTGAGAAAATCCTCTTCAAGTTCTGCAAGTAGGTTATCTTCTTTTTCTTGTCAGTACAAATTGTGTGTTTCTGCTTGAGCGGGGATGCCATGTCTACTTATGTATGCGTGTGTCCTGTCTCTCCCAGGGAGTACGACCTCTCCTACCTCTCCCTGAGGGCGTGTATCGGCCTGTGGACGGCCTTCCTCTGTCTGCTGCTGGTGGCCACGGACGCCAGCTCGCTCGTCTGTTACATCACGCGCTTCACCGAGGAAGCGTTCGCCTCTCTGATCTGCATCATCTTCATCTATGAGGCTCTGGAGAAGCTGCTCCACCTGGGGGTGCACTACCCCATCAATAAGAACAACAACCTTCAGCAGCTCACACAGTACTCGTAAGTGCTCTTTTGGAAGTGTTGCTTTGACAAGTACAACAAGTAATTTGAAGATGTATTCTGGCATTTTTCACTTTTTTCTGACATCTTATAGAGGTTGTCAGAAAGTTAAAGGGGGTCCTTCCTTCTTGGAACAATAACTCAGTCAAATCTGAACACACAAACATGATACATATATTTTTAGATTCAGTCTGACTTACACTTCTAGAGGATATCTCTATCTCCGATGTTCATCTGTAATGAACCTTATTTTTTTTTTTTACCTTATTTATTTTTATTTATTTATTTTTCAATACATTATTTATTCTTCAAATTATTATTTATGTATTTATTTTAATTTATTTTATTTTATTCTGATCCACTTAATTTGGATTGTTATTATTATTATTATTATTATTATTATTATTATTATTATTAATATCAATTCAGTTATTTATCCCCCCCCCCCACGAGCACAATATTGAAGCATTCTGTGTTGTTGTCATTGTGTTGCATAGCTACACAGCGTACCCATCTTAGCACATTTACTCACACGTGCTCCAGTGTTTTGCCGCGTCATCGAACGACAGATGGTGCAGCCGTATAGTAGACAAACACTGTCCAGTTTTTCCCGTAATGGGTTTTGCTTTATGGTGAATAATCCCATGTTGAGTGTGTGTCAGGAGCATCGTGCATTATCCCGCCACATAAGCTGGCTAGTGGCTGTGTCGAGCCAAGAGCTCCTTCTGTGGGTTTCTGCTAGTGGGTCAGCATGGGATGCTGATGACACAAAGATATATGACACAAATATATTCACTTTGTGTCATCTATCTTTTTACAGTGAACATCTTTGTGTCATATATCTTTGTACAGTGAACATCTTTGTGTTATCTATCTTTGTACGATTAACCCCCTAAAAGGCAGTGGTTGATCTTATTGCCATGGTATTTTTAAGAGGACCTATTTGCCTTTTCTTCCGTAACGTGTTGATGTCACCAAGTAACACATTTGCATTATACCTGCCTAGCTAATATAGAATATATTTTTATTTTGCAATTTGTATATTCACCTTGCTCTCTTATAAGTATTTCAAATAAACTGAATACAACTATCCTCTGTAGGTGTGCGTGTGTGGAGCCCATTAACCCCAGCAACGAGACTCTGCGGTACTGGGAGGAGAGCAACATCACGTCCTCCCAGGTCAACTGGACCATGCTGGAGGTCAAGGTAAGGAACCCTTGACATTTGGACCGAATTCTAGCACAATAGTTGTAAATACGTTACATAGAATAAGGATAGTTCCTGGCCTTGAGTCCTTCCTAAAACTGTCAGGAAATAGCGGTCAAAGTGTGATCCAGGAAAGAAGAGGCTAACAAAGTTGCAAACCCAGCCTTCGAATACCCTAGAAAGAGAGTTGTGGATATTTCTTACAGTGTCTGGCACCGTGTTGTGCCCCCACACTTCAAGAAGTGTCATAAGTCTAGGCGGGGATTAAGAGCATGTGGGCAGGATTTCACAGGGTTTAGCCGTGCAGAATGAGCGTGGAGACAAAGTGTGAAGAGAGGATTCTCTCGCAAATAAGTCACGCCGGCGATGGCGTGCTGCCTACACACGAGAGGCACGAGAGGGATTGTATGCTAATGGATGAATCATGTACTATATAGATATTTAAAGCATAGATCGTGTATCAGATTGTTCAGAAAACTGACGCCGACACCCATCATCGCCATTATCTCCATTCTCTCCATTCTAATCATCTTTATTGCCATCACCATCATCATCATCATCATCATCACCACCGTGTCCTCTGGTGCCAGTAGGAGTGCGAGTTGTTTCACGGCGAGTTCGAGGGCACCGCCTGCGGCCCCCACGGCCCCTACATCCCCGACGTGCTCTTCTGGTGCGTGGTCCTCTTCTTCTCCACCGTCTTCATGTCCGCCTTCCTCAAGGAGTTCAAGACGAGCCGCTACTTCCCCACCAAGGTGCGGATCACACTGCATCAGACACTTCTTACGTTCTTTTTTTCCATTTACTTCTCATGTTGTCATGGGACTGAAGTTGGTTTAGAAACCATGGCTTTGTCTGTCGGTGTCATTTTGCTGCCATCTATTGGTTGTTTTATGTCACGGCAACAACCCTGCAGTCTGTGTGGCCGTTCTATGTGTGCAATTTCTATGATTTATCATTGGGATGACACTCATGATCTAATGTGTGGCGTGATGCTGGTACATTAATCTATAGAACAGCAGCGCCACTTTGTGGTGATTAATACTACACTGTAGTCTGGCTGTGGAAACATATTTAGATGTCAAAAGAACTGCAACAGAATTTTTTTTATGATAGCTCCCAGTAGATTTAATTTAACAGAGCAATATTTCAATCTGACAGAGGTCTTGACAAATAAACATCTTTAAGTAGAACAAGACATATATAGACACAAACACACTCATTACTCGATTGAGAGTCAGTCTACGTTCCAAATCTTAGGGTTCAACCCCCCGGAACCGGAACCCTAGCCCCGTAAACCGCAACACACATCAGACATCACAATGGTTTTAAGATAAAAATTCAGATGTATATTTTCATAAATAACTGTATTTATTATAATATAAATAAACAATTGGTCCCTAATATTACAGTTACAGGGGTGAAAAAGTGCATTCCTTTCTTTCTTTCTATATTCGTTCATTTGTTGCCTCAATATTTTTAATTTAATTTAATTTAATCTAATTTAATTTAATTTAATTTAATTTAATTTAATTTAATTTAATTTAATTTAATTTAATAACTAATATTTAATTTTTAATTTTTAATTTCAATTTTTTAATTTTTAATTTTTAATTTATTTAATTTTTTTTTTTTTTATAGAGGGCGACTAGCGCCCCCCAGAAGGTGGCGCCCTAGGTGACCGCCTATATGACCTATGTCTTAAACCGGCCCTGACGACCCTGTTGTGTGGGTTAAGTTTTGGAACGAGTTGTGCATTAACCTGTGGACGAATAAACAATAAATGAATGAATTAGGAGAATAAAAAATGGGGCTGCATCAACAGAGAGACAAATCTATTCATATTACAATCTGTAGGATAAGATTATCTTGGAGCTGTCAGTACAATGTGCAGATTTTTGTCTGACTTCTTCCTTCAGTTTGTTTTTTGATCCAGCACTTAAATATGTCGATGTTGTCTGAAGTGTGTCTCTTTGTTCCCTCCAGGTGCGGGCCATCATCAGTGACTTTGCTGTCTTCATCACCATCCTCACTATGGTTCTTGTAGATTACGCCCTGGGAATCCCCTCACCTAAATTACAGGTCCCCAGCAAGTTCAAAGTGAGTCCACATGAAAGCTACTGCATGCATTATTGATTTGGTATCTTTTACTTTAGATCTGGAAATCTGCACAATAAGAACGTCATCTAGATTTGACATAATTCTGTCCATAAATAGTTGAACAAAGGACGAAGTTTAAGTTTCTTTCCTGTTGCTATGCGTCTCAGCTAAGGAGGCTTGTATATTCTCTACATATTATCACACTCTTTTTCTCATTTCTACCTTTCTCTTCACTCTCCCCAGCCAACCAGAGATGACCGTGGCTGGCTCATAAACCCTGTGGGGCCCAACCCCTGGTGGACCACCATCATCACCTTCCTCCCTGCTCTGCTCTGCACCATCCTCATCTTCATGGATCAGCAGATCACCGCCGTCATCATCAACAGGAAGGAGCACAAACTAAAGGTATGCCATTTAAAGTCAGAACATTCTTGTCCACAAATCAACACAAAATGAAACTTTAACAACCGCCCTTGTCCGTCCCCCTGCAGAAAGGCTGCGGCTACCACCTGGACCTGTTCGTGGTGGGGGTGATGCTGGGCGTGTGCTCGGTGATGGGCCTGCCGTGGTTCGTGGCGGCCACCGTGCTCTCCATCTCCCACGTGAACAGCCTGAAGCTGGAGTCGGAGTGCTCGGCCCCCGGAGAGCAGCCCAAGTTCCTGGGCATCCGGGAGCAGCGCTTCACCGGCCTCATGATCTTCACCCTGATGGGCTGCTCCGTCTTCATGACTTCTGTGCTAAAGGTAAATATATATATATATATATATATATATATAGGAAAAATAATTGTACTCATAGTTTTAGTCCTGATCCTGAATATGTATGTGTCTGTCTCCAGTTCATCCCCATGCCTGTGCTGTACGGAGTCTTTCTGTACATGGGGGCTTCCTCACTCAGAGGCATTCAGGTGAGCTCGTAATTCTGCCCGCTGGTATTTTATTGGAATGGAGAAAAGATGCAGGATGAATACTTGAATGTTTGCATCTGTGCAGTTCTTTGACCGCCTGAAGCTGTTCAGCATGCCGGCCAAACACCAGCCAGACTTCATCTACCTTCGCCACGTCCCGCTGAGGAAGGTGCACCTCTTCACCATCGTCCAACTCAGCTGCTTGATCCTGCTTTGGGTCATCAAGACCTCCAATTACGCCATTGTCTTCCCCATGATGGTAACCGGAGCTTATTTGTGTATCCATGTATACTTGCGTGCTTATAATGCATTATGATTGGTTGATATCTGTGTGTTTGCGCTCAGGTCTTAGCCCTGGTGTTCATCCGTAAGCTGCTGGACTTCATCTTCACCAAGAGGGAGCTGAGCTGGCTGGATGACCTGATGCCAGAGTGGAAGAAGAAGAAACTGGAGGATGCAGCAGAAGAGGTGCAGTAATAGACTTCAAAATAGACGACACAAAGCTGCCATCCCTGCAGTGTTTCAGATTCTCTCTTTTGTCTCTTTCTTCAGGAGGAGCACAGTATTATTGCAGAGGAAGAAGGCATTGTACAAGTGCCACTCGAGGGACACTTTAAGTAAGTCATTTTGATCTTTAATCAGGTGTCTTGCAGATTGCAACCAAATGAGTAGCCCTCCGCTCACTCCTCCTTTTCCAAAACTGCGTTAACATGAGCAGCAGAGTTGCTAAAAAAGTGAAATAATAATGTTTGTCCTTCTGCGTGTGTTTTTCAAGGAGTGACCCAGCCACAGTGAACATCACTGACGAAATGTCCAAAGGATCTTTCGGGAGCGTGTGGAAGAGCGTCAACCCTAGCGAGAGCACGAAGAAGGAACCAAGCGCTAAAAGGTTAGCCTCCTTATCTACATTACTCTCACATATCTAGATCTCTGATACATCATGCTGCATTACTGATTCCAATGTGTTTTTCACAGGGTCAAGAAATGTCAATTTCAAGGGGTAAAGAGTGTCTCTGGGGTGTTTAGCCCGCAGTGGCAGGTGTTTATTATCGAAATGTTATGGAACATTTACTTTGTATTTTTACAGGAAACCGAGTATGTTTGGATAAAAATGGTTTATCTAAGAGCAGCCCTGCCCTCACAGATTTCCCACAGAGTAAACTAACATCGTGTCTCCTACCTGCCTCTTTCATTCCATCCCCCTTAAGCTCCCCTTCCTAACCTCTCAGAAGCTGATACCCCAAAGGTAAGTTGTTCCCAGTACCTGTCGGCATGGAGTCTTCTGTGTCTTCTGTTTACTGCTAATGACTGTTGATTGTCGCATGATGAAAACGGTGTTGGTCTGCGCTGTAAGTTATGATTTGGTGATGGGAGTTGACTCAATAAATACATAGAGAGATGGATGTTGGTGGATTGACAATACAGCATGTGTGCATGTTACTTCAAGGACACATTTTATGATGTCCTTCGCATGTTGTAAAAGTTGTTCGAAGCGCTATATTTCACTCCGGAGTATTGTATATTTCAATGTCACAAGATATTGAAGTGTTAGGGCAAACTAATATTAAAGGGACGGTTCACCCCCCAATTTCAAAATACGTATTTTTCCTCTTACCTGTAGTTTTTGGCCATCGCCATGTTGGTTTTTGGCCGTCGCCATCTTGGTTTTCGGCCGTCACTATGTTTTTTTTTGGCCGTCATCATGTTGGGTTTTGGCCATCGCCATCTTGGTTTTTGGCCGTCACCATCTTGGTTTTTGGCCGTCACCATCTTGGTTTTTGGCCGTCGCCATGTTGGTTTTTGGCCATCAGCATCTTGGTTTTTGGCCGTCGCCATGTTGCATATTGGCTGTCCCCTTCTTGGTTTTTGGTCGTCGTCATGTTGATTTTTGGCCGTCACCATCTTGATTTTTGGCCGTCACCATCTTAGTTTTTACTGTCACCATATCGTTTTTTTTTAACCATCACAATGTTGGTATTTGGCCGTTGCCATCTTGGATATCTCCAACACTCGGCAACTCACACCAAAATTGATAAATAGCACTAGAGGTAAGAAGAAAAAGATGTATTTTGGGATTTTGGGCTGAACTGCCCCTTTAAGCTTCATAAGACATATTTGCACGCTTTGTGATCTGGATTGATTGATTGATTGATTAATTGCATCTGCACTTGTGTCTTGAATTTGAAAATGAACACCAATACATCTGTTTTTTCTCTATTTAATATTTTGCTTGGTTGAATATTTCTTTTTTTATTTGTGCAGTTCTGGCGGCGAAAAGCGACACAAGCGCCGGAGGCATGAGAAGAGCTTGGACAGGGAGACAAGTTTGTGATGACACATACTGGCGGTGCCACTGTGCTGTCAATCAGTAGATCAAAAAACTAAAAAAACTGTACCGTGCCACACTCAACCACCTTTGTACTGTGCTACACTGTGTTTTTGTCATGTAAGTCTGTGTGCAAGTTGTGTAAAACAAAGAATTTGTTAGAAACAGTATTAACGCGAGGAACCGAGACACGTTCTTTTTCTATGTATATCAATGTTTGGTGATACCAGCAACAGAAGGAGGCCAGAATTATGTGACACACACTAGATGCTGCGTCAACGGGCCAATTAGGTAAAACATTTTAAACAATTTTTAAACTTTATTTGTATTTTGTATGTTTTTATATTTTTCCAACAACAACAGTTGCGAGTTGTCCTTTTCAAAACCTGCCACAGCAAACTGCAAATGTTTGTGCGGTAATTAATGCCGCTATTGACTCGATGCGCCTCACAATAGAAAACTTAAAAAGTAGAGATTTGCCAATACTAATCTATTTCACTGGTATCTAAAAAGAGTTGGCTATAGCGAATCTAGTGATTTTTTTGAAAGTATTAAATATACATTTTATATATTCTGTATATCTAAATGTTTTTGTGACAGTGACAGCTCATATCACTCCATCGCTATTTTACAAATAAATGTCTCTCCTCCAATAAAGCATTCCCTGAAAACAAGTTAAAGGAATAGTTTGACATTATGTGACCACTTATTTGCTCTCTGTTAGACGAGAAGATTGACACCACTCTCGCATTTGAGAGAGGTATCGGTCTTCTCATCAAAGTCTCGGCAAGAAAAGGGAATAATATTAACCGAAATAAACTATTCTTTTGAGGACAGTATACTTCAGGGGCAGCTTATTGGAAAACATTTTTCAAGCTAGCATTTCAGCATAGTTCGGGAACTTTCAGTACCTCTAGCTACTTGGCCTTGGCTTTTTAAAAACACTTCGAATTTGCAAATGCTGAACTAGGGTGACTGTACAGAAAGCTCTATGTTTTCCATCTGCATACTCTTTGTCATCTTGTCAGTAAGTGTCATCCATGGACATGTGATCTCCTCTCCAAATGACCCTCAATGTGTTAGCATCTGAAGCTAATTGTTTTTAAAAAAGAAAAACACCTGCATGACGGCGACTTGACTGTCTCGCTGCAGGACCATGGTTACTTCTAGAGATGCAATAATAGACTACCTTTTTTCTGGGAAGGGCAACATGTAATAAACGGTAAAGAGTCTTAACAATGTATAATACATAGTATATTTTATTCATGTACAATGTTACTAATATATAACTAACATGAAGTCAGTGTTGAAGGCAGGTTTTTGTTGTAGATGTTCTTTTTCCCATTGTCCAGTTGATGGTTCTTAGTTGATTAGAGAAACTAATAAGGGGTCAGAATTATATCAATATCAAATATTTTGACCACCTGTGTGTGGAATTCTGCCTTAAATTTGGTAGTGATAGCTGTACACTTTCTGTTTAATAATTTAAGTCACCTGTATAGAAAACCATCAGTTCAGATCTGTTGTTCTATTGTGATTTGTTTCATGAGAATGAGAGCGCGAGTGAGTGAGAGCATAAATAAAGATCTTAAAGAAACTGAAATCATGTGGTGCTTTATTGATCCCTATACTTGTCCACAGGGAGGTCAGAGGTCAGCTAGTGAGACATATGGTATATGTACTGCCCCAGAGTTATTCTATACAACTTTGACCTCAGGAGCTCCATGTCTTTATACGGAGATAGGAGGGCAAAGAGCACTCTGCAGCCGCAGGCTGGAGCTTCTCTATCCTTCGTATGGCAGAGCTACAGGAGGTGACTGTATCTCTGACCCGTGATGCTGCTGTTGATGCTCCCAGAAAGACCACGATCCTAATTTAAAATGACTGCATACATCAGGAATAGTGGGAGGAATCTGTAAAGACTGTTGCACTTCCTGCAGGCCTGTTTTGAATTGTGTTGTGTGGCTTTCCCTTATTCTGATCCCATGAATTGTGGGAGACATCAGTATAAGCAAAGTATACTTGGACTTATCTGTATGTTTGTCAGTATGAGCCAAGTATACTTAGACTTTGTCTGTGTACTTGTCAGTATGAGCCAAGTATACTTAGACTTTGTCTGTGTACTTGTCAGTACAAGCCAAGTATACTTAGAGTTTTCGATATACTTGTCAGTACAAGCCAAGTATACTAAGAGTTTTCTGTATACTTGTCAGTATAAGCCAAGTATACTTAGACTTTTCTGTATGCTTGTCAGTATGAGCCAAGTATACTAAGACTTTTTTATATACTTGTCAGTATAAGCCAAGTATACTTAGACTTTGTCTGTGTACTTGTCAGTATGAGCCAAGTATACTTAGACTTTTCTGTATACTTGTCAGTATGAGCCAAGTATACTTAGACTTATCTGAATACCTGTCAGTATAAGCCAAGTATACTTAGACTTTGTCTGTGTACTTGTCAGTATGAGCCAAGTATACTTAGACTTTGTCTGTGTACTTGTCAGTACAAGCCAAGTATACTTAGAGTTTTCGATATACTTGTCAGTACAAGCCAAGTATACTAAGAGTTTTCTGTATACTTGTCAGTATAAGCCAAGTATACTTAGACTTTTCTGTATGCTTGTCAGTATGAGCCAAGTATACTAAGACTTTTTTATATACTTGTCAGTATAAGCCAAGTATACTTAGACTTTGTCTGTGTACTTGTCAGTATGAGCCAAGTATACTTAGACTTTTCTGTATACTTGTCAGTATGAGCCAAGTATACTTAGACTTATCTGAATACCTGTCAGTATAAGCCAAGTATACTTAGACTTTTCTGTATACTTGTCAGTATAAGCCAAGTATACTAAGACTTAGTCTGTGTACTTGTCAGTATGAGCCAAGTATACTAAGACTAAGCTGTTTGTTTGTCAGTATAAGCCAAGTATACTAAGACTTAGTCTGTGTACTTGTCAGTATGAGCCAAGTATACTTAGACTTTTCTGTAAACTTGTCAGTATGAGCCAAGTATACTTAAGTATACTTTTGTTAAGTATATCTCTACCTAGTACATAAAAAGTAAACTGAAAGTATACTATCTTCTTTTAAGTTTAAAAGAAGTATACTAATAGCACACTTGAATAAACTTCGTTTTGGTAAGGGCTATTATGCCCATCTAAAAATAATGCCAGAAAGACACGATGAAAAACTTTATTTTTGCAGAGCGGATTAATAACATGTAATGAATACCAACTAACACTACGTGTGTTTTCTATATATAAGCCTACCTGAGATTTCACTTTTTGTGTTCTTGTTTTTAAAAATATAGAAAATAATTTAAATTTGTAGAAAAAATACGCCCTCGATTTCATTCCTTCTCTCTGGTGCACCATACGGAAGAGTCGTAGTTTTTGTATCTTTGCATCACATACAGCAAGTAAACAAGATAGTGTTGGCATTACAACAGTATGACTTTCTATTCCTCCTGTATATGGCTTTGTGTGCGGCACACAGAGGGAGTCCTTGAGGAGAGTATCATTGGTCCTCTTGTCTTTTCTTGCTGCAAAAGAGAGAAAATCACAATCACGCCAAGCCTAGAATTTCCGGCAATTATCAAATCATGTGACTGACTTTTTTTACCTCTCCCCTGAAGGCTTGGAGGTCATGACCCAGAGTAAATATTCCTTGGCAGCCATGGAGTCCAGCACCTTGTTCACATCGCTGGTGAAGCTCCCATCTACATGTCTCCTGCTGAACGCCTCACCTCGCCATTCCGTTTCAGATCTGAATATGTACACAGGCGCACAATGTGAAACGCTGCCCATTAAGGGTCGATGTGGAAACCTACCATTGGAGCTCCAATTTTTGGCCATTATTCATCAGAAAATCATCATTTTATTGTTGTTATTTCTAAGAATGTGTTGCTCTGATCATCCCGTGATTTCTTCATTGTCCGCTTTTGTGTCACAAATAATCATTTTACACAATCATCAATCAACGCAGTGCAAAAAGTTCAGGTGATTTATTTTTTGCACAACCACAAGGAACATCAAGAAAACAAAGCAAAGAAAGGAAAAAAAGGTGGCACAAGAAGCAGTTGATTAGCTCTTTCTCTCTGTCTCTCTGGTCACGCTGGAATCAGACACAGGCCGATAGGGGGTTTTGGTACTGTAGGAGGAGGAGGAGGAGGAGGAGGAGGAGAAGGAGGAAGAGGCAGCCTACTCTCTTCTGACTTGTCCAGACTTGAGCCTGTTGACAAAGTCTTTGATTGCCTGGTCCTTGAGGTAGGAGCTGACGTCGCTGGTGAAGGTCCCGTCGGCGTGGCGCTTTTCGTCAGCACTGAAAAACACACAGTGAGGGAGATATTTGATATTATTTTAAAATTTTACATTTACATTTTCATTTTAACATTTATCTGAATGATTACTTTTCAGATCAAGATTTTACATTAAAGGTGCGCTGTGTAGGATTTGGCGGCATTTAGTGGTGCGGTTGCAGATTGCAACCACCTTACTCCCATGTTCCAAACATGTAGGAGAACGACGGTAGCCAACGCGAAAATGTGAAAATAACGTCTGTCAAAGTTAACGAGATTAATTAATATATATTTGTGTAGCAGAACTTTCTTCTTTCCTCTCTTATTAATCATCTCATGACCTCTCAGATTTATCTTGTGACCCTTTGGAGGGGCCCGACCCCTAGGTTGATACCCCTATGGTTGAGTATATTTAGCTGATAACACTTCTGTACTTGTTTAACATATTGAATGCAGGACTTTTACTTATACATTGCTGTAAAAACTCCACCACATCATAACATCCTGAGCTTGAATATAACCAGTGTTTCATTATTTAAGTTTAAACAAGTCAAAGCTTTTTACAATAGAGATTCGTATGATCACTTTTCCAAATTGATCCCACACTGACCCGCTCCTCTTGTTGTTCATCAGCCACCGAACGAAGTCCTGCGCCTTCCTTTCCTCCAGGTATCTGCTGTAGTCGTTGGAGAAAGTTCCCTCCGAGTGTCTCTTCATGTTTGACAGCTCGTCCACTGATGTGTCGTCTGCATCGAAGCTGCAGCGCAGGAGGGAGAACACAATCACTTTGAGTTCACACCAATCCAATATGAATATACGGAATGATAGATGATGCAGATGAATCACATGTAGTATATTAATTTGGGGTAATAAAATGCAGCATCTCTATCTTCCAAACATCACCACAGGTGTAAAACAGCATCAAATTTAAATTATATCTTTTACTCTTTGCTACAATTTGTTCTTTTCTCAACAACAGACTTCCAAATTGTTTTTTAACATACTATACTATGACTTTTTATGTCTTTTTTTGGACACACTATACTATGACTTTTTTTGTATCACTGTTTTCAACGTACTATACTATGCCTTTTTTTTAATACTTTGACAACATACTATACTGTAACTTTTTATGACTTTTTTTAACACACTATACTATGACCATTTATGACATTTTTCAACATACTATACCATGAATTTTTAGTTTTTTTACTTTTACAACATAATATACTGTGACTTTTTATTACTTTTTTGACATGATATACTATGACTGTTTTATTACTTTTTCGACATACTATTTTGGGGTCATTGTAGTAACAAAATTTCAGTTTGAGTAACTTCTAATCTTATGAATGTTGCCATTTGGATTGTAACCCAAAATTACCCACAATTTTTCTTGTGATTCAGTCCGATTTAGACACAGTAAACAAGTAGTGAAACCTGCGGTCCTTAGACAAAGACATAACCTCATCCGTTTAGATGTGATTTCTGTACCTTGAGCTGTCAGCAGCCTCCTGCAGAGGAACCTGCCAGCTGCTCTGGACTAAGCCGAGGACCAGAAGGATACCAGCCAGGGATTGGATGCTCATCATGGTTATAACCTACCACAGAACATCACACACACACACACAGAAAGAGCTTGCATATCGGATCAGAAAGCTAAAGTGGTTTCACCATTGCAACAAAACTCACCTTGTCTTCTTTCTCTCCAAAGAACGGTGCTGTTAGTTCCTCTGCTTGTTCCTGGTGTCTGTCTCTAACCCTCCTCTCTTACTTTATATACTGTAATAGGACGAGGATGATGGGTCTGCTCAGGTGGGCCAATTTTACCACTCCACCTGTTACTCTCAACCCATTAGACACACGGGCCCCGTCACATCGGCCGAATCAACAAGCCGAGCATTTGTCCAGAAAGGAAAGACGCCGTTCATGCGTGATGCCAGCTGGTACTTAGGTGTCAAGATCAAACAAGCGCAGCTCATCCTGTTAAACAGAAAGTAGGGAAGATGCTTTAATGTGCTACTGTGTCATCATGATGGGAAGCGATATGTGTGCTGTCATATCTGGACGGTGAGTCAGTATTTGTGGGTTCTTTCCGATCAAATTTAAAAGATGGGGAATATTGACAATTGTTTTGCATCAGTGGCAGTTATCTCTATTTTTACAAGGGACATTGTTCAATAAAGACTGATCCATCCATCCATTATCTGTAACCGCTTATCCTATTCAAGGTGGCGGGGGGGCTGGAGCCGGTCCCGGCTGACATTGGGCGAAGGAAAGGACACCTTGAACTGTAAACAAGGTCGATTATGACTCTTTCTATCATGAATTTTTGAACCATGGAGGTTATATATTTGTAAAACTTTTCCTCGAGTCGAGAAAATTTGAAACATCTGTGATGTCATCACAATGTAAAGTCTAAGGACCGAGCGGGAAGTCGCGGGCGTGGCCAGTGGGAGAAACACTACTGCGCATATTCTTTGGGCCGCATACCCCGGAAGTAAACCCGGAAGTTAGAAAACTATTTTGGCGTATGTGCCAAGCGAGCAATTCTCATTGGAATGAATAGGCGCCATTCGGGTCCAGTATCCAGGTCTTATAATACATCCGTCACCGAAAACAAGGACTAGCATGGCTGTAGACTCTTGGTTATGTTATGTTATGTTTTATTATGTTATATTATATGTTATATGATATGATATATGTCATGTCATGTCATGATATGTTATGTTATGTTATGATGTTATGTTATTATATGTTATGTTATCTTGTGGCAGCTACCAATTCTCAGGTGTTTGCTGTTGTTTCCCTTTTCTTTGGTGTTTTTTTGGTTGAGTTGCTGAGTGATTAGAGGGTTATTCAGTTCACCTGTTGCGCAGGGTGTGGGGACTGGCTCTTAAATGATAGTTGAGAACAGCTTGGTGCATTCCCCTATTGGCCAATCAGGGTGTAACGACGCCCTTTCTGTAGGGCTTAAAAGAGGAGGGAAACTGCACACCCAGTGTCATCCTGATCTCTCCTTCACTAAATGCAACATCTGTTATCAGCCAAACCAGAAACTCTGGTCTGTTTTAGGCCCTTTTGAGATTCTGTGCTCTTTGTGTTTTGCTTATTGAGAGAGTTAACTATCCTAATAGGGGAAACAAAATAAATACTCTTCAATTAGGTTACCTGCACTAGGATGTTTAGGTGCTATTTGTGCAAGAATCTGGCTTAGCTTCACGATAGCCTAACGCCTGCAGGCTGTATTTTGTTATTCTATTCATTTGTTGATTTTCACTGAAACCCTTTATACCCATTTCTTTTAGTTTATTTAATTTGGGGAAACTTTAAAGGGGGGTAAAAGGAAAAATAAAAACAATATTTCAGTTTCCTTAATTGTTTGTTATTGTAGAGGCATTTGTTCATTATTATCATTATTATTATTAAGGAGGCATTTTATTTTATATTATTATGTGGATGGGAACTGTTTTTCAGTCTTCTGCCTGATCAACTAAAGTCTGGGGGAATCAGTAATGCCACAATGTTATATGTTATATGTTATGTTATGATATGTTATATGATATGATATATGTCATGTCATGTCATGTAATGTCATGATATGTTATATGTTATATTGTAAAGTTATGTTATGTTACATGTTGTTATGTTATATTGTATGTTATGTTGTTGTTTTGTTATGTTATATGTTAAGTTTTATGTTATGTTTTATGTTTTATGTTATGTTATGTTATGTTTCGTTATGTGGAAAATTCAACAATTAAGGCTATCATTGCTACGCTCATTTCCCCTTAAAGTGATGCTTAAAACATGCCGTCTCAAACAAAAGGAGTTCTTATTTAATTATTTTTTATTTTAAGAAACAATTACATCAAACAGACAACAATCTCATAAATTTGAAAACTGTATAAAATTGCGATGGTGCATAATTTAATACAATACTGTAAAAACTGTTTTTATCCAAGTAGTACAAGTACAATTAAACTTTTTATTATGTTGTTCCCCTATCCCCAGGTCAACATCTTGAAAAAGTACATCCACAAAACAAACTCAAAAATGTAGGCCTATATGTTACAAATTAAAATGTAATAATTTTCCAGAGAAGCTGTTTTTTTCTGACTGAAAACAGGCCTATGCAAGACAAAATTTCACAGAATGACAGTATGACTTGGGCTACTTTGTACTTTCCCGGCACTTGGAGCACTAATAATCAAGCCTGCATTTACAATTGAAGACTTTATCACCCAATTTTAATTTATTCACTTAAGGCAATGAAAGAAGATCTTTGTGATCCAGTGGACCTCAAGCAAAGCACCTCTGTAGGAAGTGACTCATGTGGGTGTAGACGTGTTGATTAGCCGAGCCGCCGAGCCCATGATCCTTGTCTGTGTACCACTGAAAGACAAAAATAATGATTATTTTAACGACACAATCTTCCAATTATTTCACTTTGAATTTTCCGGAAATCTCACCATCGCCTCAAAGTCCACCTGCTCCTCTACCAAAGCTTCAGAGATCTCGGCTGCCTGCTGGAAATGAACATTGTCTAGAAAACACAAGAACAACAAATTAATTGAGGCGATGCAATCGCCCCATTTTGATCTAGAGAAATCAGTGGGTCACTTAGGTCCTACATGACCCCCTGAACATCTAGATGGAGTCCTAGGTCCTAGACCTAAATCTAGACAACGGACAATATTTTGGGTGTTCCGGTGTAGCCATCGGATATCCAGATAATGGATAATGTTTACCTGCGTTCAACCAAAGCCTGCTCAAACATGATTGGTCAATACTACTCGGACTACAAATGGAAACCAGAACGCTTCCAATACCTAAATCTTGTCCCGTTGCCTGCAGATTGTGTATTCATTATGCAGATATCTGTTTATAGAGATTAGGACTTGACCACAGACTTTTCCAAAACAGCATATCATGGCCCGAAGTGTTAGTCGTGGAGAGAGTTTGATCTGATTGTGGCTCTAGACTAAAGGTCAATGGGTCTACAAAATCCTAACAAATCATTCTCTGTACAGTACTCTATTAGTACAGTACAGAAAACAGTCATATATACAGCATATAGATTGATGGTATTACTGTACAACATACATTAATAACAATTGTCAAATTAATATATAAATAGTGGATGCATAACTCACCGTCAGCTGTTCCGTGAACCAGAAGATACTGCACTGACTGGAAATTCTTGGCCCTGGCAGTTACTGTTGAGTTCTGCACACAATCACATTTGTGTTTATTGGTGACCACAGGTGATATCATAACTAATGCCGATCATGATAACACTGAGCATGACACTTACAGTGTAGGCAAGATAATTCTCTGAAGGCTCCATCATGTACCGCTCTGTGTAGATGGAATCTGGAATAAACAGATGTTGTGTGTCATTAAAGTGAGCGTGTTAGGTCTGGGAAGGTTATTAACATGAAGAACTTGCTTAAAAATACCATAATATTCCCATTTGGACACCGGTGCGACCGCCATTCCACATTTGAAAACTCCACTTCCAGATCCCAAGGCCATTGACGTCACATATCCACCATAAGACTGTGAAAGATAAACAGCTCGTTACTGTAGCTCATCCTAACCCTTAAGTAAAGACCAAGCACACTGACAGCAGGGTGAAACATTAACTCATTTTTCAGCGCCTTTTATTGCCTGCTATGAACTATGAAATAACACACTGCATATAGAGTGCTGAAGGGTATTTTTGTGGGCCAACCAGGAAGTTAGCATCGCCCTGGTTCCCTTGACAAAAAGCAAATGGGATTTTTCCATTGGGTTTTGGATTATTGCAGAAAATAAGCTCTGTGGCAAACAAACGTTTGTGATACTTACACATTTTGTAAGGCAACATAATCTTTACAAATGGCGTGTCCGAGAAACTTTTGAAAGGCTAAACGGCAATAAATATACTGTAAATTGAGGCAGACTATTTCGTTAGATAGAAACATGTTGTACATTTTGGAAATTATTAGTCCACATCTAACTTTTTTCAATTAATTTTGACTTTTGGACTAAACAACAAAAAATAATAGTGTTTTAATACAAAGTCTTGTCAACTTACCCAGCCCCAAATAGCAACTCTGTTTTTGTCAATGAAGCCCATGTCAATGAATTTCCTAAAATACAAAAAAAAAGGACAATTATCTTAACATTGAGCAGTAAATTCAAAGGATATAAACTGGTCTTCTGATCGTCATCGTCACTCATGACATTTCCTGTGTTCACCTGGGAGCATTTCAACCACAGAAACAAGTCAAATCCAGTTTCATCAAGCTTTCCTGGGAAACAGAGGGTGAGGCTGTTTGTTTGAGATGCGTTGACTTGTCCAAACTGCTCCTCGCTTTCCTTACCTGGCTGCTGTTATCTGATCTTCCACCTCATAGGTTCCCAGACGTTTGTAGATTGCGTGCATTAACTCGTCGCCTCGGTAACCGCTTCCTCTTCCGTCAAAGCTGGCGACGATGATTTTCTCAGTGCTGGCCAGGTAGGTGGACCAGCCGACCCTGTAGACGTAGTCTGCTTTCTGACTGCAGGGACCAGCATACCTGAAGGGTTGGGCAGAATTCACTATCAGTTTATGAACTCTCTGTTGAAAAGCATTTATAATTAAATGTTATAGTTTTTTTGTAATAGATTCTTACACATCTATTAGTAAAGGGTACTTCTTGGATTCATCAAAGCCTGGAGGTAAAAACATCTGGTACCAGAGATCTGTCAAAAATATGAACATCCATGGAAAAATGTGAATAAATAAAAACAGTAGTGGGAGAAATACTCATCATTTATAAATGGTCAATTGATATTTAATTAAACTTTGTTAATAGTTATTTTACTGTCAACAAACAATGAAATTATCATTAATAATGTTTACTAATTATTAGTAATGCTATAATTTCTGTTATTTTATCATTAGTTTGTGTAATCTGAAATAATTAGTTAAAAATATATTCTATCATAGTTGATAGATGTTAACAATTACATTCTGATTACATTAGTAAAGTATTTATTAACAGTTTATTGTTGCACACATTATAACATCTGATACACTTTATAATATATATATAGTTTTTCATTTGTTTGCAAAATGCCATGCACATCTGCAGGCCTCCTTTTGGATTCAAAAATGAAATCTATTTGTTCAGATATTTTTTGCACATTCAAACATTTGAATTAATTTCTTCAGAACGTTTTTATACATTCACGCATTTCAATGTATTCATACAAAATATTTTCACACATTCAGATATGGTGATACACAGCTACAATACTTTTGACCCTCAATATGGCTACTTCCACCTTTGTTTAATTTGTACAAACTGGTTAACAATAAACTGTTACTTGGTCTTTGCTGAATTCACTTACCTAATCCTTCAA